>NC_059329.1:46733721-47047537 GCF_018350155.1 Leopardus geoffroyi | reverse complement strand
GAATAAATCACTTATAACTCTAGTGTGAAGGTTAAAGAGACAAAACTGGTAAAAAAAAAAAAAAATACATACATAACTACAATAATTTGTTAATGGATACAAAGGTAAAAAGATGTAAATTGTGACATCAAAAACACAAAACATGGGGGACGAGAGTAAAAACTTAGAGTTTTAGTATGTGTTTTGAAATTAAGTTATTATCAAGTTAAAACATACTTATATAAAGACAGTTTATATAAGCCTCATGGTAACCACAAAAGCAAAAATCTATACCTTAGGTACAGAAAAGGATTCTAAACATACCACAACAAGAAATCATCAAATTACAAAAGAAGAGATGAAGGAAAGAAAAAAATGAAGGAATTACAAAACAGCCAGAAAATAAACAAAATGGCAGTAGTAAGGACAAAGTTGCCAAGAGCATGCAAAGGGGAAAGGATAGTCTCTTCAATAAATGGTGTTGAGAAAACTGGACAGCTACATACAAAAGAATGAAACTAGGCCCCTATTTTATGCCATACACAAAAAATCAACTCAAAATGAACTAAAGGCTTAAGACCTGAAACTATAAAACTCCTAGACGACAACACAGGGGATAACTTCCTTGACATCAGTCTTGGCAATGATTTGTGAATTTAACACCAAAAGCAAAGGCAACAAGAGCAAAAATAGACAAGTGGGACTATATTAAACTAAAAAGCAACTCCACAACAAAGGAAACCATCAACAAAATTAAAAGGCAACCTACAGAATGGGAGAAAATACTTTTAGACCATATATCTGATAAGAGGTTAATATCCAAAATATATAAAGAACTCACCCAACTAAAGAGGAAAAAGTGTTGGGGCGCCTGGGTGGCTCAGTCGGTTGAGTGTCTGACTTCAGCTCAGGTCATGATCTTGCGGTCTGTGGGTTCAAGCCCCGCATTGGGCTCTGCGTGACAGCTCACAGCCTGGAGCCTGCTTCCCATCCTGTGTCTCCCTCTCTCTCTATCCCTCCCTCACTCTCACTTTGTCTCACTCTGTCTCTCAAAAATAAATAAATGTAAAATAAAAATTAAAAAATAAAAAGGAAAAAATGGATAGAGGAACTGAATAGACATTTTTCCAAAAAAGAAATACAGCTGGCAAGCAGATATGTGAAAGATGCTTAGCATCACTAATTATCAGGAAAATGCAGATAAAAACACAATGAGATTATCACCTCACGTCTGCCAGAATGCCGAAGATCAAAAAGACAAGAGGTAAGTTTTGACAAAGATGTAGAACAGGGAACCCTTGTGCACTGGTAGATCGAATGTAAATTGGTGTAGCCAGTGTGGAAAACTATATGGAGGCTCCTCAAAAAGTTGAAATAGATCCACCACATGATCCAACTTTCCCACTTTTGGAAATGAAAATAGGATATCAACAAAATATCTGTACTCCCATGTTCATTGTAGTATTATTCATAGTAGACAAGAAATGAAAACAACTTAAGTGTTCCTCAATGAATGAATGAAGAAAGAAAGAATATTATTCAACCTTAAAAAGGAAGGAAATCCTGCCATTTGTGACAACATGGAGAAAATATGAAAACATGAGGGCACTATGCTAAGTGAAATAGGCCAACCAGAGAAAGATAAACACTGTATGGTATCACTTATATGTGGAATCTATTCTTTTTTAAATGGCTAGTAAGCATAATAAAAGATGCTCAGCATCACTGGTCACAGGAAATACAAATTAAAATGAAAATAAGATATCACTATACCCCTACTAAAATATCTAGAATCAAAAAGATACACAATACCAAGAGTTAGCAAGGATATGGAGAAACTGGAACCATCATACGTTCCTGATGGGAATGTGAAGCAGCATGACCAGTTTGAAAAATAATTTGGCAATGTTTTCAAAAGTTCAGTATAAACTTACCATATGACCTATCAATTTCACATCTATGAATCTACCCAAGAGAAAGGAATACATATGCCTACACCAAAACATTTATACAAATGTTGATAGCAACATGATTTATAATAGCCTAAACTGGAAACTATCCAAATGTCCATCAAGTGGTGAATGTTTTTTGTTTTTTTTAATGTGATATATCCATACTATGGAATACTATTTGGCAATAAAAAGGAATGAACATACTGATAGAGGCTACAACATGGATGAGCCAGTCAAAAACATTTGCTCAGTGAGACACAACATGTGAAAGATTACATATTGTAAGATTTAATTTATGTGAAATGTCCAGAAAAGGCAAATTTATAGAGACAGAAAGCAGTTCAGTTGTGGAAGGAAGATAGTAGTGAGGAAATTTTTACAGTGATGGGAATGTTCTAAAACTGGATTATGATGATGGGTTTCACAACTCTATAAATTTACTAAAAATTGTTGAATTATGCAATTATAAGAGATAAATTTTATGGTATGTAAATTAAACCTCCATAAAGCTGGTTTGTTTGTTTTTTTAAGCTCTGCAAACTTCCATCTTTTTCTTTGCTTTTGCTGACAGCGAGTGACAAAAATACTTTCAAAAGCCCTGAAATTCCTGCCAGTATTACAATGGGGAAACTATACACATAATTCTCAAATTAAGGATTAAGCTACTGTTCAACAGTTTTCAAGATTTCCCTTGGATTTGGCAGTCCAATCTAAACTAACAGCGTAATGAAGGCAAGAAGCATAGTTGGCAATAAGTAATTATTTAAATGGATAGAGCATAAAAGAAAACTCTTGTCAAATCAACTCCATAAGAAATGTTAGCACATGTGGTTCTACACTGATACACAGCACTGTATCTAACTTCACTATAATATAAATCCTGCCAATGTTCCAATCAGTCTCTGGTGCAGTCCTTTAATCTGTAATATTCTCATTGAGTTTCTCTCCTGAATAATTTTAAAATGATGCTTATAGTAATGATTTTATTGAACATTCTCAATATGCCAGTCACTATGCTAAGTATTGTCACATTTAATCTCATTAATCCTTACAACAATCTTGTTACATATTGTTAGCTCCGTTTTACGGATATGGAAATTGAGGCTCAGAGACACTGAGTGAAGGTAGGAAGTGACATATCTCCAAACTGATTTAGTAATCCATTTGCCTGACCACAGAACTATGTTTTCTACTCTAAAAAAGCAAAACACCTTTGCTTAAAAGAGGAACTTTATTACCTGAACATGCAATGCTCCTGCTTACAAGCAAGAATACCCACTAATGCTAGCAAAATTATATTGTGAATTTTGAAGTCAAATACGAAACACAGTCATCAGCAGCAGCTGAAAACTTGATCCAGGCAATTTATAAATGACTTTGAATTATGTACAGCCAAGTAAACCTGAGACCAGGTTTAAGACCAAGGTTCAATTTAGAGCTTAGAATTCCTGGATACCAGTGAGAAAGGAAATGTTTGCCATTTGTATTGACATTCTGTTTTTAGTCAGAGAATATGCCACACTATTCATAGATCTTATTTTAAATATCCTCAAAACTAAATCCATAAGTATTATGATCTTCAGTTTACAAATAAAAACTATAGGACATTGAGAGGTCAAGTAACTTGCCTCAAATCACACAGTTAATAAGCAGCAAAGCCAGGATCTAATCTAAAAGTCCACATTCTCTTCACTATACAATGCTCAAAGCCCATTCTTCTATTGCTCATTTTAGAACTGCTTTCCTCCAATCCAAAATGACCTTTTCTTATGCCTTCCATCAAACAATTAGAATTCTCCAAAGCTCTATCATATAATTGTCATGCATTCATTCATTTATTCATTCATTGTCATCCATTTAGCCCTTCTATTACCAGACAGAGCTAGGGGGAAAAAAAGGATGATTTAGATGAAACATTTTAAGGAAATGGCAGGATAGAAGTAGAGAGAGAGATTTGTGTAAAATAATTATAGTAAAATGCCATAAATAATCGCAAGGCACATTACCAACATGGAGAATGGAGTGCCTAAATTATTTCTCCTATTCTTTCTTACCTATAATGTCTTTGGGATGAAATATGTATTTCTTGCCTCATCTTTAAGGCCTTTAATTCGTCTGCTCACATTTATTTTCCCTCAATATTTATTGAGTACCTTTTGTGGGTATAAAAAGGCTACATAACATAGTGGAAAGAGGATGAACTTGGAGTCACATAGGCAAGAATTTCAATCTTTTCTCTGCCACTTACTAGCTATGTAAACTTGAGCAAGTAATTAGCTTTACCTCCTTCAGCTTCACTGAGCTTTTAAAATCGATTTTATTGAGGAATAATTTACATGAAATAACATGCTTCCATTTCAAGTGCACACTTTGCAGAATCCTGGCAAATGTCTACACTCATATAATCAACACAACAATCAAGACATAAAATATTTCCATCAACACAAAAGAGTTGCACAAAAATATTTACAGCAGCTTCTTCACAGTAGCCCCAAACTGGACCCCAAATATCCATTAGTACGTGAATGGATTTTAAAAAGTTCCCTTTTGCCCCTTCCCAATCTGCCCTCTCACCTCACACTCCAAATCTCCGACAACCACTATTACCTTTTCCTCAAAAAAATCAGAATTATAATAGAATTTCATAGAATTTCATACAAATAGAATCATATAGTGTGTATTCTTTTGTATCTGGCCTATTAATAGTTCAGCATGTTTTTGAGATTCATTTATGTTGTTGGATGTAGTTTGTTCCTTTTTACTGTTAGATAGTATTCCATTATACAGATACATCAAAATTTGTTTACCTATGCATCTACTGATGAACACTTGGAATCCAATTTGGGGTTACTATGAATAAAGCTGCTATAAAATTCATGCACAATGCTTTATGTGAACAAATATTTTCATTTCACTTGGGTAAAATATTCACTGGAATGGCAGGTTTGAATAAGTATGAGTTTAATTTTGTATGAAACATAAACTGCCTTCCAAAGTGGTTGCACCATTTTACATTCCCACTAGAAATGTGTATAAGTTCCTGCCAAAACTTGTTATTGTGAGTCTTTTTAATTTTAAGCTAGCTGAAGTTGTGTAGTTGTATCTTTTTGTGGCTTTAATTTGCATTTCCCTAATGACTAAACATAGTGAGTATATTGTAATGTGGTTATTTGTCATTCAAATACATTATTTTGCAAAATGTCTGAAAGATCTGTTCCTTTTTTTAGTGGGTGGGTAATTTGTCTTCTCATTCTACAGTTAAGAGTTCTTTACAAACCGCAAATACAGCCCTCCATCAGATGTTTGTGTTGCAATATTTTCTCTCCATCTCTGGCTTCTCTTTTCGTTTTCTTGACCGTGTCTTTTGTAGGGCAGAAGTTTTCAACTCTGAAAGGATCTATCAATTGTTTCTCTTATACTTCCGGGGCTCTAAGAAATCTTTGTCTCCTTTATGATTAAAAGGAATTTCTCTTACGTTTTCTTCCAGAGGTTTTATATTTGTACTTCTTTTGTTTACGTCTGTGATCTATTTTGAGTTAATTTTTCTCTATGATGTGAAGTAAGCCCCAAATTCACTTTTTTCTATATAGCTACCCATTTGTTCTAACATTATTTGTTGAAAAGACTATCATTTCTCCTACTGACGTGTTTTGGCACCTTTGTCAAAAATCAATTCACCTATATATTGTATCTATTTTTGGACACCCTAGTCTGCTCCATTGATATATATGACTACCCTTACGCCAGTAACACATTGTCTTGATTATGTTAACTTCATAATAGGTTATGTAATTAGGTATTGTAAATCTTCCAACTTGGATCTCCTTTTCCCAAATTGCTTGGCTATTCTAGGTTTTCTCATTTCTATATAAAGTTTAGAATTAGCTTGCCAATTTCTAAAAAATCTTGCTGAGATTTTTATTGAGATTACATTGAATTTATAGAACAGTTTGGGAAGAACAGACATTTTAACAATATTGAGTTTTCCAAGCAAGCAACATGTAATATCTTTCTGGTTATTCAAGTCTTATTTAATTTCTGACAGTTATATTTTATCTTGAAGAGATAACTGTACTCCCATTTTCACTGCAGTGTTATTCACAATAGCCAAGATATGAAAACAACCTACATGAACCTAATGGGTGACTGAATCCAGAAAATGTGTGTGTGTGTGTGTGTGTGTGTGCATACACACACAATGGAATATTATTATTCATCCTTAAAAAAGAAGGATACTGCTGATAACACTACATGATATAATTGAAATTTGCTAAGAAATTAGAACTACTCTCACCAGGAAAAACAGGGGTGGGGGTAAATATGTAAGGTGATGGATATGTTAATTAAGTCAATAGAATATTTTCACAATGTATATCAAATCATCATTTTACACTTTAAATATTCTATAATATTATTTATCAGTTATACCTCAATAAAGCTGAGAAAAATAATTTTCAATCCTCCATCAGTAGCCACTTCCAACTAATTTACCATGTAAGGATACAATTAAATTTAAATTCTTTTGATTTAAGAAAGTGATTCCAGATCTATAATTTTCTGTATATAGATCTTCTTTTGATGGAAAATAAAATTCATAATTCTTTGTCCAAAAGAAAAAGTTCTTATATAACAAATTTGTTAAATTTATCCCAAAGGATTGTGTATTTGGATGCATAGTATTCTTTTGATGCACTATATTTCTTAACGTCTAATTGTTCACTGCTAGTATATGAAGTCCAATTAATTTTTGTATATTT
Source organism: Leopardus geoffroyi (assembly GCF_018350155.1). NCBI lineage: Eukaryota > Metazoa > Chordata > Mammalia > Carnivora > Felidae > Leopardus > Leopardus geoffroyi. Next base: position 47,040,849 of record NC_059329.1, on the reverse strand, counting down.
TTTATATCCTGTTATATTTCTAAACTCATTTATTAGTTTTATGAACATTTTTGTAGATTCCATAGGACTTTCTACAAAACCAATATGTCTTCTATGAATAAGAGAGTTTTACTTCTTTCTTTACAATCTTCTTTTGTTTTTCTTCCTTTTGTACAATGGCTAGATTCTCCAGTACGATGAAGGATAGAAGTGGTGAGAGCAACTATCCTTGTTTTAGGGGAAAAGCTTACAATCTTTAATAATTAAGTATAATGTAAACTGGAGGTGGGGCAGGCAGGGCTGGAGATAAAATTCACATAAAATTCACCACCATAATCATTTTAAAGCATACAATTCCATTTTTAGTATATTCACAATGTTGAGCCACCATCATAACTATCTGATTCCACGACATTTTCATCATTCCCAAGAAAAAACCCATATTCTTTAAGCAGTCATTTACCATTCCTCTTTCTCCCAGTCCTTGGCAAACACTAATCTACTTTTTATCTCTATAGATTTGCCTCTGCAGACATTTCACATAACTGGAATCATATATGTAACCTTTGGTAACTAGCTTCTCTCCTTTAGCATAATGTTTTCAAGGTTCATCCATGTTATAGAAAATGATCAGTATTTCATTCCTTTTTATGGTTGAATAATATTCCATGAATGGATATACCACATTTTGTTTAATTCATTCATCAGTTAATTTGCTTATAAATAATAAATTATAAAAATAAGTCAGTCTCATAAATATGTAATAAATAATTATATATATTATATTATTATAATAAATCAGTTAAGTTGCTTCTACTTTTTGGCTATTACAATCATCATTGCTATGAACATTCTTCTACAAATTGCATAAATGTATCTTTTCAATCCTCTCAGGTATACACCATGAAGGAGAATTTGGGTGTTATATAATAGCACTGTCTTTAATTTTTTGAGGAACCGCCATACTCTTTTTCATAATAGCTACACCACTTTATATTCCCACCAGCATTGTATGAGGGTTCCAATTTCTCTGCATCCTTGTCAACCATCATTGTTTATTTGTTTTTATTATAGTCATTTTAATGGTTGTGAAGTGGAATCTCTCTGTGCTTTTTACAAAAATTTTTATTATTTAAATGTAGTTGATATACAATATTATATTAGTTTTAGGTGCACAACGTAGTGATGACAATTCTATACATTACACAAAGTTCATCATAAGTGTAGGCTGTTACCATACAATGTTACTGCAATATCACTGGCTATTTTCCCTATGCGTATTTTTAATCTCCATGACTTATTCATTTTATAACTAGAACTTTGTACCTCTTAATCCCCTTCATCTATTTCACCCACCCACCCCCATTCCCCTCTCCTATGGCAACCACTAATTTGTTCTCTGTATTTGAGTCTCTTTCTGTTTTTTGCTGGTTGGTTGGTTGGTTGGTTGGTTGGTTGGTTGGTTGGTTGGTTTTTTAGATTCCACATGTAAGTGAAATCATATGGTATTTGTCTTTCTCATTGTACTTTTGATTTGCATTTCCCTAGTGATGAATGATGTTGAGCATCTCTTCCTGTGCTTACTGAATGTGAATGGTTAGTTTTATGTGTCAACTGACTGGCTTTTAATTGAATATTATTTAATTAAATACCAATTAAATATTATTATATTTAAATATACCAATTAAATATTATTTCTGGGTAGATCTGTGAAGGTATTTCTGTGTGAAATTAGCATTTGAATCTGTGAACTCAATGAAATTTATTGCCCACCCCAGTGTGGGCAGACATCATCTAATCTGTTGAGGGCCTGAATAGAATAAAAGGCACAGGAAGGAGAAATTCACCTCTTTTTTTGGCTTGACTAATTGCACTGGGACACCTCATCTCCTCCTGCCCTTGGAGTAGGATTTACACCAACAGCTCCCCCAGTTCTCAGGCCTTTGAACTTGGATTAAATTATACCAATTGCTTTCTTGAGATTTCATCTTATACACAACAGATCATGAGACTTTCAGCCTCCATAAGGCAATAAAATAATTTTTCATAATAAATCTTTGTAATATATAAACATAAATGTAAATATAAAAATATAAACATGAATATAAATATAAATATAAATATAAATATAAATATAAATATAAATATAAACAAATACGGGTTGGTTGGCTGAAACATGGGCCAAAAGGTGGCCCATCAGGAGCAAACTAAAAATGGCAGACATGTCTTGATTTAATGTAAAAGGGATTCAAAAGCTTAAGAAGATTGAAATGTTAGAGTGGATTAGTCACGTAAAATCTACTCATCCACACTGGGAGTGTTCAGAAGACATAGCTTTCACCAATACTGAGAGGAATCAATTGGTGATGGGAGCCCCTGCATCCTTAAAGAGCTCTATGATCACTCTTCTCTGTTGGCCAGACCTCACATTGGGCACTGCAGCCACTGAATCTGGGAAACCTAAATGCAGTGGGAATAACTGAATCCCCAGGTAGCAGGGATCAAGTGGCAGACTCAGCCACCACAGGCAAGGAGGACATGGGTACCATACTGGACAGCACGATTAAAAGCATTAATCAGAGTAGTCTGACTGCTGCAGATATATGGTGCTGGCCAACTGATCATGGTGTTCCTAAAAGTGATAAAGATAGGAAGCCTACTAAATTCTTACTTTATCTGTAAAAACAAAAAAGTTCTAAGTGAGCAAAAATCTAATCTGAATCATAAAAACAGAGAGTCATGGCCCTTCAATTAATTGCCTTAGAATGTCACTGTGGTGCACTAGTCAGAGTAGGGGTAGGTCAGAGTAGGGGTGATCATTTTAAATATTATAATGAAGAAACTATGGAACTTAGGTTCTCTCCCCTCCCCAGGATTTGTTGTTTTCATTTGTTATAGTTGTTTCTGTTAGGTTGTTTAGTGACTATATGAATTAATTTTGTAAAGTCCATATTCTTTGTCATGTGTGGCGTCTGCAGTCTCCATACCATTTGCTTAGTGGTCAGCTAATGATTGGACAGAGATTTCATTAATCACCAGAACCAAAATGTTCCCAGTCTTTGCAAAAGAGCTCTTGTATGCTGGGCCATATCTTTCACATTCAACCACACAGTTTACAAATCTGCATTAGCCTTCAATTACTAATTCTGCAGAGCCTCAAGATCAACCAGAGGTTAGACTTTAGGGTCTACTCAGATCCTTCCTGTAAATGTGCACAGTCATACACACACACACACACACACACACACACACACACACACACACACACGATTTTCTAGTTTCCCAGGAATATGTCAGAGCTTTTCAAAGCCCTTATTCTACTATCTCATTACCCAGGCTTTCCTCTGAAACTTATTGATTAGTCTACTGTTTGTACCAACTGTTAACCATTTTGTCCAATAGCAACAACTGAAACATTTGCTTGTAAACATTTTGACAGATGCTCCAGTATAGCCAATTTAGTACTGGGTAAGTTTGAGTAAGGTGAAATAAAAGTAAGCCTTTTGAGCCGGTATTCCAGGAAACCACTAGATGGGTCGAAATAAGTATATATTTTTTGCAAAAGAGGTATATTCTCTTCACTCCATTATATGTAGTGGGAATGCAGAACTTTATTTTCAAAGATATCACTGATTTGGAAACATGGGATATGACTAGGATAGGTTTTTAAAAAGCCACATCACTGGGCTGCCTGGGTGGCTCAGTCATTAAGCATCTGACTTTGGCTCAGGTCACGGTCATGATCCCACAGTTCATGAGTTTGAATCCCACATCAGGTGAACACAAGCCCCACTTCAGGTGAGCTCAACTCCCGCTTCAGGTGAGCATGAGCCCAACTTCGGGGAAACACAAACCCTGCTTTGGGTGAGCCCTGCTTTTCTCTCTCTCTCTCTCTCTCTCTCTCTCTCTCTTTCTCTCTCTCACCCTCACTCACTTGTGCCCTCTCTCTCAAAAAATAAAATAAAAAGCCACATCACTGTAAGATTTTGATTAATTTCTGGAGTTCTCAAAAAGTTGATTTCTGAAACGTTGTGCCAGTTTTTTTCACTTTTTATGGAGACATGAATTTTTAGAGTTAAGTCACCATTCTTCCAGCTATAGGTTTTTCCATAGATGTTTCTAGATCTACAGATTTTCTGCTTGTTCTAACAATTACTGAAAATGATTTTAGAAATCTCTTACTGAAATTATTTATTTGTCAACATTTCCTTTCAGTTTCTGATTCACAAATTCTGAAGCTCTTCTAACAGTTGCCTACCTATTTAAAGTTGTTTCCTTGAATTGGCCCATTTATCATTATGAGATACCTCTGTTAACCCCAGGTAATATACCTTGTCCTGATCCCTAAATTGCCTTAAATTGAAAGCCATTCTATCTTTCTTATGATTAGTGTTTAACATTTGTTTTTACTTTTAACCTGTGAATTTATATCTAAAGCGGACTTCTTATAGATAGCACATAGTAAAATTTTTCATTTTTTACCTGGCTGGCAATCTGATTGTTTGCATTTAAATCTACCATCTTGCTATTGTTTTGTTTGACCTATCTGTTTTCTAAACCATCTTTTTACCTCTTTTTGATTCCCTAAGTACTTTTTAGAATTCTACTTTATCTCCACAGTTTGTTTATTAGCTATATCCCTTTGTTTTATTCTTTCTTTTATTCTTAAAGAATTTTCCTTGACATTTCTTGTAGTGCAAATCTGCCTATAATCAATTTTCCCAAAATATGTTTTGTCTGAAACATATCTTTATTTTGTCTTCATTTTTGAAAGATGCTTCTATTGGATAAAGAATTCTAGGGTGACAGTTTTTTTCCTTTTATCAATTTTAAGATGCCATTGCACTGTCCTTCTGCTTACATAGTTCCTGACAAGATGTCTGTGTCTTTGTTTCTCTGGCTACTCTTAGGATTTTCTCTTTATCACTGTTTTCAGCAATTTAATTATAATGTGCCTTGGTGTGATTTTCCTTGTGTATATCCTGCTGTGGATTCAGTGAGCTTCTCAGATCTAGAGTTTTATAGCTTGCATCAAATCTGGAAAAATGATAATAATTATTGAACATTGTTTTAAGAATTATCAATAAGTTACATAAATAGCTCAAAATAACACCTTGCATATAGTACTCAACAATGGAAATTATTCTGTGATCTGTGCCAGAAACACAGTGAGAAAAAGAAAATAATAATAAAATCTTCCCTTTCAGAACTCAAAATGTATTAAATCTTTTTTCTTCAAAAAGTTCCACCTTGGGGCACTTGGGTGGCTCAGTTAGTTGAGCACCTGACTCTTGATTTTGGCTCAAGTCATGATCTCATGGTTCGTGAGATCAAACCCTGCATTGGGCTTTGTAGTGACAACACAGAGCCTGCTTGGGATTCTCTCTCTTGCTCTTTTATCTGCCCCTCCCCAACTTGCATTCATTCACTGTCTCAAAATAAATAAATATTTTTTTAAAGCCCACCTTTAAAAAAATTCCCACATTTTTGCCAGTTATAGTTTATTTACTCTCATTCTTTTGTCTCAATTTCTATATTTTCCTCCTTGTTCCCTATGTATCTAGCTTTCTTTGCACAACCATGAAGTTATATTATACGCAAGTCCCTGTTCAAGAGGTCCTTTTGGGAAGCTCACTACAATTTTCTCTGCAAGAAACATGAGAATGAAAGAAAGTGCCTCTAACTAAAACAAGCTTCTTAGAAATACACAAAATGCATATATACACACAATGTGAACATCTGTGAGCTGCCTCAATTCACTGCATGTGTTATGAGTCACATTCATCCACATCTAACATTACAACTTTCTTGTAGAGGCCGCTTTGAGACAACAGGCTGGAGCAATGGAAACTTGATCAAGGAAAAAGGGTCCACAGTGACCACCTGGCTGAATACAGACAGGCCTTTCAGGCGACCCACTTCAAATTACCCATAGGCCGTAACAGACCAATGGGCTATTTACAACCAGGCACAATTACCAAAAACAGGAAAATTCTGTATGTCCCCATACCTCCTCACCTTCCTCCTTTAAATTCAGCTCCCACCCACTGCCTCACTGCAAACAGTCTCTCCTTTGCTGTCCTGCCCACTGCTCCCTTGCAGTGTGTTCAATAAACTTCTATCTCCTTTGTTCTACCTTGGCTGGATCCTTTCACCGTCTGCACCACTAGCGCCCAGTCAATCAGTTTGCCCCACACTTTAAGGGCTCCCATCCAATCAGGACAGACACCACATTTCTGATTTCAAACAGCCCTGCTTTTACCACTTCACTATAACTCACAAGCTCCAACCCTGACAACATCCACTTCCACAAGCAATCTTTAGACCATTTTCAACATACTGAGTGCCATGGTAAGAAAAAAAAAAAAAAAACTGTCTCTTATCTCAACACTCTACACTATTTAAATACTTCTGAACTCCAAGTACATAGGAGTTTCTCACACCAAGCAACTTTCCCATTCTCTGTGGACACCAACTGGGTGTCCTACAATTCAAATCCATTCTAACAATATCTGCCTAAAGTCAGCATCAGATCCCATCAGTGAAGGGCTCAGTGCCACAATGCCATCCATCCTGACTTCAGATCTTAATCCCCAGTCTAGGTTGTCATCTGTGCTTCTGAGCAACCAGTTATAAATTAGAGATTTCTACAGCCCCTTCCTCAGGTTCAATAATTTTCTAGAACAGCTCACAGAACTCAGGAAAAGTTTACTTACTAGATTACTGGTTTATTATAAAAGGATACAACTCAGGAACAGTCACATCAAGAGATGCATAGAGCAAAATTTGGGGGAAAGAAAGAGGTCTCCCATGTCCTCTCCAGACACACTACCTTTCCAGTACCTCCATGTGTTCACCAATCCAGAAGCTCTTGGAACCACCTTAGGTTTTTTTTTTATGAAGGCTACTTTACATAGGCAAGGCTGATTAAATCATTAGCCGTTGGTGACTGAACTCTATCTCCAGTCCCTCTCTGCTCCTAGACTTCAAGGAGCAGGGATGAAAGTCTCAACTCTCTAATCACTCCATTGCTTCCCTTGGCAACCAGCCCCCATCCTGAGGCTATCCAGGAGTCCAGCTACCTGTGATCTCATTAGCATACACAAAAACATTTTTGTAGATTCCAAGAATTTTAGAAACTGTGTCCCCAAAAAAGGGGGGGGCAGCAGAGACCAAATATATACATTTCTTACTATGTCACAGTGATATTTACATCATATTTCTTGACCTAGGCATTTAATCTTCACAGAATGACTAACAGTGCTGGGAAAGTAAAAAATAACTCATGATGACTGTGGTAGAACCAAGAGTGTAAGGCCCAGTGATGAATGTTAGGAAGCCACAATCCAGAAGTGTGGTGTGGTAGCTAGTAGGTAATGGTAAAAGATCAGCATCATTAGAACTCTTTTTCTGTGGGGAAATCTTGACTATGCTTTGTAATTTTTGGCTCCTGTCTATTCTCTGAGTCTGATTTCCAGCCTTCCTGCAGTTTTTGTAAAGTATCTTACATCCTCCCAATAAATCCCTTTTCTATTTCAATTGCATGGCATTGGTCAGTCATTCTCAACCAAGAACTCTAAGTCCCAGGGTCATCTATTTCTAGACTTAATCTCTGTCACATTAGAAATGATCTTGATAAATCAATTCCAGAAGGTTTAAAAGTCAAGTATTGGTATATTAATTAATCAGGTAAATTCTTAAAATGATTAAATAAGCATGACCTCTTTTAAATTTGAAATTGAATCCCATAATGCTACTATTTATAGAAATTAGAACTCAGGCCAGTTAGAATAAGTTTTTTACCTAGTAATTGACACTTTTAAGAAGTTAGGAAATAAATTATTTTAACTTTAAAAAGATAAAAGCCAGTAAAAAGCTGTGCTGTACCCAACTAAGTAACTGGTTTCTATATGAAACTTTAATGAAGATTTTTGCACAACATTTAGCAAGAAAATAATTTCAACATCAATTATGAACACTATCAGCCTCAGAGAATTTAATAAATATTTTCATAGTACTGTGCATATCACAACCTCTTGCTTCTCCCTCCAGTCTCGTGGTTTTAAAAAACATTAATACTCTAAGTTTTCCCAAATTTAAGCTTCAATCCTTGATATCTCCCAGATTTCTATATCCAACTGTATATTTAACATATCCACATGGCTATCTCAAATTTCACACTTCCAAAACCAAATGCCTGATCTTCCACCCCTGCCGTAAATATGCTGCTTTACTAGACTTCCCCATCTCTGAAAATGGGAATGCAATATTTCCAGATGCTCAGGGTAAAAAAAAAAAATTAGTCCTCTTTACTCTACTTTTCTCAATCCTGAAAACCAATCTATTAGTAAATCCCATTGGCTCTACCTTCAAAATCTAGAATCTAAGCACTTCTCACCACTCTCACTGCTGTCACACCCTAATCTAAACCACAATTGTCTCAGGGTGCCTGGATGGCTCAGTCGGTTAAGCATCCGACTCTTCATTTTGGATCACATCATGATCTCACAGTTCATGAGATCGAACCCCACATCAGGCTCTGCACTGATGGTACAGAGCCTGCTTTGGATTCTCTCTCTCTCCCTCTCTCTCTGCTGCTACCCAGCTCACACAGGTGCTCTCTCTCTCTCTCTCTCTCTCTCTCAAAATAAATAAACTTTTAAAAAAATAGATAAACCATAATCATCTCTACCTGGAATATTACAATAAACTCCTAACTCATCTCTCCATTTTCTTCTTTGCATCCTTTCAGTCAATTTTAACAATGCGGAGTTGATCATTCCAGACATAATTCAGACCATATTATTCTTCTCAAAACTGCCAACAGTTTCCTAGATAATCCATAATAAAAATTAAAGTATTTATAATGACTAATAAATCCCTACATAATCTGTCCTCCTACCATAACCAAGCTCATTTCCTACTACTGTCTCTCAAACGAGTGATTGAGTCCATCACACTGGATTCCTATTATTTCTGGAATAACCTACACATGCACTCTCCTTAGAACCTTTGCACTAGCTCTTTCCTCCACAAATAGCCACATAATTCAGCCCTTCAGCTCTCTCAAGTCTACTCAAATGTCTTCTTAGACAGGACCACACTAACTACTCTTAAAATATCAGTCCTTCTCCCCACTCCATGGTACTCTCTATTCCCCTTCCTTGCCTTATTCTTCTCCATATCATATGTTTGTATATTGCTGATACCCCTCCACTTAACTATAAACTCCATGACATATAAATTCCATATCTATCTTGTTCACTGATACATACTCAGCATCTTTATCAGTGTTTGACACATCATAGCTGCTCCATAAATATCTGTTAAATTAACATATAATTTAATTAAAAGCATAGGTAAATACATCATAAAGAATAGTTATATCAGTAACAATACATTTTTAAGCAGTAGTTTTAAATTTCTCAAAACAGCTGAGACGCAACCAAGAATTTCAAGAGAAAGGTTCAAGTATGTAAAAGAAAAAAGATATATAAGAACACTTCTGCCTTAAACACTAGAAGTTAAGTCATATTATTAACAGATCCGTATTTTTATTGTTAAATTTTCAAAGCACTGCATAGTATTTTATATATATATATATACATATATATATAAATATATATATACATATATATATATATTTATATTATCAGCAATAACCTCAAAAAGGAACAGGACATGTAAACAAGTAAAATTTGCATGTTTTAATAGGCCTACCAATTTTAAATGATGCTGTTTTGATCATTTCATAGCATCAAACACCAAGAGATTGCTTGGCAATGCAGTAGAATAATTAACCTAATGTACTTTCCTGACCTCATAAATCACATTCTTCAATGCCCCGAGCTCTTGGCACAAAGACCCTGAAAATAAATGCAAAATTCTCACTGTATTAACTATAAAATATTGCAAACACAAGAGCCCTTTATAAATGAATATATTTTTCAACATTGTTCATCTAAGATTCCAATGATTTTGATTTTATAGAAAAAGCAAAAACAAAAAAAGTATTAATGCAGTTACCTTGCCAAAATCTAAAAGTTGACCATCAGTAGTAAATTAGCTTTTCCCTCATTCACCAAATTATATTAGCTCCTATTATATTCCATGAACTCTATTAAGTGTTGGGATTAGAAAAATGAACAGGACAACAAAGTCCTTGCCCTCAAGATTACATTAAAGATGGGAGGAAAAGACCACAAATATATAGCACAAGAAAATATATATTAATAAGTACAATAAAGAAGAGTCAAATAGAGTAAGCAAAAATGAGTAATGGGTGAAGGGTGTCTATTTTGGACAGAGTGCCCTAGAGAGGTCTGAGGAGGTGACAAGTAGACAGGTACTTGAGTAAGTGAGAAAGTAGGCAAACATTTGCAGGCAGAGAAAACAGCAAGTACAAATGCCTTGAGGTAGAAAGCCAGTTCAAGGAAAAGTTCAAGCCCAACAGTATTGGACAGGAGTGAGCAATGCTGACAGTGTTAATAAAACTGGTGGGAGAGGCAGGAGTCACATTACACTTAGGGTAATGAGAATTAAAATAAATTCTGATAATATCTACCCAGAGATAGCATGGAATTCCACAGGTTAAGGGCTCAGTCCTACCAGACTGCTACTACCTGCCCCACCCAACCCTCTTCAGAGCCAGTGGCAAGCCCAGGCTGTTACTTGTGCTCTTAACCCACCAACTACATATTGAAGGTTCACATCCTTCTCACGTTCCATTAATTTGCTAGAGAGACTTACAGAACTCAGAGAATCATTTCCCTTACGAGATCACAGGTTTATTATAAAAGGATATAATTCAGGAACAGACTAAAAAGATATATGAGGGCAAGGTATAGAGACAATATGCTGAGCTTCTATGCCCTCTCCAGGAGCACCACTCCCCACAAATCTCCACAAGTTTCCCAACCTGGAAGATCTCCTAACCCTGTCCTTTTGGGTTTTCATGGGGGCTTCCTTACGTAGGCATGACTCATTAAATCATTGATCACTAGCAATGGAATTCAATCTCTAACTCCTCTTCCTTCTCCTAAAGTGGGGGAAGGAGGGTTGAAAGTTCCATTCCTCCAATCACAGAGTTGGTTCTCCTGTCAACAAGCTCCTCCCTCAGCCTTGAGTTACCTAATGGCTTTGCAAAAGTAATCTGATTAACATAACAAAAGACACCTTTATTGCTCTTATGGAAGGAAATTCTAAGGATTTTAGGCCCTGTGGGTTCAGAACAAAGAATGAAGACCATACAAATGAGAAATATATATGACCAAACACATATTTCTTATAAATCACAATATCACAATAACCCGGACAACTACAATCTCTTTAGGGTGGAGAGAACAAGAGCCTAATCTGGAGTAGCTTCAAGAGAAAATGGGAGATAAAGAAGTGTTGGCTACGAATATAAACAATTCTTATCATAAACGTTGCTCTTAAAGGGATTAGTGTAAAGCGAAAAGGCCTACATACAAAAACTGTTGCCTTATGTAGAAGAATGCACTCACTGCTAAATCATGGCCCAGAAGAAAAGGGGCCAGAAGAATAAATAACCCAACCTGTCTTTCCTCTCTTTCTTCTGATCTCCTGTTAGTACCTTCCACTGACCTAACGCAGACAGAAACCAGAAGACAAGGTGAAGGGAAGTGACAATGAAGAGAATAGATTTTGAAGATGACAATAGTAGCAAATACTTATTATGTATCAGGCATTGATTGAAATGCAACACATGTATTAGCTTATTTATCCTGATGACAACCCTACAAAATGGGCACTTTTATTATCACCCCCATGTAATAGATTGAAAAATTGGGACACAGAGTGGTTCTGAAACTTGTCCAGAGCCATACAAACAGAAAGTGGCAGAGGAACCAAGATATAAACACAACTATCCTCTTAACCCTTACTCCAAACTCTTCTTTTAAGAAGTGATGTTTACTGTGTCTCCCTCTCTCTCTGCCCCTCCCCTGCTTGCTCTCTCTTTCTCTCTCAAAAATAAATAATAAAACATCCAAACAAATCTTTTTCAAGAAAAGATGTTTATGTGCTAACAGGCATAATTTAATAGGAAGGTGAATTAATTGCAAAGAGACAAAGAATATTTACAGTAGCATATTCTTTAAGTAAATGAGGAAAACCAGGATAGAGCTGTCATGAATCTGCTCCATTTGCCTTTCCAGATCATGTTTTTCCTTTTATTCACCCTGCTCTATTCCTAGGAGGCTGACCTCAACAAACTATGTCCTCTGGCTCTTTTGCCCTCTGGCTTCCAGTTCAAGTCCACTAATGGGAGGCACAAGCCTAAGATCAGGGTAGGGAGGAGAGAGGGGTTTGGATGTTTATTTCTCCAGCTCTCTCCTTTTGGGGCCACGGTTTGGCTCCTCTTCGGCTAAAGCCATAGTTTCTAACAGACAGCCCCTCCATTGGTTATAGCTCTCTGTGTTACAGTGATAGCTTGCTCTTCCTGCTCCTTCAGATTCCCACTATTCTTATTCCCCAAGTGTTTCCATCCCTGGATAGTTCCCATAACTCTGCCCATATCTTTGTGGGTTTTTTTTTTTTTTTACATGTTTATTTCTGAGAGAGAGAGAGAGAGAGAGAGGGAGCAGGGGAGGGGCAGAAAGTGAGGGAAACACAGAATCTGAAGCAGGCTCTAGGCTCTGAGCTGTCAGCACAGACCCCGACATGGGATTCAAACTCATGAACTGCAAGATCATAACCTGAGCCAAAGTTGGACACTCAACCAAGTGAGCCACTCAGGCACCCTGTCTTTGTAAACAGATCCTTCAATAAACTCTCTTTGAGAAAGCTTTCTGTTACCTTCTAGGACTCTTGACTTGATACTCTATCCAACAGGAGTATTTGGCCTTAGATAAAAAGAGGGACAGGTAATCCACTTTAATAAAAGGGAAGGCAGAATATATGGATACAGATATAGGTAGGTTAGTAGACTAAGTGGTAAAAATATAAGGAAGTTCTCTTTTGACTGTTTTTATTGTTTCAGTAAAAAAAATCAGAAGATAATGTTGCAGAATGTGAAGTGTATTATATTTGAGGAGAAAGAGGGTATGAAATGTTCCCTACAAAAACAAGAAAGTGAACTGTCCAAGAAAAAAAAAGCTTTCTGGTCATAAATTTAAAGTGAAATCAGTTAACAAGATTGTGTATTTTTCTTCAGCTACATTTGGCTGCATTGGTGCAGGCATGGAAGAGACAGAGATTGGGTTAACCACAGGTTGGATTTTGCCAGCAGATGGCAGGAACAACAAAGAAATTGAAGATGTATGCAAATGGTTAATTATAGCAATGAATCATGTATTCTAAGCTGGGTAAGGAGAGACATGAGGACTTATGGTAGCTACAGATCATGAAAATATATAGCACTGATCGTTTAGCAGTGCTTATGGGATCAAAGGAAGATGATAAGGGAAATATAGAAATGAACAGGATCAAAAAAGGTGATGAGTGGTGGTCAGAGTGGAGATTTTAGAGGGACATGGTTATTAAATAATGATAAGATGTAGAATAAAACATAAGAGTAAGTGGCTGACATGTGATAAAAGAAGAGATTATTGCTAAAAAGGAAATCAAAGAACTCATCCAAGGAATAGATTGTCCACAAACAAAGCCAAAATAATGATAATATTTCAAATTTGAAAGTATAAAACTATCGCAGACTATTACTAAAGCAGTGCTCCATAGGGTTAATAAGGTTAAGACTAACAGAAAATTTAAAACTTGGTTTTCAGAGACCTGTTCCTTCTTAATCACCTATTGTTTCTTTTCAGACACCACTAAAAAATCCAGTAGCGGTCTCCACAGAGACCTGGCCTGACAGAAATGAAAGCCACCAATATGGTTCCAGCCTATGAACAAGCAAAACTCTGCATTCCTTACCAGAAATGACAAGTCTAAGATCCCATATACTTTATATCAGCTCTGAGCATGCCCACAGCCCCTCGGTCCTGAAGATGACCTCCTAATGGCAGGAGCCAAATTTTGCTTCATTTTAATGTTAAGTCTGCACCTCAAAATGAACATGGGATGACTGTTATATATATTTGCTCAGTATGCATGTCCCATATTTCCTCATGAATAGTGATAAATTTCCCTGTCCTTTTCAATCCCTAGGATTACAAAAATTTGTTCTAATCTCCATTAGGGGAGACAAATTTGAGCCAGCCTCCTATCTCCTCGTATGACTATCTCAAATAAATTCTTTCCTTGCTTCATACAAGGAAATCCTTGTCTCAGTGATTGGCTCTGCTGTGTATCGGGCAGTACTGTCTATTTTCTACAATGCTCATTCAATATGCAGAGTCACTATTCCTCTCCATAATTATCCATGTTTATAAATAAAGTCATTAGCTCACCTCCTTCCATGTTACAATTATAAATACTCAAACTTGGGAAATGGAAGTATCCTGCACCAAAATTGGTTTAGTACTTACAGAGAGCTGTTAAATATGTTTAATTTCCCAAATTTCCAGGGGCTCCCTTCTAGAGAGGTTTTTTTGTTTGTTTGTTTTTTTAATGTTCGTTTTTGAGAAAGAGAGACAGAATGCAAGCAGGGGACAGGCAGAGAGAGAGAGAGGCACAGAATCCAAAACAAGCTCCAGGCTCTGAGCTGTCAGCACAGAGCCCGATGTGGGACTTGAACTCACAAACTGTGAGATCATGACCTGAGCCAAAGTTGCTTAACCAACTGAGCCACCCAGGTGCCCCTCCCATTCTAGAAAGTTTTAAAAATTAGATTTTATGAGAAAAATGGCAGAAAAATGTAAACATGTATCCTGAAAATTTATAATGGAGCTCTGCACCTAAAATAATCAAGTTTTGTTCATGCACCAATTATCTCAATTAATGAAATCTAAAACTCACCTTCATATTTATAATTATTGTCCTATTTTGATCAGTTGAAGAGCTCTTAAACTCTTCTTCAAGAAACTTTTGCAGAAACTATTTCTAAAGCATGAAGCTTATTTCTGAAGTAATTATTAATTTTTAAGTGGCTTATTTTTATAACTCAAGGTTTTTGTGAAAGTATTGTTTAATATTCTGTATAATTTGTCTCTGTGAGCTTATTAAAAGTGCCTTAAAATTCTAGGGATTCGTGATCAAGGCATTTTGTAAGAAATGCCATGCCCAATGGAGTTTTGTGGTTCTAGGTACATTTGATGACTCAATTTGCATATATACATATAGCCTACAAAGAGAATTGCTAATTTTATGGTTTCGTGAAGGTTTATTATTTTGACAGCAAACTGGAAAATGAATATAAAATAGAACCCAGGGACTCAGAAACTAGAAATCAGGGAAATTTATGCTGCATAGTGTATCTGTAGGTTATTACTAGAATGTTTAGAATTCCTAATATAGTGTAAGAAGTTCCAAGGCTTCTGAGCAGCAAATAATGTAGGGGATAAGTGTTTTCTTAAACAACTCTTAGGACCAATTCATGTAAACAAACTTAAGTAGATCAATGCACCTCATTTTACACCATGTCTATCTTTTGCCAGAAACCAGAACTAACAGGATGAAAGGGAAGACTTTCCCATCATATTCTTGTCAAATAATTCCTTTCCCATTGCTCCTTCTTGTGATTAATCTTTTTCAACACTCAATCCCAAATTTGAAAACAGTATGAAGTTAGAATCTACATTGAGAGCTATGTTCAATATAATGGAGTCTCGTGTAAAACATACACTACACCATGGATGTGCAAGCAAATTGTATAGATCTTTACTGTGTCCGTGGCTTATCCAGCTGCCTCAGAAACCCTAAATCCCTATAGTCTACCCATCATTCTGTTTATCTCTAAAATAATGCCCAGCTATATGTGAGTAAACAATTCTGGAGGGGGCATACAGTTTATCTGCCATCATAGCCATCATACTCTTGGGGGTAGAAATAGGTTGTATTCACTGGATTTAAATGCTGTTCTCTGCTCCTCTGGTCCTAAAGCAATGTCCCTGTCCATATGATCATTGAGCATACTGATGGCCACTCATGCAGTCATTCTCTCAGCTCAGACAAAGCTCCCAAGTGCTCAACCTGGCTGACAACACGTGCCTTGGGTTCTACTGGCACTATACTCCTACATTTCTCCCTAAGGACATATTACAATTTCCACCCAGCAAAGACATTGACCAGAACTTTCCTGAGATGCTGACCCAATGCCAGCAACTGCCTACCTTCAGATTTCCTATTATGTAGTAAAAAGTAAAACCCTACTTACATAAGTTTTCTACTCCTTTCAAATGAGTACATTTATAACTTAAGCAAGAATCTAATATAGTACCAGGCATGCAGCAACACTCACTTATTCATCATTCATTTAGTAAATATTTATTTAATGGCTAATATGTGTTAGGCACTAAGCTAATATAACAGATACAGCAATGAATAAGAGAGGCAAGATGTCTGCTCTTATCAAATCTACATTTTAGTGGAGAGACTCATGAAGAAAACACATAAACAAAATTTCTCATAGTGATCCACACAGTCACAAAAATAAAAAAAGTAATGTGATAGGTATGACTTGGGGGTGGGGTGGAAATGGGAAGTGAGGTAGAAAGGCACTTTAGAGGCACTGAGACCTAAATAATGATATAAGCCAATAAGGCAAAGATTTGGGTAGAAACATACTCCAAACAAAAGAAAAGCATGTGAAAACGTCATGAACAGCATTTAGGAACAGAGAGAAGGCCATGTGGCTGGAATGTAGTGAGTAGAGAAGAGATGAGATGAGACGTAGGCAGAGGAGATGGGGAACCCTACAGGTGAGAAGTCGGAATTTATAACGATAATAGATATGACTAGGAGGTTTTAATTAATAAACAGTATTTAAACATTTTTAATGGGTACCTGGCTGGCTCAGTTGGCAGAGCATGTGACTTTTGAACTCAAGGTCATGATTTCAAGCCCCACACTGGGTGTAGAGATTACTTAAATAATAAATAAATAAATAAATAAATAAATAATAAATAAATAAATAAATAAATAAATAAATGTTTGGGTTTTTTTAGAATAAACATTTTTAGGGGCACCTGGGTGGCTCAGTCGGTTAAGTGTCTGACTCTTGATTTCAGCTCAGGTCATGATCTCACAGTTCATGAGTTCAAGCTCCACATCGGGCTCTGTGCTGATAGCATGGAGCCTGCCTAGGATTCTCTCTCTCCCTCTCTCTCTGTCCCTCCCCTGGTTGCTCACTATCTCTTTCTCTCTCTCAAAAATAAATAAATAAATGTAAAAAATAATATATTTTTTAAAAGAATAAGTATTTTTAAACAAACACAATACACTAACATGAATTTGACCAGTTAAGTAATTCCTTATGATTTTACTGGTTAATCCAAATAACTTTTATTTCAAAGTACTTATCACTATAGTACTTGTTTAATGTCTGTCTCTCTTAGCAGATTACGTACTCTATGAAAATAGGTTCACATATCTCTTGTCACTAAATTCCCAGAGCCTGATACAGTATCTCTTAGATAGCAGGGGTTCAAAATGTATTTTGTCAAATGAAAGAAATTTAATGACAGAATATTCCATATCAGATATGTGCTACACACTGAATTAGAATCAGTCCCTGAATTCAAGAAGCTCACAGCTTACATGAGGGAAACTAACATGTAATCAATTAACAGTAATACAATGTAATATCTGCCGTACCAGAAACATGAACAAATACAGAAACATAAGGAAGAAAGTGACTAATTCTGCTTAAAGGTAAGAAAAGTGTTAAGGAAGTTTTTAACCAAGAAAGTAACAAATACTTATTTCTTTGAGATGAACGTTTACACTAAGAAAAAAACATCTACATCATGTTCTATTAATTTTTTTAGTTCTATAGTTCAAAAGATCATATGCTCTATTGAAAAAAAATTAATATATTATTATCATAATATTTCAAGACATCTAGAAAGGCCTATTCCTAAAATAATCTTATAGAATTTTCTCTATGTTTTTATTATGCATATCAAATCCCTACATCTGAAAGTTAAATTCAAGGTTAAAATATTCATAATATTATCACAATAGCTTTGGGAAAACCTAGATGGGCAAACCTGTAGTGTTCTGCTTTTTTGCCACCTGCCATAGATCAGTGACAGTGATCATTACCAACTTCTTATTTATTCTGTACTTAAGCAGAAATCACCCAAATCCTTTCATGTTCTCAAAGTTTTAGGGTTTCACTACCTTCCTCTGTAGAGAAGTCTCACATGCCATCAAAATAAATTAATTTTTCCTATTTCAGCTACAGCACAAATAAAATTGTTTCATTTAGAAACAACCAGCCTTATAAGCATCCAAAGTACATAAATTTTGTTAAATGGTGCCATCTGGTGACATAAATTCTCCAGCAAAGATACAGAGTCCAGAGCCAAGAATGGCATCCAACTCTTTTGATGGCATCTAATGTGAAGTGTCAAATTTAACTTAAGATATACTTGATTCCATGTGACATGAAACACACAACTAATCACACTCAGTATATGACAGTTTAACAAAGGGCTATAATAAGGATTGTTTGGGCCACATTTTACATTACCACTCCTGTTTGTCCAAGTTTACCTTCAAATTTAAATAAGCCTTTGGAAGAGACTTAAGTTTAACGTGATGCTTTATCTAATTCCTAGACATTTTAAAAACATAAATGTACTTATAAACATAAATAACATAAGAACCCTTGTTCTCATCATATCCGTTTCCTCGCTCTCCTTCTGACCTCCATGAATCAGTATAATTTTCATCACCTCAAATACCAATTCCCTAAGAAAGCTTTCCCTGATTCCACTGCAAAGGTTAAGCCTCTTTTCATAGCACCCTCTCCTTGTCCTTTGTATCATTTACCATAATTGTAAACATAACTATGCAATTTTGTTTAAAGCTTGTCTCCCCAGTATATATCACAATTCCAAGCACAATGTTCAGTAAATATCTTTTGAATGAATGGATGGATGGAAAAAATGTCCTTTTCTATCCTCTTCTTACCCAAATCCTATCATCGACAAGACCCAGCTCAAGTTTACATTTTATATAAGAGCTTTCCTACCAACACCAATGTACCATGATCCCATGCTTCTCTAAACTCCTACAGCAGCTTGGCCTAGCCTTCAGAGTTTAGTCCTTGATTTATATCCTGTCTTGTACTTGTTTGTATATATGTGAATATTACCTTCCCAATTGACCTTAACCTCCTTAAGGGAAAGGATTTTGTTGTTAGTAATACCAATTGCATATGTCCATGTAAATTAAACACTTCATAAATACTTCATTAATTATTATTACTCAATTGCAATAACTGAAATACCTGTGTAAGCAGAAGTAGGCAGAAGAGTAGGACTTAAAGTATCTAGGAATCTAACATGTACTGCTTTGACCAGTCAAGACTTATTTAAAGGTGTTGACATATAGCAATTTATATATTTTACTGGAGCACCTCATTAAGTCTGTAACTGTCAGCAAGCACACACTAGTGAGCCTTGTGTGTGCAATAGCAACATCTCAGTGTAGTTTTGCTGTTCTCTATCCATAGCCTCATAGGTAGACACTACCATTAAGTATCCAAAAGAAAAAAAAAATCAGTTTCAGATATACTATTGTACTTTAAAAAGAAAATTAGATGCCATAATTATATTCATTAAGTCATGGGTTCTTAAGGTGCTCCAAATATATCCTAGAATAATAGCTCATTATATTTGTTACGGATCAAATCAAATCTTTGTAAAATCCAAGAATAAAGAAATGACACGGTCGTATCTTACCAAATGTATTAATAATATTCATGTGCTATATTACTTTCCTTGAGTGACCAAATACCTCATCATTTTGAACATACGTTCTCAAAGTTTAGCATGCCTCAGAATCACCTAAAAGGCTTATTAAAACACTATTTACTGAGCACTACTTCCAGGTTTCTGATTCAGTAGGTATGGAGTAAGGCCCAAGAATTTACAATGCTAACCAAGTTTCCAGGTGATGCTGATGCTGCTGATCCAAGAACCATGCTTTGAGAACCTCTGCTTTGGGGGATTAGAGCCAAGTTTTTCCAAATTCATATAACCATGTGGATTTTCACCCTCATTATAATCTGTAATAAAAAAATCCTTTGACTATCTTATGAGCAGGTGGCAAAAATTACACATTACAATGAATAATTAGGACCAAAATAGCCAGGATGCTTTCACAAAGATGTTATTTTGAAAAAAAAAAAAAAAAAAAAAACATTATATTGGAATTACTATATCGGAAAAACACTACATTTTGTATTGAGTACTTGCCATCACTACATTTAAATAATCAACTATCTACATACCTAATGCCTCTTTTCCCTACTTGATCGTTCTCATTTATCCATAAGGGCAAGGACTATCCTCTCCTTTATAGTTTATTTTTGTATCGCCATTGCCTAGCACAATTTCTAATACATAACAGGAATTTTAAAAATAACTATTGAGTAAATGAAGAAATAAAATTTATTGAAGGCCTTCTCTTATTAGGGTCAATATACTGGGGATACAAAGTATCCCCATATAACTTACATATAACTTCAACTCTCAAACTACTCAGTCTACTAAGGGGACAGAAATATATTCAGTGTATTCATAAGGCAATATAATAAATGCTTTACAGTAATCTGAAAAAAAAATGCTACAAGCCATAATAAAAGGGCTGGTTAAAGTTACTATCAAGTAGGGATATGACAGAAGGCTTCAACAAGGAGGTGATAAATCCCAAAATAGTAGTATATCTATTGTATATTCCAATATGCAGTATATCCCAACATGTAGTATATCTACTGTATTACCCCTATGAATCCGTAAGGTTCTATGTTAAGATTTATGGACATGAAAAGTATTCTACTATAACACAAAATCTGACATGCAAGGGATAAGCACTTTTCTAAGATGTTGCTACTGGCAAGGTTTTAAGGAAAATAGCAGTTTACTGTCCATTCTCTTCTAAATATTTCCCCAAAAGACCCCCTCACACACTGCAGTGAAATAAGAGGAAATAAAATCAGATCAAAAGGTTAATAAGATTTTAAAGGGCTGAAACTCATTAAGTATATATGCATGGTTCTATCCATAATTTTATGAGTAATAAATAAAGAATAAAAAATTTTTCAATAAGGTATAAAAGCAAAGGACATTTGAGGTACATATCTGAGAATAAACTGACCCATTATATTATTAAAATGTTTCTTGCAAATAATTATAGTGGTAATGGAAATCTTTAAATATTCAAATAGCATCTGGAAGAGAAGTATCAAAATAATAAAAACATTTCCATCTTGCTCCTTCATCACCTAAATGAAGAATAAATAACCTAATAGAGTAGCTGGAAAAACTGAATGTTTTAAACTAAATAAAAGATACCTAAATTATTATGTAAAATATCACAGAAATCCAATTTACTTATATTCAAAATCTGTAGAGCTAATAATGTAATCATATAAAACTGTGATTATCATTGGACAAAACTTTTACCTTAGTTTAACCACAAGATGTCACCCTAAGCCCAACATCTAAATGTGCAGCTCCTAGCACATTGTTGTTTAAAGGATTTTTCTTTTTTCTACATTAATGAACACTAATTACTAACTTTTTTAAAGTTTAAGTGAGTTTTTCCACTATCAGTTATTGATAGATGGAAAATTAAAACAAAGTATACCAAAACTCAAGGAGGTAGAAAGTTAATCAAACAGTTGATCATTGTCTACATTTAGCATATATCCTGCTATTTACGATAAAAGGAATGTCTCTTACCATAGGATTTTATATTCTACTTTGACTTTATTTTAAAAATTTTTAAAGAATAAACATATTGCTTTCATAATCTGACAAAGTTATTATTTTAAAAATTAAAAAACAATACCTTTGTCACCGCCTTCCACCGCACAATCACAGAACCCACTTGTAAAATGCTTTCATGCACTATAATAATGGCCAAAATTATGTAGACAGAATTCTGTACTCACAGATAATACCATCTAAGACATAGTAGCGTGTGGGGTTTTTTTTTAAAGCATATGATGGAAGGACCACAAAAGGAGACTAGTATTCATTTTTGAAGTGATGCTTTTCATCTGTCGAGAGAAGGCTTGGTTTTCTGGTGATATGTAAACATTACAGTCCATCTTGAAATAATAATATTTTACTTCACTACCCACTTGTGCTGGGTTTTCTGCAGTATGATTCCTTTCTCTATTTAACTGAGATTCATGAAAGGTATTATTTCAATGTACTGGCTGTCTGAATATCAGAAGAACAGGTGAAGCCACTATGTTCCATTACTTGTAACAGAAAAAAAGAGGAGGGTAGGGTAGGAGGTAGCCAGTTCAAACAGAAAGTTACAGACCGTCAACAATGCTCTATTTATCAATAACTCCCTACTTATCCTTTTATAATGATATAATCCCCTTGAGGATGCAGAGGGCTACCTGGTTTTTCTTCTTTTGAGTCCTTAAAGAAAATACACAGTGAAACACTCAAACATTCAATGATAATAAAATTAGTTATCAGTTATCAACCCACATAGAACTGAAATGAAAATTATGTTTTGTTGCATAATGTTGCTCCAATCTTTGCAGTCTGGTTTATCCCAAAATGACTTTTAAAGACTAGCCAAAGCAAATCTATCCATTCCAAGCTGACCACCAGGATTACTTATATAACAGCTTTTTACAGATTATTGTTGCCTTTCATTTTATTAGAGAAATTCAAACTATGCTATAGGCTTTTTGCCAAGATATTTATCACTCACCCAAAACAATGGCAAAACGTAATTCTTTGTCATTCGTTTGCCCCTTTATTCCCCATATAATATTGTGATACCAAATGGCGACATTACCAAAGCATAGTAAAAGTATCTAAAGCATCTAACAATACTCTTCCTAAATCAAGTTCTCAAAAATTCAAATTCTCAAAACACTTGGCAAGAGTCAACTAAGCACATCATACAAATCTACTTAGAGATACTGCCATTCAGTTAATAACCTTTACTAATTATCAACTAGATGAAACTATTAATTTTTAATTGAGAAATCTGTGGTTTAAAAATGTTCTCCAAAATACTATTCTCTAATGGCAGGATTAATTTAAATTCTGTAAGACTCCATTTAGAGTTGTTTTTATTGAATACCACTAAGATGATTATAGTTATTTGTGTCATTAATTCTTACCAGCCACAAAAAAATATTTTAAAGAAATTAATCCACAGGCAAAATAATCCTATAAAGCTTTTTACTTCTATTTTTATTCAATAGCTGAATTTTAGATTTTCAAAATTTAATGGTTTTTTAAATTACATTCACACCATAAGGCTGGAGTTTTTGTCCGTAAGGGTAGACATAATAAAAACATACATAAAATGTTTTCAAAATTAATCCAAATGGGTTTTACATCCATCACTTTTAGATTTTACATCCATCACTACCAGACCTGAAAAAATAATGGGAATATGTAGTTGACTCAGTTATTTCTGTAAAATGTACTGTTTAAGCATAGTAAAATACAGTATAATTGAGTGGGGTTTTTTAATTGTTTAGTTACTTGATTAAAGTTAGTTTTTGTTTGTTTATATCTTTTGCTAGTTTATTTTAACTATTAAAATATTATGCCAAGAATGAAAAGTTATCTGCATAAATGCAAAACATACACATATAAAGACACACATACATAAGCCACACAATCTTTAACACATTAGAGATTAAACTAAGATTGACATTATGTGGTTAAATTCATGACAAATTGACAAAAGTTCCAAAGCACTGAGATCTTCATCAATAGAATTTTAAATATGGATCATAAACTTTCGTAAGAGAAGCAAAAGATGAAAAGAGTATTTTAACTTTTGTTTTAAGAGAATAAAAGTACAACTAAGAGGCTGAGTAGAAATGACCCATTATGTTTCGTGCTATATAGCCTGTTCCTTCTCTAGAGGGAGGTAGGTTCCTTCTCCAGCATTTGTTGTCAGTTTTTTGGCAACAAACCACTCAGATTTCTTCCCGTGTAAACTTCCCTTCCTATATAAATCATTCTTTAAATATTTATAGTTTTAATAACTACTCTATTTTTTCTACTTTTTAACAGTTCTTTTTTAGGTTAGCCTTAAATAAGGAAAAGAAAAAAAACAGAAAACACAAATCTGTTCCTCCACTATCATGGAAAATTATTCCAGTTTAAGTTTGGTTAACATTAGGTTCTTTGACCACGTTACTCAAACTATTAAGCCCAATTCTGACCATTATAATGATAACTTTTTAATACATACCTAGCAGAGCTTGGAATAAGCTGCTCTTAAAGATACCCATCACCTTTTTAACAGCATTTTTCAACTGCTGTTCCTCTGGTTTCCTTAATTTTTTGCAGTATTCTTCCAGTAATGATAAAGCTCGGTCAGTATCTGAAAAACATGATTTTAAAATTCTGTCTTATAGTCCTGGAAAAATAGGAACCTAATATATAACATGAAATGTACAAGTAATAAGAAGATGCATAACTTTTCATTATAAATTCCATATAATCAATAGATTCTCAAGAATATTTTTATTGATTTTTGCCCAATTCTGTTAATCAGAGCCAACTTAGGGTTGTAATTGATAAATGTAGTTTCAACATAAATGTTGGTTGATTTTTTTTGTTACATTAATAAGATAAAAATGAAACAACAAAGATGGCTTATGTTATAAACCTCCACTCACTCCTTCATCAATTTTGTGATTTCTTTGCTGAATCAAATAATTTTTTAGTAGTGGACAAATACTTCCTCAATGTCTATGCTAATCACAGTGTAACAGCTAGAGATATAATATGCTTTTACCTTGTACTTGCGTTATTAACATTTTCTTTATCACTTTTTTAGCAGAACAATAAATCGAGCCCTGATTTGTAGCATTTGCAATATCCAAGGTGTAAATATTCCCACCACGGCCAATTTCAAGATACCCACATGACTTAACTGAATGCAGACCCGGGAATTGATCACAGAGCTTTCCCACCATACAGATACAATAGATGCAAATAACCTCAAGAACATATGTAGTATCAAAATGTAGAAAAATATTAGGAAGTGATGAGTTTTGAGTATTTATTATTTTTATTTTTAACATAATTCATTTAATGTAAGTTTACATAACTTAATGTTCAGACGGCTGCATTTAAACCAGTTTACAAATGTGTTAAAAATGTAACAGTAGGCTCTTACAAACTGACGTGAGCCCATTCCAGCACACCAATGCTTCCAAGGTAGCACTATCTTATGGCTTTTCCTCCTATATCATGGCTGCCCTTTGTTCACTTTCTCTGGTTCCTTCTCATTCCTCAAGCCTCTAAACATCTGGAGACTCCTCTCTATTCTCATTCCGTAGGTAACTTTAGCAAGTCTCCTGGGCTTTAAATATTATCGGAACCCTTAAGACTCCCACGTTTATATTTATAGCTCAGGCATTTCCCCTTGAATCCCAGTCTCAAATTAAACTGTACACTCAACATTTCCATTTGGATGTCTAGTGAGCATCTCAAACTTAACTTGTCAAAACTGAACTCCAGATCTTATCTACCTTTACTGCTTCTCCTGCAGTTGTTCTCTCTCGTCCTTCCAATTTTTCAGGCCAGAATCCTTGGAGTCATTTGTTGTTCTCCTTTTCTAATTCTCTACATATAATCCATCAGTGAGTTCTGTTGGCTCTAACATCAAATACCACCACTATCATTTGCTCATACTACCACCTGGTGCACCAATATCTACTACCCCCTGCATTATTGCAATAACCTCCTACCAACCTACATGCTACCACCTTTGTCTTCCTGAAGACTTTTCTGAACACAGCAGCCAGAAAGATCATAAGCCAGATAATGTCATCCCCAATTCAAATCCTCCAGTGATTCCCCATCTCACTTAGCTTAAGACTACCTCACTGATTTCAGCTATTACTCCTCTCCCCTTGCTCAGTCTACTCCAACCACAGTGGTCTCTGCTCATTCTCACATATACTAAGAACTCTCCTACCCCAGGGTCTCTATACCTACTATTCTGCCTAATTATTCTTCCTTCAGATATCCATAAAGCTTGTTCCTTCACTTCCATATCTCTGCTCCTATACCACCGTATCAGTGAGGTCTTCCCAAATTTTCCTCTATAACATAGCAAATCTTAAGTTTACTCCATTGAAAGAAGGGAGAATTTCAATAGGCAGTCATGAGTGGAGACGGATGTCATGTAATTAGTTTGTCACCTAAAAAGGTTATAAATAAAAATGAATGTTGATGCACACGGAGCCCTTTCCAATTTTAAAGCAAAGCATAAACATATGCTGTACATTTGCACAGAATTTTGATTTTTTAAATGCTTTCATACTTTGCCCAATAAAATATTTTAACTCTTTGAGTCAAGAACCAATATTTGAACTCACATTTTGACAACAGTTAAAAAATCAGCTGTTTCCCTGAAACGATAGTAGCTTATTGATCTCATACTCTAATTCATTCCTAACCACTAATGTAAGTAATCAACAATACCATAATTATAATATACCTTCCTCAGTACTTCTACGTATCTTTGGGCTCCAGATTTCAAGCTTTAGTCTTTTTCATCCCTTCATTTGTT
This sequence comes from Leopardus geoffroyi, assembly GCF_018350155.1. NCBI lineage: Eukaryota > Metazoa > Chordata > Mammalia > Carnivora > Felidae > Leopardus > Leopardus geoffroyi. The sequence continues at coordinate 47,014,254 of NC_059329.1, read as the reverse complement.
AGGTAGTCTTTGAAAATGTACTTAAACCTAGGCATCTTTTTTTTTTTCCTTTTTTTTACAATTATATTTTTAAGCTCTTTTTTAGCTTTGTGTCATTTTTGTAGGTATTCTCTTACTCTGATCTTTTATTCTTGTGAATAAAACTCATTTAAAATGAATTTTGAATTTAACGATACATTAAAAAAAGGTATCAACAGCATTTCCATAATCACATCTATAAATATAATTTGTTAGATAAGAGGACTTCCACTAATTCATTCAACACATATATACTGAATAACTACCCAGGGAAGACACTGTATTGATTCAAAGCAGCTAGATGTTCTCTAAACCAATAAAGCTTATTATGCTTCTCATCTCTGTATGAGAAAAACCTGACACATAAAATAAGATGCTAGAATATAAGAAAAACAAATGGTCAAATATGGTCAAGTTTCCCTTAGACTTTTGCATGCCAGCATCTAGTGCTGGAATTATGGCTGCCCTTTTTTCTTCTTTCGGTTATCAGTAATGATCACCTTCTTGTGTCAATTCCATTATGCCCTTTAGCTCACTCTACCGAAATTCTTATTTCTGAATAATGAGAGCATAATATCCAGGGTAACCTAAAACTAGATACCTGTGAAAAGATGAAGACATAAAGCAAAAAAATAAAAAAGACAAGATGACAAGGATCCTGTTTTATGAGACAAAAACCCCTAGCCAGATGTTGACAAGTTGGATAAAGTAGAAAATTGAGATAATTATCCAATCAGCACTAATACTTTAATTGACATTCAAATAACCAGTTAGAAGTGGAGAATTTTTCACCTGAATTGCCAGCATAATGACCACAATTCTCTTCTCCTATTTTCTTCATTAAAAGAAATCTATCTTCATAGGACTCCACCATCTACTGGAAGAATGAAACTACATTTGGACTACCTGAAGGCAGACACAAGAAGAAATGGAGAGTGGGGAATAATTTTGCAAAATAAAAATTTTTGCAGGAAATATGCAATGCAATGCAATGCAAAGGACATAGTGACTGTTACATAATTGCAATTGTAGGTAATCATGTGTCAGCTAATTAAGGTTCAACTTCTTGGTTTAAGAATAGCATTTCCAGAAGTTATAAATAATTTGGGACAGGTAATTTAAATTCGAAACAGTGAATGGCAATAGTGCTAACAAATGAGCTTTTTAAAAAAAGAAAATATGACACATAAAATTATTTGCCACAACTTAAAAATGGACAAATTACAGAATATATGGTGTTAAGAAAATTATGATGAAAGTATAGTAGGAGAAAAGGTGAACTTAATACACAAATCTTTAAGAGCAGAGCAGTTAGAATAATGAAATTCCTTTACGTAAATCTATGCAAAAATTTTTATAGCTCAAAAAGAACTTCTACATGCATTTTATCTGATTCTCACCACTAAGAAGTCATATCAGGTCTAATATACAGGAAACTTAAATCCATAGTAGCTTGTCCAAGAGCACAGAGCTACTAAATAACATATTTGGAGCTTAATGTTAAAGCTTTTGATTGCAAGTATAGTGTTCTCTCCACAATACTACCCTTAATCCTTCAGAATAGAATTGAGTAAATTGCTATAAAAAAAAAGAAAAGAAAAGAAAAGAACTTGGTCAATCAGACATAAATTGTTTGGGTGAATTTTAAAATCTAGTGTTAAATGTTGAATAACTAATTTTCACAAGCATGCAATTAACATAAAAATTGTATTCATAACATAAATAAATAACATATAAATGGCCCTACCTTTAAAAGTCTGGTAGATCAAAATAATAAGTTCTTTCTTACTAGAATTAAGTTCTATTTTTGGGTATCTAGCTATGTTCCAGACACTGGAAACTCAATATTAAACAAGATAGGCAATATTCTGCACTTAGAGATTTTTGTCTGAAAGTAAAGATAATTAAATAGGAAATTCCAACACAGTAAAAGATTAAAATAGAGTGTAATAATGCTATGATGAGGTACCAGGTGCCATGGGAGGAAAGAAGCTGATGCCAATAGAGACCATGTAAAATCTGTCCTTATACCCAAGGAGGAATAACAAGCCATGGAAGAACTTTTTTTTAAATGTTTATTCATTTATTTTGAGAGGGAGGGGTAGAGTGATAGGGAGAGAGAGAATCTGAAGTAGGCTCCATGTTCAGTGCAGAGCCCAACATGGGGCTCGATCTCACGATGCTGTGATCATGGCCTGAGCCAAAATCAAGAGTCAGATGCTTAACCAACTGAGCCACCCAGGTACCCCAACCCTGGAAGATTTTTAAGTGAAGATGAGCATGACCATTTTTAAAGCTTTAGAAAGAGCACTTTAACTACAGTGTGATAAATATCACTTAAGACAAGTAAGAACAACTAGGTTTTTTTTTCTCATACCATTTTAAGTAAATACAGGCAACACTGCAGTAATAATTTTTATTATTACTTATGACACATGTTTACTAGCAAATAAAAATATTTTATTAGGAAATATTTATATACGCTTAATTCTTATTATTGTTTTTTGTTATTTTATAAATTAAGGATATTCATATGAAAATAATAAAATGATAAATGCTAATAGAAAAGTCACCTTGTGCCAGGTCTTTAGAACGAAACTTTTTAGTATTAAAATTTACACTTCAGGGGAGCGTGGGTGGCTGACAGTTAAACATCTGACTCTTGATTTTGGCTCAGGTCATGATCTCATGGTTCGTCAGATTGAGCCCAGCATCGGGCTTTGCACAGGCTTTGGATTCTCTCTCCCTCTCTCTCTACCCCATCCCCACTCATGCACAGACCCATGCATGTTCTCTCTCTGTCTCTTAAAATAAATAAATAAATAAACTTTAAAAAATAAAATACAATTTACAATTCAAGGCGATACAACAAAGGTGTCATTTTATTACTAAGATTCTAGTTTTTGTTGAGCAATGCTAAGCATTCTGCGTAGATCACCTTTTCAATATTCACAAGAATCCTAAGAAATACTAATATACATATTTTTTTTTTAAATTTTTTTTTTCAACGTTTATTTATTTTTGGGACAGAGAGAGACAGAGCATGAATGGGGGAGGTGCAGAGAGAGAGAGGGAGACACAGAATCGGAAACAGGCTCCAGGCTCCGAGCCATCAGCCCAGAGCCCGACGCGGGGCTTGAACTCACGGACCGCGAGATCGTGACCTGGCTGAAGTCGGACGCTTAACCGACTGCGCCACCCAGGTGCCCCTATACATATTTTTCAAATGAAGACATGTCAAGTGAGAGAAATGAAATAACTTCTCCAAGGCTACACAACCAGTAAGTACTGAAACCAGGATTCAAATCCTGATCTGGCTGGCACCAAAGCCAACTTTTAATATTATGCCACACTGATACCTAACTTACTGGGAAAAAATCATAGTGTTTCTTTTTTCTGTAATTGTTCTCAGTATAATTACTCCTCCTACCCACCCACCCCCCAAAAACTGGTTCAATATAATTCAACAAACACCTATTGATAGTATATTTCCCCTGTGGAAACAAAAAGATATTATATAAAGTGGTGAACTTTTTTTTAGTGTTTATTTATTTTTTGAGAGAGAGAAAGAGACAGAGCACGAGTGGGGGAGGGGCAGAGGCAAAGGGAGACACAGAATCCAAAGCAGGCTCCAGGCTCTGAGCTGTCAGCACAAGAGCCCGATGCAGGGCTCAAACTCACAGACTGCAAGATCATGACCTGAGCCAAAGTCGAAGTCGGATGCTTAACTGACTGAGCCACCCAAGCGCCCCTAAAGTGGTGAATTTTTATTGCTACCTTTCAGATAGACATGTTTTCACATTTTCTATAGAACTGTTGAAGAGACCAATGTGGAAATTGCAAGGTTAAGTAGTAATAAATAGAAAGAAAAGACAATAGCAAATTTCACCTTCAGCTGAATATTGAAATATGCATCATTCCAGTTGCAGCAAACTAGAAAAAGACAATGAAAAAAGAAATAAAACTTGGAATTTGAATTATGGAAAAAATGTCTGGCCAGATTTAGAGCAGATCTAAAGATTGTAATCATTTTGTAAATATTGGAAGGTTTATAAATTACTTTGGCTTCAATGAAAGAGATAATACTCATAAGAAATATTGCCATAATCAATAAAGAAGCACAGTATGGCATTTCCTGTCTATAAGCAGATGTGTCCGTGCCATAACTGGGCAGACTTACTCCGAAGCTAACCAGGAAGCTAGACCCATCCACTGACAAAACGGGACTCTGACTCTGAACACAATTTTCCTCCTCCTTGAACCAAAAGGAAAAAAAAAGTATTCTGATGAAAAGCATTTGTGTAGCACTTTCCTCCTGACAAAACAATTTTTACATAGGCTATATATTTTTATTTGGCCATAATAATAATCCTAAGAGGTGAGTACAATTAATATAGTCGTTTTAAGATGAGGAATTTGAAGCTGTTTCTGTCAATTTTCTTTAGATAATTTAGCCAGCTAATGGTAAAGGCTGGATCCCTGGGCTCTTCTCCACTGTGCGATGATGTCATTCATTTGTTCCAAGAACACCACACTCATACAATGAAAAGAACATTGGATGAGCCTCTGGTCCTGATTCTATCACTAACTTTCTAAAATTGAAGTTCATATATGTTACCATATTTGATGTGGAAAAGAAACATTAAGCAGATAACTAGTTTTGCATTTTACTGCCTCAAAGGAGATATGTGCCAGGACAGAAAAAAAGCAATTTTTAAGTTTTTCCAGTTTTGCTTTCCTAAAACCTAAGCACTCAAACTAAGACTTTGTTACAGAAAGAGAGAGAAAGACATCTTCTAGCACCTCTCCAGTCTAGAAGAAGATTTTCTCAGCTGAAGAAGAGAGGTCTTTGAATTAATTCCAAGGCAGCAGGGATCTAGGCTCTGCTTCCTGAAAGCATTTCCTAGAAGGCAGAAAGAAGCCAGTGAGGAAGAGCATCATAATTGCACCTAGGTAAAGAGAAACACAGAAATTCGGGGTTGGGGGTGGGGGAATCTATGTCTTGGAAGTAGCAAATCACTGCTAGACCAGAAAGGAACTATCTAGACACAACAACTCTTGTCATAGAGGTAAGCTATTGCATATGGGATGATCGATGACCAGATGATGTCACCATTCCAGGCAGAACTCTACCATGACCCCGGAGAAGTAGGGAAAACCTGAAAAGTGATTGGAGTAATTGTATTCACCACTCAGTGACTAAGAGTCAAAAATAAAGTTGATCTATAGAAAATGAATGGATATTTCTTACAAAACTAAATTTATAGACTAAAGTCTATCTCAATGATTATCTGATCTTAAAGCCAGGTTTTCTGACTACTAGTACAGGTTTTTATCACAGTATCATTGCTATTGATGATGAGAAGGAGGAGGAGAAGGAGGAAGAGGTGGTGGAGGAGGAGGAGGAGGAGGAGGGGGAGGAGAGACCTCATGGTGAAAAGTTCAATGCAAAGAAAAAAAATAATGATCTGAAACAGTATCTTATAATCCCCCACATTGGTAAACCTCTACTGGTCTTTTGTGTCTCATCCTAAATGTCACCTATCCAGAAAGAATTCCCTGGTTTCTCTAGATGAGTTTGGGTATTCCTCATCGGTTTCCATGACAGTGTGTTAACCTCACCACACAACACTGAAATTACCTGTTTCCACATCTATCTCCTTAATAAATTTTAATCATCATAAAGGCAGACACTGAATATAATTTCCCACTGGGAAACATGCACCTAGCACAGTGCCTGGTACATAGCAGGTGCTCAATATATCTTTGATGAGTGGATAAATGACAGAATAAATAAATGAAACTAAAGTTATTGTCTTGAATACATACACATTTAGCTTTTAAAAGAACTTATAGTCTATTATTCAAAAGGGATTTTAAATTGAACAGAACTTAATGATTTATTCCAAGTCTTATCACAGAGTCAATGATAAAGATTCCACAGGTCTCTAAGATTATAGGCCCCCTACAGAAACTTCAAAATCTTATCTAACAGAGTTAGGGCCTCAGTGGCTAACAAGATGGTGTCATCAGAAGAAATGGGATACATAATCTTGCCATACTTGTCCACTGTCTTTGAAAGTTTTAACTTAATTCATTTCTACAGAATTTTCTACTTTTTATGCATTGTTTCTCTTGGTCCAAAATACTAAAACAAATCAGGTCAGGAGATTGGTTTCATAATGTAGGTGATTTGGCCATTAATTCTTGAAATAGCTTTGAGAAACTTACTAAAAATTGAACCTATGCAGAAAGCTTACTACTTGGAATTCAGAGTGACTGACTGGACTGAAGAGAGTAGGTAAAACTCATGATCCTTTGCTGACAAAGCAACCTAAATTGAGGATACAGAGCCCTCGTGCCTTGACTGATAAAAATTCCTGAGCTGGAGAAGAGGTCCTCTCCCCATAGTTTTAAAAAAGTTTTTTATACATCTTAGCCTGATAGTAAGAAATATTTTATAATCACTGAAATGGTTACACAGTAAATATTAATAGGAGAATATAATGAGAATATATAATTAATAAATAAGGGGATTCTTATAGTTTAGTGAATATACTGTTATAAAAGAGTGAGTGAGTGATTGATTGGCAAAGGCATGAATGAATTGAATGCCTTAATTCCTTGTTTTAAAAATCTAATATTTTGTGTACATCTTCCTACTGACTAGACTCTTCTACTCAAAGAAGTAACCAGTGATAGGCCTAAAGGAGAGATAAAATATTCTATCATATAGAGAATACTTGGGCAGTTTCCCAAAAACCTAACAGTTCAAATATTTCAGGTATCAAGTCATTAGCATATCATTTTCACACTTTCCCAATATATAAGAATTGTAGAATAAATTCAATTAACAGATAACTTTAATACTATGCCTAACGTTTGCTTCATAACATAGTCTTAACCAGTAGTTGAATACAAACATTTCTCTCTCCAGAATTCTCTCTCTTTATGCCTCCTGAAATGATGAGTATCTTCCAACCTCAAGAATCTGTGGCTTCATGGTTTCCAGTAATTCTCAAAACCAAAGTCAAGGTGACCCTTTTGAGGAATTTTAAATCTAAAAAAAAATCTTTGGTAAACAATCATTTTACTTTTACTTACAGAAATTAGAAAAACTATCTTTTCCCATCCCTCTCTAGGAAGATTCAGTTCTTAACTCATTTGAGTTTTACTGATTGAGAAAAAGAAAAAACATGAAGTTTGTGAAATGGAAAAAATGTCTGGATATAACACTGGTATGGCAAATATGAAAGTTCAAACACAAAGTTAGTAAAAGGAATAAAATAGCCACTCAAGTACGATCAATTCAGGCACACATTTTCCCCTTTAGTGAACTGAAAAAAAAAAAAATTCTAACAACTTGAGAAAAGTTAGAGATGGAAAGAGAATACATCCAAATAATGAAAGGAAAATATAAATTACTAAGATACTATGAGAAAGAAATTAAGCCACAAAGTACAAGAAACATAATGAAAGAAGAAAACTTCAAATGAGGAAGGAATGAACAGAAGAGTTTAAAGGGGCTCCTTCCCTAGGGAGAGGAAGAAAATAATAAAAACAAAATGACACCTTTAGAAAGTATAGACAACCAAAAGGAAAGATTGTGAACCCAGAAAACAACAATCTCAATTTCAGGGATGCCCAGGAGATACATGGAAGTATCAAGTCTTACTTAGAATTCTAATTACACAACACTCTTCAGCTTCCTCTCAAAAGAACAATATCAAAACATATGAGTTATGAATATGATGGTATTTAACTTCCAGTTCCTGGTAAAAATAAGTTTATACACACTCTATTATACCACTGAGAATAGCTGTAAAAAAAGAATTTAAAGGAAATAAAATGTTATACAAATGAAAACTGTCAGATAGACTTTTATACCAATTTAAAAGAAGCCCAGAGGATAATAAGACAATTTTTTTAAAAAATTTTTATTCTTTATTTATTTTTGGGAGAGAGACAGTGAGACAGAGTGTGAGTGGGGGAGGAACAGAGAGAGAGGGAGACACAAAATCTGAAGTGGGATCCAGGCTCTGAGCTGTCAGCACAGAACCCAACACAGGGCTTCAACTCACAAACCGCAAGATCATGACCCAAGCCGAAGTCAGATGCTTAACCGACTGAGCCACCCAGGCACCCCAATAAGACAATTTTTTTAACACAGACATGGGGGGCACATGGGTAGTTCATCAGTTATGCATGACATTCTTGACTTCAGCTCAGGGAGGTCATGATCTCACAGTTTGTGAGTTCAAGCCCCACGTTGGACTCTATGCTAATAGCGTGGAGCCTGCTTGGGATTCTCTGTCTCCCTCTCTCTCTCTGCCCCTCGCCACTAGTGCTCTCTCTCTCTCAAAATAAACAAACTTTTAAAACATAAATTAAAAGGGGCGCCTGGGTGGCGCAGTCGGTTAAGCGTCCGACTTCAGCCAGGTCACGATCTCACGGTCCGTGAGTTCGAAGCCTGCGTCAGGCTCTGGGCTGATGGCTCGGAGCCTGGAGCCTGTTTCCGATTCTGTGTCTCCCTCTCTCTCTGCCCCTCCCCCGTTCATGCTCTGTCTCTCTCTGTCCCAAAAATAAATAAACGTTGAAAAAAAAATTAAAAAAAAACATAAATTAAAAAATTAAAGCAACATAATGTATTTTTCTAAGTAGATCAGTTCATAAATGACATAATACATAGATTTTAGCATAATCCAAATACATTCTTGTCTTGCTAATTAGAACTTGTTGATTCCTTTAAAAAGTTGACCCTGGCACAAAAACAGACACTCAGATCAATGGAACAGAATAGAGAACCCAGAAATGGACCCACAAACATATGGCCAACTAATCTTTGACAAAGCAGCAAACAATATCCACTAGAATAAACACAGTCTCTTCAGCAAGTGGCGCTGGGAAAACTGGACAGTGACATGCAGAAGAATGAACCTGGACCAATTTCTTACATCATACACAAAAATAAACTCAAAATGTATGAAACACCTAAATGTAAGACAGGAAGCCATCAAAATCCTCGAGGAGAAAGCAGGAAAAACCTCTCTGATTTCGGCCGCAGCAACTTGTTACTCAACAAGTCTCCAGAGGCAAGGGAAACAAAAGCAAAAATGAACTATTGGGACTTCATCCAAATAAAAAGCTTCTGCACAGCAAAGGAAACATCAGCAAAACTAAAAGGCAACCAACACAATGGGAGAAGATATTTGCAAATGACATATCAGTTAGCATCAAAATCTATGAAGAACTTAACAAACTCACCCAAAAAACAAATAATCCAGTGAAGAAATCGGCAAAAGACATGAACAGACACTTCTTCAAAGAAGACATCCAGATGGCCAACCGACACATGAAAAAATGCTCCACATCACTCATCATCAGGGAAATACAAGTCAAAACCACCGTGAGATATCACCTCACACCTGTCAGAATGGCTAACATTAACAACACAGGCAACAACAGATGTTGGCAAGGATGCGGAGAAAGAGGATCTCTTTTGCACTGCTGTTGGGAATGCAAACTGGTGCAGCCACTCTGGAAAAACAGTATGGAGGTTCCTCAAAAAACTAAAAATAGAACTACCCTAAGATCCAGCAATTGCACTACTAGGCATTTATCCTCAGGATACAGGTATGCTGTTTCAAAGGGGCACATGCACCCCCATGTTTGTAGCAGCACTATCAACAATAGGCAAAGTATGGAAAGACCCCAAATGTCCATCGATGGATGAATGGATAAAGAAGATGTGGTTTATGTATATATATATACATATACATATATATATACACACACACACACATACACATACAACGGAGTATTACTCAGCAATCAAAAAGAATGAAATCTTGCCATCTTGCCATTTGCAACTATGTGGATGGAACTAGAGGGTATTATGCTAAGCAAAATTAGTCAGAGAAAGACAAATATCATATGACTTCATTCATATGAGGCCTTTAAGACACAGAACAGATGAACACAACGGAAAGGAAACAAAAATAATATATAAACAGGGAGGGGGGACAAAATATAAGAGACTCTTAAATATGGAGAACAAACAGATGGTTACTAGAGGGGTTGTGGGAAGGGGGATGGGCTAAATGGGTAAGGGGCATTAAAGAATCTACTCTTGAAATCACTGTTGCACTATATGCTAACTAACTTGGATGTAAATTTAAAAAATAAAAACATTAAAATTTTAAAAAAAAGTTGACCCATTACCATCAATTCAGTATTAAAGAAGGAAGGAAGAGGAGAGAGAGAAAGAAGGAAGAAGAGGAAAAGAAAGAAGGAAGGAAATAAACATTAAACTATTTCTCACAAAGTATAATTTTCAATTATGTATCTGTAATTTCTGTAACTTCCATCAAAGGTAAGAACTTTTGAGAAACTCAGCCTATTGGGCTTAGAAACCTTAAAATCAACCTGCTTACTGTTGGTGGGAATACAAACTGGTGCAGCAACTATGGAAAACAGAATGGAGATTCCTCAAAATATTAAAAATTGAAATACTATGTGATCCAGGAATTTCATTCTTGGATATATACCCAAAAAAACCAAAATGCTAATTTGAAAATAGTTTATTACAGCATATTTACAATAGCCCAGGTATGGAAGCAACCCAAGTATTCATCAACACATGAATGGAGAAGATGTGGTACACACATACACACAGACACACACACACACACTGGAATGAAAATCTTGCCACTTGTGACAACATGGATGGACCTACAGAGTGTTACGCTAAGTGAAATAAGTCAGAAAGAAAAAGGCAAATATCATATGGTTTCACTAATATCTGAAATCTAAAAACCAAAAACAACTGAATAAAGAAACAAAAGACAGAAACGGAGCCATAAACACAGAGAACAAACAGATGGTTGCCAGGTTGGGTGACAGACAGGTAGGGGGGATGGGCAAAATGGGTGAAGGGGAGTAGGAAGTACAGGCTTGCAGTTAGGGAATGAATAAGTCATGAAGATAAAAGATACAGCACAGGGAACACAGTCAAAGGTATTATAATGGAGTTGTATGGTGACCGATGGGGCTACACTTGTGAGCAAAGTATAATGTGCAGACTTGCCACACTATGTTGCACATCTGAAACTAATGTAATGCTGTGTACCAATTATACATCAATAATATTTTTAAGACATCATTTTAAAAAAAAGACACCTGCTTAGTTAAATTATACCTAGAACATCAAGTGCCTTTCTCCACCTCATTCCCAGATGCCTTTTTATCCCTGTCACTCTACCCTCCCTCTCTCCTTTCTCTCTTCCCCTCTTCTCCCCCCCACTACATATACACCTAGACAATGTGTTTAAATTCAATTATTAGTCTAAAATAAGGCAATCCAAAAGGGACAATGTCTAGAGAACAAGTGGTAGAGAGAGTAAAAACACAAAGTGAAGTAAGTCAAAGAGCCATGCCATTTATTGGCTACATTACCAAAACCATTCTTGTTCCAGACAAACCAACTGTGCCAGATCTGGACAGGTATGGCTCCAAAATCTCACAGAGAGTTTTGTTTCTCTTGGTGATATTAAGGGGGAGAGCAGAAGAAGAAAACAACCCCAGTCTTCAATCCAATGTACAAAGGAACATTTCTAGGTGTTTCAGAGGTTTTATATATCATTGTCCATCTCTATAGATACCAGTTGGCTATAGTATCTCACTGAGTATTGACTTTCCTCAATGCATCTTCCAAGTCCACAGGTAGAAGGATTAGACATTGTGCAGAGCCAGATTGCCTTAACCTCACCTGACCTTTACTTTCAGTGTGTAGCAACTCATAACTGGTCAGCACTTGGATCTATGCTAGCCCGGTATAGTGGAGTCCAAGGGTGTCGAATAAATTTTGGTTCGAAACTCTCAAGAGGGGCCACTGGGTGGCTCAGTCGGTTAAGCATCCCACCCTTGGTTTCGGCTCAAGTTATCATCTCTCACATTTCATGGGTTCAAGCCCAGCTTTGGGCTCCATGTTGTCAGTGTGGAGCCTGCTTGGGATTCTCTCTCTTCCTCTTTCTCTGCCCCCCGCCCCCCGCTCTCTCTCAAAATAAATAAATTTTAAAAATACCTCGAGAAAATTCTTTATAGTTGATCTGATCTTCCACGCTATGTCAAAACAACAACAACAACAAAAACTGGTTTCATGAGGATCCTTGGGAACAAAGCTAACCTGGGGTAGATCTAGGTTAAAGTGAATCCCTTGGCCTAATCTAAAATAAACTATACTTTAGGAAACCACTGGATCTCGATCAATTCTGGAGAGGGAGCAGGGAGTCAGAGGTTTGCCTCATTTGGTAAACTTGTCAATTGTGTTCTTAAATGATACATACCCTCTGGAAAAGCACAGCAGTTACTGGAGTTGTGCTTCATCACAGAAGTGAATATTTACACTACAGGAAACCCAAGCATGAAATCTGTTTTTAATCAGAAGATTGATAAATCCATAATTTTGTTCAGTATAAACAACTCTGTTATCTTTCACAACTAGGTAATTCACTTGATAAATATTAAATCCACGAGGAAGAGCTCCACTGTGCAAATTTTATTTTTAAAGATTGTTCAAAAGTAACCTTTAACAAGCTAAGAACACAGGCTAAAGAAAAGCTCAAATCAGTGGTATCAAATTTATGCTGATTATGAATGGTAATTTAGACAACCTGATTTATGAAATCACAAATGTCTGTAATTAAATACTATAGCCCTACTTCATTTTACTTTAGCAAAATAATATTAATGATGTACCACAGAGAAGACATTATTACAATAAATATTTCGCAAAGCCCAAGGAAAATTTTACTCTCAAATGGAAAACAGTTTAAATAGCAAATACCAGAACCAAAAAAAGGGAGAAACATATATTATATAGGAAGCTTCATTGCCCACCTTTCTTCTTGACTGGCATTCTTGGGTCTGTCCACTGCCACAGGATTCAAGATCTTTTCAGGTCTCAACTTGATCCAGCTGGACTGAGGCCAAGAGCCAGGTAACTGTTGCAAACCACTTCACTGTTCAATTTTGAAATCCAGGCTGTCTTCTCTTTCAATAAGGAAAAAAATGATGTATTTTCCCCACAATTAAACTTTTGACACTGCCCACAGAGTTCAGAAAAAAATAACCTTGAGTTTTTCGATTTTTATAAAATATTTATTCTGTTAAAAAAAATTTGAGAAAATTATCGTAAGCATAGAAAATGTTATTAAAACTCTTCTTCAGGCATCAACATTTTTGGAATTCAATGACTAACTCAATTAAGGCACAAACCAAATTTATACAGCTGTCTCATTACTCAGTACATGATCGAATTCAGATGAACTGGTTGATGATAAAGATTCTCAATTCTTTAGAGAAAAATTTAATCTCCCCAACAAAAAATACTTTTAAAAACCTTTTTGACTCTGGTGTCTAAAAAGGTGGGTGAGTTTGAATAGTTTTCTGGGGCAATACACAGACTGAAAGGCCCCCTTTTTATTTACTGGACCAGAAGTTCCAGATCTCACCCCCTCAGTAAGACAGGATCCAGCTTGCTGTCACTTTCATTTTTTTCTTCAGTGCTCTCCAAGCCCCTCAGGCTTAATCCTTAATGCCCCTCTGATTCTGATCCTCCCATGTATTAACCGAGAGGATTGAAAAGAAGGAAAGCAATCCCTTGGCATGGAGACATTAAAGTGACAGTGCTACTCAATGGGCACTTGATGCAGGATGAGTTGGCGAAGCAGATTTCTTCACACTGGAGTCATTCACATCATGCCATCTCTTCGCATCCAAGCAGCTCCCTATCCGGCGAGGAAAAACACTGAGACTGTTCGAGAGAAGTCAAACCTTCCCCCAAAGGTGTTTTCTGAGACGATGTAGTAGTATTAGGCATGTGAGCACAAGCTGTGCAAACGGTTCGCGATTTCCTAAATGAGAGTTCTGCTGCTTGGCTTCCACATCCACCCTTTCTATCTTTCTCCAAACTACCCACCTTCCTTTTGCAGAAAAGACAAGAAATCTCTCTGCTACCGCTGGCCACCCCTGCCCACACCCCGTTCTTATATAGAAGTGCACAGAAATGTCCTGCACCCTCCACGCGATGAAGTGTTTCCTCAGGCAGGAAAAACAGCAGCACTAGAAATTATATAACTCTCGAATTTGGCTTCTCTAAGACATGGAGACTGGAGGGTCGGGGGTTGCTGGTCTGGGAGATACTGCTGGGCACTGAACGTGCACAGAAGGGCGCCAGGCCTATTCGCAGCGCCCCCCACCCCCACCCCGAAACACCGGCTGGCAAAGGGGTCTTCTTGGGGAGTGGGGGGGGGGGTGTCTTTCTCTGGTCCCTTCCAAATGGGGTGAAAAGATGGAATATGAGGTAACTAAAGACTGGGAGAGGAGACACACCGCTGGGGGGATGAGGGGGGAGCGGGGAGGAGGCTGGTCGGGGCCGCTCTGGCGGCCGGTTGGGGGCTCTCGGGAGGAGGTGTCCGGGAAGCCTTAACACACGGACCAGGCCAGAGGGAAGAACTCCCTCTAGGAGCGAATGGGGCGGACAGCTCGGCCCCTGCTAACAGAGGTGCCCAGAAGAGGAGAAAGCGCGCGACATCCCCGCGCTCGGACCGCCTCACGCACCCCCTCAGCTTGAGAGAAGAGGGAGCTAGGCTAACACACAGCAGGATAAGGGAATGCAGGGCTGGCAAGAAGGCGGGACCATGGACGTCTGGACCTCCTCGAAGCCAATGAGAGGCCTTCATTTCTGGATGCCGTGCCCAATCACAGCCAGGATGGAGGGCGCGGCTTTTGACTGAGTTGGGGAGGGCCGGGCTGCAGGCTAGAGGCGTGAGCCCGCACCACTTCCCGCTCGGGGCGGGCGTTCTGGGTCCCCGCCCACCGCTAGTCACGTGAGCCGCCAAAATGGCGGCGCTTGGGCGTGAGGCTGGGGCTGACCTGAAGGATGCAGGTGTGTTGCCGATCAGAACTGGGGAAGCGTCCAAGGTAGGCGGAAACCCAGGGCGGTAGGAGTCGTGATTTCTGCAGCCTCAATATGTTAGCGGACTCTTCCGAAATTATGGGATTTGGAAATCTAAAGAGAAGAGCCTCCAAGTCCATGCAGAGCGCAATCAATGGAGCCCCCAGTTGCTATAGAAAGAGACGGAGACAAAGTAGGAGACCTAAAGTCTAGTCCCGATTGCTTGATGTTTCCTTTCTCTGGCCTCCAGGCCTTTGCGCTGGCCTTTCCTTCAACTTGCAGTGCTTCCCTGTAACCATCCCTCCCCACCTCACCTTCTTCAGCTATTCAGTTAAATTTCGCTTACTCCGGGAAACCTTCCCACGCTTCCCCTGGCCAGGTTAAGTTTGGAACTAAAGTTCCGTTTAGTTTCGTTTGTATGGCACACTCATTTCTGCCTGTAAATTACCTGCTTTTTGTCCTCACGTTGGCCGGTTTGTGGGTTCTAGAAGATACATCTACCTTTTAATTATCCTGGGGTCTGGCAAATATCAGGTGCTGTGTAAATGATGAGTGAATATTAAAGTTCTGAAAGTCAGGCAAAATAATACACATAAAAGCACTACAAAACTGTAAAATACTTTCCAGACTATAAACCTCGATACATACACTCGTAATGGTATAATCATGGTGACCTTGGACTAGTCAATTTTTAGATAAAATGTTAGTTATAGCAGTCTTTACATTTCAGCACTTGGTAAAAGTCTGTCAGAAAATTACCAGCCTATTTCTCTGCTTTAATAAACAGTGCCTTCCAAAGACTAGGCATTCAGTAAATATTTGTGCTCAATAAGTATCTGTCCTGTTTCAGGATTTTAGAATCATTATACTAATTGTCTGGGTTCCCTATAAACTGATAGTGTAGACTATCAGTAGGGTAGAAGCTTGGTTCAAAGCATTGCCTGAGAGTTTTCTTTGTGGGAAGTAAGGGACTTCAATGTCATCAATGAATTGAATGACAGAAAAATAAGTACTTTATCCAAGATTTTTGGTAAATTACCACATTACTGATACCTGCCTTCATAGTACATTAGATGGCTTAGATATAGAATCTCCCTTAGATGTTACTATCTCTTTCATTTTCCATTTAGATGTCTGAAAGAGCCAAAAGATTAAATCTAGTCCCTGAGAAATTGTAATTTATAATTTTTTTCCCTGTCCTCCCAGATATTTTAAAGAAAAAGATAGTACTGGCTTGAGTCCAATTCTGCAGTGATACAAGGAAAGAAACTTGCCCGTTATTACTTACTGTGTATTAACATAGGAAAGTTCAAAGGAGCCCGTACTTTCAGGAGGTTGATGCCATGAATGAATTGACCTTTCATTAGTTAGGATTGGTACATATCACTTACTCAGCAAATGAGTATTACAGTGATGTTCAACAATTACAGCAATGTGTCCACTGACAACCAGTGGCAAAATCACTTGGTACTATTAAAATGCAGATTTCTGTGGGACGCCTGGGTAGCTCAGTTGTAAGCTTCCAGTTAAGCATCTAACTCGATCTCAGCTAAGGTCTTGATCTCAAGGCTGCTTGAGTTCAAGCCCCGCATTGGGCTCCGCACTGGGCATGAAGTCTACTTTAAAAAAAAAAAAAAAAAGATAAAATAAAATGCAGATTTCTAGACTTAACCCTATTCCTGTTGAATCCAGCTATCTCAGGAGGGAGCTCAAGACATTGCATTTAAAATGAACCCCCCATGTGATTCCTGTGTACACTAAAGGTTGAGAATCACTGATTTATTATCTTCTGTGTTCATTATGCTTAATCCACTCTAATTCTCTTGCCCAGGACTCCTGAAATTTGAGATCTAGTCTGTGTCCTTGACTATAAATATTAAAACAGAAGTTGGTATAAATTGTGAAGGGCCATGATTTTGTAATCTATTCATCGGCTAATCTGGAATCTCATAATACCAATGTGGCAACAGGTTTAACACATGTCATTATTAAGACTTTTCAGAGACCTGAAAGTCTTAACCAGAGCAAAGCATTCAGGAAGGATCCTGTTTGAGGATCCGATTTTGTTTTGTTTTGTTTATCACTATTTTTTACTTTCTCTTAAGATGTTACTGGCCAAACCCTCATGGTCCCTTGACATTGGCAACTGTCTGTTCATATTTTACACTTGGGACACTGGAGCCTTCCAACCCTGAAGCTCAGTACCTTGGGTCCCAGCTCCCTCATGTGCCACATGTAGTTTCCAGCAAAGGCTGTGGCTTCTGCCCCAGGTGAGGGGGCTGGATATATAATTTCTGTAATCCACGGTATCCATGATCTACTACCTCTTCCTAGCCTGGAACAGTGTCCCTCTTTCTGATGTCTCTCTCACTATTCTCCAAGGCAGTCGCTGCTCTCTTCCATCTCCAGGAAACATAATCTCCAAAAGGAGGTCAGGCTTTCATGAGATAGTTGTCAACAAGTACCTACTGTTCCCTTCTAGCTTTGAAAAAGCTAGAAAAAGAACTACAGAGGACCTGGCTACCTTTGAGGAAAACTGTAAGGAAAACAAAAACTCAGTATCTCTGCAAGTTATCCTTCTACACTAGGTCTTAAGGCAAGTCAACCTTTCTGAACCTCATTTTTCTCATCTATAAAAGTATAAATTAGAGATGATTATTATCCTGCCAGTTTCTCAAAAAGCCATTGTCTACTAAATAGTAGCTGCTAAATAGTGATTGAATCATGGACACTGTATGTGAAAGCAGATGACATTTTACTAGGGTCTAAATGTTTTTTAATTGGAGTCTAAAATTTATAAAATTTATAATTAATATCATTAGCTATTATGGTTCTGAAATTTTGTGTTTTCCAGGACATCAGAATGGCAACATACACACATGGTCAGCCCAGTGTTTCTCTAGGAGATGAAAAATTCAGAAGACCCATGGTCATCGAAATCATAGAAAAAAAAATGGAGTATCTTAGAAAAGAAAAGTAAGAGACACACCCAGACTGACAGTCAATAACTTTATTTGCAGATCTTCTGCATTACTGTTGTTTCTAAGTATCTAAGATCTATTAACTTTATTGAGTTGGTTATAAAAAAGCTTATAAAAAAAACTGAAGAGAAGTATGGACAGATGAAAATAGTGGTTTGTTGTAATATTGAGACCGTGGATAATTTCTTTTGCTTCTTAAAAATAAAATGTCCAGGGGCACAAGGGTGGCTCAGCTGGTTAAGTGTCTCACTTTTGATCTCAGCTCAGGTTCCGATCTCTTTGTGAGATCGAGTTGGGCTCACAAGCACTCTCTGCTTGAAATTCTGTCTCTCTCCCTCTCTCTCTGCCCTTCCCCCACTGGCGTTCTTTCTTTCTCTCTCAAAATAAACAAGAGCGAGAGCTAACAGAGGAGGGGCAGAGAGAGAGAGGGAGAAAGAGAATCCAAAGCAGGCTCTGTGCTATCAGCATGGGGCTCAAACCCACTAACCATGAGATCATTACCTGAGCTGAAACCAAGAGTTGGATGCTTAACTGACTGAGCCACCCAGGTGCCCTCAAAATGAATAAATAAACTTAAAAAAAAAAAAAAGTCCAGAATTATTGTTGAAATGTTATTTGTATAATAAACATTTTTAAATTAAAAGTAATTAGGAGAACACCATTTTGGGAGCTATCTATATTTAATTGATGTTCAATTGTAATTAAATTCAGTTCAGAATTAATTGACTCAGCACAGTGCTGAATTCAGCAAAAAAGGAATACAGATTCCATGGTGTACATATTATCTCACATTACCACTTAAACTTAGATTAACAGAGGACATTATCAAAGGACATTAATCTTAGACCTCAGACATTTATGAATTTAGGTATGACCGGAATAAATAAAACTAAACCTATCAAATCTCTTTGCATGAAGTTTTGGAAATCCTAGACAAATTATTTGAAATATATCTGGACTAATTAAGAAATAGTTATTTGCTAGAAGGACTAACCAAAATGTAAACAACTTTGTTCATATGACTTAAGAAATTAATCCTTTTAGCAAGAGCAGCATTCTTAGATATCTCATAAAATTTGGCTATACTAGAACATACTAATTTTTATTTGTGACCAGAATTTATCTCTTAAAAGAGTTCCATTTTAGAACCACTCTAATTGATCTCAGAGAGAGAATTATCCTCTCATTAGAATGAAAGTTCCATGAGAAGTGAGATTTGTTTTTTAATATTCTTTATCAGTGCCTCATCCTCAGCACAGAGAAAATGTCTCTTGCATAGTAAGTATTCAAGAAATATTTGGTGTTGGTTATACCCAGGAAAGGATATATCCTTTAAGAGAATACTGTATTATGTTGAATGTAATTTTTCTCTATGTTTTCCCTGTTAGGATTTTAAATGTGTATGGCACAGTGTTCTTTGGAACAGCAGCTAGTTTCTCTGGAATGTTGGCGAACTTCATTTTCAGACACTGCTTCAAGGTTAAACATGATGCTTTGAAGACATATGCATCAGTGACTACACTTCCGTTTTTGTCTACTGTAGTCGCTTATAAGTTCCTTGTAACAGATGCTTTGTATTTAGGTAAATTTAAATTCATTAATGTATAATGTGTTCATGTCTAAAATTACACATTAACACAAAATTTTGCTACCATTTATAATGATCACTTACACTTGTATATTCCTTTACAACTTACAGAGTACCTTTACCTATATTGTCCTGTTTCCTCATCACAACAATCCTCCTGATGAGGCAGAACAAATAGTATCGTGTCCTTTTTACAGGTACACAACCAAAACTAAGACATGTTCACGTATGTTAGAAAGCAACATAATATAAAAAGCAGGCTTTGGCATTCTACACACATGATTTCAGATTCTACCCCCCCCCCCCCCCCCCCACTGCTTAAGTTTTGTGACATTGGATAAGTCATTTAATATCTGAGACTAAATTGTCTTATCTATAAATTAGGACTACTAGTACTTACCTCACAGGACAGTTGTGATAATTAAAATACAATATCTTAAATGCCTAATGAGATATCTGGCTTACTGTGTAGGCTTCTAATGTTATTTCCTACCTCCTCCCCTTACCTCAAGTTTCACAACTAGTAATTAATGGAACCTCTGAATCCTGTTTATCAGGTCCCTACTTACATATCTCTTTCCCAGGGAAACCTCGGATTCCCTCAGGGTAGGTTAGGTTTCTAGACACATTCTCTATTCATTTTACCTTCAAAGCATTGTACACACTTAAAAAATTATTTATTTAAATATTTGTCTACTTCTTTTGTTCCTACTGGACTCACCTAAAGGTTAGAGTTTGGGTCTCTTTTATGTAGCATTGTATCACTAACACATGCCTAACACATTGACAATAAAAATGCATTAACCTAGAATCCAGATGTCTGGGTCTGCTGTTTAATATTTCTCATTATGAAATTGCTTCTGCAAAAACCAAATTTATAAGAGATAACTCACCTTACATTAAGTGTAATAAAGGCATTTTTTAAACATGTTGCTGTTAGTCTATCATGTGCCTTAGAGACTGAATTTCTATTGTTTTCACTATGATTGAGGACAGTACAGATAACTACTCTGTGAGGACACAAGACTGTCTTAATTGTTCTTATCCTGAGTTTTAAAAGGAGACTAAATTTCCTTTTGTTTTCCAGGCAATATAAGCCAGGAAAATTGTGTTCTGAGGAGTTCACTGGTTGGCATAGTATGTGGTGTTTTATATCCCACTGGTTTGGCTTTTTCTAAAACTGGACGCCTGGCAGTCAAGTAAGTCCATCTGTTCCTTTTCTTCCTTCCTTCCTTCCTTCCTTCCTTCCTTCCTTTTGTTTTTGTTTATTTTTTTAATGTTAAACTTTTCTTTAGCTGCCAATGACACATTTTAATCAAAATGTACTTTGGTACTTCAAATAGCTAGCTTTCAACCTTTTTGCTATCTACATGAAAGACCTTGGAATTGAAATTATCCACTTAAGAGAACCAATGAACTTTTTATAGAAAATACATGCAGAAGAAGTGCTTAATTATTTTTCCTTTTTAGGTATCATACTCTTCCATTGCCACCAAAAGGAAGGGTTTTACTTTACTGGTTGCTGCTTTGTCAAACAGAGGTAAAAGCAATGATGATTCCTCTGGTCTTTCAGACAGTCTTTGGAATAGTTAATGGTCTACGGCATTATGCAATATTTGAAAGTACACGTGAGAAAACTGTACGTGATGATTAATCCAAGAGTGAATGAATACTAAATCAGCAGAATGGGATTTTTTTTATGATGAGGAATCCGGCATTGCTGAAGGAGTTAAAACTAACTCCAGACAGTTTGTTTCTGTTCCTCCTGCTTAGTCTATAGCAGGTACTCAATAAATATTCTGTAATTCACTATTTAAATGTAAGTTTCATCTTTCTTTCCTCCTGTGTGTGGAAATAGGTTTGAGATGACAAGGTCTGCTCTATACATATAGTCATTCATTCACCAGACATTTATTAGGCCCCTGTTATATCTCAGGCACTGGGTAATATATAATAAGAAATGGTCTTTAACCCAAAAGGAACTCACAATTAGAAGAGAAATTTAAAATGTGAACATATAGCAAGAGAAGGTTTAAGAGGTATACAAATAATTATGTGGGCACATTGAAGATATGGCTGTTAACTACTTGTCCAGAAGGGAAAGCTAAGAGGGAAAAGTGACATTTGACCTAAATTTTGAAGGAGAAGTGGAAACTTCATTAGGAAAGCAACACATAGAAATTAACACACAGTCTGCCCTAAACTCTGTGTATACTTTCTAGCCTCTTACCATTAACACGTGCTGTTTAAAGAACATTTATTGAGTGCCTATTATGTAATGTGCATTAATACACCAGGGGTTCAGAGATTTAGACCCTGCCCTCAAGAAGCTCAAAATCTAAAGAAAGAGATTACCAGATGTTTCTTTATGTCTTCTTGAGCATTCCTGAACTACACATTTATCTTAGTTGAGAAAATAAATACTGATGAATAAAGCACAGACTGGAACCCCAAACCCCACAGTTCAGTCTCCTTGGCTTAATCATATACATCTTGAGATAAGATGTGGTCATCTGAGGCCCCAAGCAACACAAAGCAGAAACGGAAGTCTTAACAAGGTGCTTTACGACAGCATAGATAACAAACTGGAATACATACCCTCTTGCTAATGAAAATGATAAAAATAGCTAGTTTGCCGTCCAGCTTTGTATTCTCAGAATAATTCATGATACGTGAAACTGAGGAAAGGGCAGGTGATGGGGGAGGAGGGGAACCAAGTCAAACTGATAACTGGATCAATGGTATTCATATTTTAACTGTTTGAAAAATTACTATGCAAAGAGTACATGAATACCTTCTCATTGTAAAATATTTAAAAGACCCAGAAATAAATAAAGCAAGATGTCCTCCTTCATTCCCACATCCTATATCTACTCCATTCTCCAGAGGTAACCACCATCAAGTTAGCATGTCTCTTTCATTGCAGTATTCTTTTGTAACTTACATATTTTTTAAAATAATATTAACCATACATATTATAATGAAAATTAATTTTTACTTCACCATATGTCTTGGGGATTTTTCCAACTCTACATATAGGTCTAACATGTTCTTTTTAGTGACTAATATTCTTGGTGATTCCAGTATTTACATAGGTGATCCTTCCAACACCTTGGTCTCTCTACCGGACCACTTAACCTATGGTCATACTCTAGAGCTGTGCCATCCAATATAATAGTCACTAGCCACTTGTAGCTAATGAGAATTTGAAATGTGACTAGTTTAAGTTAAGATGTGTTGTAAGTGTGGGGCACCTGGGATAGGTCAGTCAGTTAAGTGTGACTTTGGCTCAGGTCATAATCTCATGGCCTGTGAGTTCTAGCCCCACATCAGGCTCTGTACTGACAGCTCAGAGCCTGGAGCCTATTTCGGATTCTGTGTCTCTCTCTCTCTCTCTGCCCCTCCCCCCACTCACACTCTTGTCTCTCTCTCTCAAAAATAAATACACATTAAAAAAAATTTTTAAAGCTGTGTTGTTAAGTGTAAAATACACAAGTTTTGAAGAATTACTATGTAAAAAAAGAATTTAAATATCTCACCAAAATGTCATACGTGAATCACATATTTTTATTGGACTATGGTGCTATAGCCTTAGTCATAAATTATCAGTAAGTTCAAATTCTCTACGTTCTCAATTTTAAAATCCCATCTTCTGATCACTACCTCCTGTCCTTCCAGTCCATTCACTTTCACACAACTCCAACATTACTTCAACCTCACCAGAATCTATAATTCAGCAATCCTCCTCCTACCTTCTTACTATCCCTCATGCCCCTCACATCAGCCACATCTTTTTAAAGTTTGCCAATCTCAAAGCAAAAAATCAAATAAGAATGAATCTAGCTAAGGTTGGTTTTTTTAGATAAAAATATTGGCCTCTTTTTTGAATTTTCTGTTCATGTCTTTGACCCACTTGATTTGAGGAAGCTCATCAAGCAAGTTTTATTTGTTCATCTGCTGAGGTAGTAATCTGGGAAACACAGCAAGGTTGACTTATGTTCCCCTTCTCTGCCACCTGAAAGCTGAAGAGGTTGGTACCTTATTCCATGACTTCACTTTGCCTTTCCTACATCAGAAAAAACTGGGAAGTCTATTGATATTTTCCTTTGGTGTTGGAAAGCAGGGCTTGCCAAAGTGGCTGTAATGAGGCCTGAATGAAGAAATTAGGGAAATCTTGATCTGGGCGTGAAGCCAAAGGTGAAGCTAGGTGAAAGGCAGCAAGGAACTAGAGGCAAGATAGGGCAGAGGTATTAAATACAACCTGGGGCTCATCTCTCAAGGTTCAAATCTTGGCTTTACTCCTTACCAACAGGATGACTTTTAACAAGCTGTTTCGCCCCTCTGCACCTCCATTTCCTCATCTGTAAAATAAAGATTTTATTTACTTCATAGTGTTGTTGGGATTAAATGAGTTAATATCTGTAAACCAAAACAGTGGCCAACTCACAAGAAGTCTACATGTGTTACAGCCATTACTGTTATTGTTGCTATGACTCCATACCAATTATCACAGTCCTTTCCCTAGCTGTAATGAATGATTTTAGCATTTTTCTAGGAAATATTAGAAAAAGCACAGCAAGGAAAATTCACAAGATATCTTTCATATAAATAAATATGTACTCATTTATTCAGCTAGTATTGATTCAAGACCTGGTGTATGAAAGACATTGTATCCCACACATTGGGCAAGTTATTTAAGCTTTCTATTTCCTCTGAAAACATACTAATAACTGCTTTGCAGTGAGATTACAAAGATTAAAGTGCATGGAACCATACCATACCCCAGCATATACATAGTGCTTAATAAATGTGTTTATATTGTCTGTTTTCCCTGCCAAGTATATAACAAAGACTAAGATGCAGTCCCTATTATGATAGCTTACCTTCTCTCCTGCCTTTTCTCCTCCATTTCCCCCAATTGCCTTAACCATGTAATTTCCACCCCCCCAACCCCCTGCACTTTTGTATTGTATTGCATCACATTGTATTGTTTGCAGTGTATTGTATTGATTTTCTCCCTGCTTTTATCAATTACCACCTAAAATATGGGTGCCTGGATTGCCTGGCTCAGAGAGGCAATGGTACTTGCATTCAGTAGTCCCACAGGATTATAGTAAACAAAGAAGTTCTTAGTAAGCTCAAACATACCTCCTGTGGCAATACACCCCAGCCCAGTGCAGAGAAAGTAGGCAAAAACTCAGAACTACCACTTACTCTGTGGAAGTAGTCTAGCTACATATTTTCCCAGCTCTTGCCTATGGGGACCAGTCTCCAACTAGCCTACATTTAGGTGCTGACTGCTTCCCTTTGAGACAATAATGGATTTTGGCACACCCTCAACTGATTGGGGCCACTAAGAACAAAAGATGACTTGGACAACACAAAGATTTCAGAGACAACCAGGAAAACAAGCCAGGCTAATTGATTTATCTCCTACATGAGACCATGGAAAGCCACATGTAAAAGAATAAAACCTATCTCATACCATATAATAAATCAACTCAAAAAAATAGACTTAAACTTAAGACCTGAAGCCCTGAAACTCTTAGAAGAAAACACAGGGAGTAAACTTTATGACATCAGTCTTGTCAATGATTTTTTTTTATATTATTTGACACCATAAGCAAAGGCAACAAAAGCAAAAATAAACAAATGGGGCCATATCAAACTAAAAAGTTTCTGCACAACAAAGGAAACTATCTACAAAAAAAAAAAGGCAACCTTCTGAATGGCAGAAAATATTTGCAAACCATATATCTGATAACAGGCTAATGTCCAAAGTATATAAGGAACTCCTACAACTCAACAGCAAAAAGCAAACAATATGATTTTAAAAATGGGCAAAGGAACCTAATAGACATTTTTTCCATAAAAGACATATAAATGGCCATCAAGTGCCCAAAAAGGTGTTCAAGATCACTAATCATCAGGAAAATGCAAGTCAAAATCACAATAACACCTCATACCTGTTAGAATGGCTATCATCAAAAAGACAGATAAAAAGTGTTCATGAATGAGGAAAAAAGGGAATTCTTGTGCAATGTTGGTGGGAATATAAATTGGTGCAGCCACTATGAAAAACAGTATGGAGTTTTCTCAAAAAATTAAAAATAGAGCTACTATATGATCCAGAAATTCCACTCCTGGTACATATATGCAAAACAAATGAAACATGATATCAAAGAGATACCTGTATTCCCATGTTTATTTCACCATTATTCACAATAGCCAAGATATGGAAACAACTTTTTGTCCATCGATGGATGAATGGATAAAGAAGATGTGAGATATATATTCTATTGTGTTTATATACACTGTGTATATATTAAAATAATGTATAATAATATTGTATAGGATAATACATACAATTATAAGTGGATAACTATAATATTATAAATGAAAATAGTCATGTATAATATATAAATAACAATGTACTATATGTGTCTATATACATATATAGACTAATATTTTCCAGCCATTAGAAAGAAGGAAATCCTACTATATATAACAACATGGGTGGAACTTGAGGACATTATGTTAAGTGAAATAAGATGGAAAAAGAAAAATATTTCATGGTATCATGATGTCATTTATAAGTGGAATCTAAAAAAAAAAGTCATACTCGTAGAACATAGAGTAGAAAAGTGGTTGCCAGGGGCTAGGGTGGGAAAATAGGGAGAGGTTTGTAAATGGTTACAAACTTTTAGTATAAGCAATAAGCTCTAAGATGAATTGGTCTGAAGATCTGATATAAAACATGAATATAACTGATAAATACTGTACTGTATAATTGAAATTTACTAAGAGATTAGGACTTAAAAGTTCTCACAAACACAAAAGGATAATTGTGTGAGGTGATGGATGTGTCAATTAAATTAGATGGGAGGAACAATATACACATGTATCAAGTTATCACAATGTATACTTTAAATATCTTACAACTTTACATGTTAATTATACCACAGAAAAACTGAAATTTTTTAAAGCCCCAGATTCAAGAAACTCAATGAACTCCAACTAAATGAAATTTCAGAAAAAATACCCACACACTACATCATAATCTAATAGCTTAAAACCAGTATGAAAAAGAAAATCTTTGTAGGAGTCAGAGAAAAACCAAAAGAGAGAAGGATGACAACAGACTTCTCACTGGCAACAGTGCTAGCCAGAAAAAAAGTAGAGCAAAACCTTTAAAATACTAACATTAAAAAAAAAAAAAAAAAGTCTGGGCACCTGGCTGGCTCAAATGGCGGAGCATGCGACACTTGGTCTCAGGGTCATGAGTTCGAACCCCATGTTGGGTGCAAAGATAACTTTAAAGAGTCAACCTAGAATCCTATAGCTGCAGAAATATTTTTCAAAAACTAAGGCTAAATAGGGAGCGTGACATCAGCAATATGGCAAAATAGAAAGCCACAGACCCTCTCCCATGAAGACATAGAACAAATTAAAGGACAAGGAACAAATTAAATCTCCAGAAACTATTCCTAACAAAACACAGACCAAGTACCTTTATAAGAAAATCCAGAAACTGTTACTCCAACACAGTGTGGCACAATTAGGAGGAAACTCCCTTCTCCCTGTTGAAAGGAGTGAAACATATCCATCATTCTGACTTTTAGGGGACTGCCCAAGGGACGATTTTCTGTCTTTCCTGAATCCAAGTACTGACAGGAATAGTGTGCCAGGATAGGGATGGCTGAGAACAGACTATCAA
This sequence comes from Leopardus geoffroyi, assembly GCF_018350155.1. Lineage (NCBI taxonomy): Eukaryota > Metazoa > Chordata > Mammalia > Carnivora > Felidae > Leopardus > Leopardus geoffroyi. Next base: position 46,986,994 of record NC_059329.1, on the reverse strand, counting down.
CATGCACCAGAGTCTTCATTACCACAGAAACAATAGGTAAAGCTCCAATACTGCAGCTTAATACAGCACCAAAGAGGCCACAGTATCACAAAGTGGCACCAGCAAGAGCACTTGAGACGAAATTGGCCAAGTTCCTCAAGCACAAAGAAGATGCATCCCCAGAAAAGCCTGGAGGAATCTCTAGAATATCTAGCTGGGCTGAGTAGAGAAAGTTTTTCCTACACAAAAGCAAAGCAAAAAACCTGGGGGCAATGAGTGATTCTTCAAATGCCGAAATCCCAACAAAAAATAACAACCCATACTAAGAAATAAGGAAAATGGCACATTTAAAGGAACAAATTAAATCTCCAGAAACTATTCCTAAAGAAACAGACATATACTAAGGATATGAGTATAAGGATATGAGATATAAGGATACTCAATAAATTAAAAGAGAGCATGGATAGACAACAAAATGAAATCGGGAAAAATTATGCATGAACAAAATGAGAATATCAACAAAGAGATAGAAACTATGAAGAAGAACCAAACAAAGTCTGGAAATTAGGAATACAATATCTGGATTGAAAAATTTACTAAAGGTACTCGATGTCAATCAGAAGAAAGAATCAATGAACTCAAAGACAAGACATTTGAAATTATTGCAGCAGAGGAGCAAAAAGAAAAAAAGAATGAAGAAAAATGAAGTGAACCTAAAGCACTTTTGGAACATCATCAAATGGAACCATATATGCATTATGTGAATCCCAGAATGAAAAGAAAGAGAAACTATTTGAAAAAATAATGGCCAAAACCTTCCCAACTCTGAGAAACAAATGGGCATACAAAGTCAAGAAGCTCAAGGAACCCCAATTAGGAAAAATCCAGAGGGATTTACAGTGAGAGAAATTGTTGAAGGAGGTAATCAAGAAGATATGACCACCAGTTGACGTGCAAGCTGAACCCGGGCAACCGGAGGCTCATCTTGCGGCCACCCAAGACAAGCCTTGTATGTAAATTCCTTATTAAAACTTCCACCAACCAATCTGGAGTGGTCTGATTCTTGCTTTGGTCTCTACTTGCCCTTTATGTACAGAGACAGTTTGCAAACCAACGGACATCATAAACTGTCCAAAGTCAAAAACAGAGCATCTTGAAAGCAATGAGGGAAAAGCAACTTATTACATACAAAAGAGCTACTATTAGATTTCTCAGTGGAAACTTTGCAGGCTAGAAGGGAATAAGATTACATATTCAAAGTACTGATGTAAGAAAAAAATGGCAACCCAGAATATTATATCTGGAAAATCTGTCCATCAAAAACAAAGAAGAAATTAAGAATTTCCCAGATAAACAAAAGTTGAGGGAATTCATTACCACTAGATTTACCCCCATAAGATAGGCTAAAGGGACTCCTTCAAATCGAAGCAAAAGGACTATAAACAGTAACACAAAACCATACAAAAATATAAAACTCCCTGGTAAAGTTAAATATTTTAAAAAATATAGAATCTCGAAGTATGATAATGTAGGTATGTAAATCACTTTACAATATAGTATAGAATTTAAGAAAAAGCATAAAAAGCTGTAGGTTTATGTTAAGAAATATGCAATATAAAAAGATGTAACTATATCGTCAGTAACATATAGTGTGAAAAGCAGAGATGTAAAAGAGTGGATTTTACACACAATTGAAGTGATTATCAGTTTAAAGTAGATTGTCATAACTTTAAAACATTTCATGTTATTGCAGTGGTAATCACAAAGAAAATACCCATATAGTATACAGAAAGGGAAATGAAAATAGAATCAAAGTATGAAACATTCCTCCAAAGAGACAACATGTTAGGCCACAAAACAAAGCTTAAAAAGAAGATTCAAACCATTCAAAATATCTTCTTTAACCATGATGAAATGAAATTAGAAACAAATTAAAAAAAAACAAGAAAATTCACAAATATGTGGAAACTTAACTCTTTTTAAATTATTCAACATATATTATTCCATATATTAATATATGTAACACATTAATATATTCAATAGGCATAACTAAAATCTCTCAAATTATAGCTCAAATATATTCAATTTGTTTAGTATAAACCAAATCTCTCTTACTGTGTTTAGACTCGATTGACATCAGTGTCAGGAGAGGCAGACCACTATTGGCCCTCCTACATGTTCTCCTCCATGTTCTTGCGGAGCGTGTCAAACTGAAAACCCTATCTGTCCTTTGACTCTGCATCCTTTCTATAGGTAGTCACACAGGCAAATTAATAAGTCCACAACAGATGACCATTATACAACTCCCTTCATTTTTTTTCTTCTTCACACATAAAAAAGCCTGTTTACTTAGTTTCTTTTTATAAATTATGAAGTTTTGTTTTTTAAAGTATTTATATTTTGGTTTCTTTTTTATTGAGATATAATTAACATATTAGTTTCAGGTGTACAACATAATGATTCAATATATGTGTATATTTCAAAATTATCACAATAAGCCTAATTAACATTCATCACCACACATAATTACAAATATCTTTTTCTTGTGATGAGAACTTTCAAGATTTACTGTCTCAGCAAATTTCAAAATTACAATACAGTGTTATTCACTGTGGTCACTATGCTGTACATTACACCCCCAGGACTTACTTATTTATAACTGAAAGTTTGTACCTTTTGACCACCTTCACCATTTCACGCATCCTTTATCCCCCACCTCTGGCAACCACCAATCTGTTAATCTGTATTTATGAGTTGGTTTTGTTGTTGTTGTTGTTGTTTGTTTGTTTGTTTTAAATGCCACATGTAACTGAGATCAATGGTATTTGTCTTTCTTTGTCTGACATTTCATTTAGTATAATGGACCTCAAGGTCCATCCATGTTGCCACAAGTGGCAAGATTTCCTTCTTTTTTTTTTATTTTATTTTTTTTAATTTTTTTTTTTCAACGTTTATTTATTTTTGGGACAGAGAGAGACAGAGCATGAACGGGGGAGGGGCAGAGAGAGAGGGAGACACAGAATCGGAAACAGGCTCCAGGCTCTGAGCCATCAGCCCAGAGCCCGACGCGGGGCTCGAACTCACGGACCGCGAGATCGTGACCTGGCTGAAGTCGGACGCTTAACCGACTGCGCCACCCAGGCGCCCCGAGATTTCCTTCTTTTTATGGCTGAATACTATTCAATTGTGTGGATGTATATCACATTTTCTTTATCCATTCATCCATCAATAAACATATAGGTTGAGTCTATATCTTGGCTATTATCAAGTACTGCAATAAAACTGGGAGTGCATATATCTTTTGGAGATAGTGTTTTTGTTTCCTTCAGATAAATACCCAGAAGTGAAATGATCAGATTATATGATAGTCATATTTTTTCCCATTTTTTTTGTTTTATTGATGCTGATGCTCAGGCCTTGACCTTCTGCAGCACTCCTGCTACTGCTGCTGCTGCTGCTGCTGCTGCTACTGCTACTTGGTCTTCAGGTTCTCCTGGTGCCGGTTAAGTCACAGCACATGGTATGTGTCTTCTTGGACCACAGATCCAGGGACTTGTATTTCTTACTCTCAAAGAATTTCCTGAGGTTCTCTTCCAAGTCTAGTTGATGATGGTGCTAGATTAACTTAAAAAAGAAGAAAGAAGACTCAAAGAGCTAAAATAGAAATGAAAGCAGGGATTTTACAACTTATGACCCCAAATTAACAAGGATCATGAGAGACTACTATCAATAGTCTCTACAATCAATAATTATATGCCAAAAAATTGGATAACCTAGATGAAATGGACAAATTCCTAGGAACATCTAACCCATCAAGATTGAATCATGAAGAAATAAAAAATCTGAACAGACCTATAACTAGTAAGGAGACTGAAGCTGTGATTAAAAAGCTCCCAACAAAGAAAAGTTTATGAGCAAATGGCTTCACTGAAGAATTGTACCAAACATTTAAAGAATCAATACCAGTCCTCCTCAAACTCTGCCTATGAGTTTAAGAGAAGGGAATACATGCAAAGTCATTCTATGAAGCCAGTATTACAGCATTATCCTGATATTAAAACAAAAAAAGTTAAAGATCCAAGAAAGTTATAGAACAATATTCTTGGTTCATATTGATGCAAAGATCCTAAACAAAATATTGGCAAACTAAATTCAAAAGAACATCAAAAAGTTCATATACAATGACCAAGTGGAATTTATACTTGGAAAACAAGGATGGTTCAATATAAAAATATCAATCAATGTAATATATCTCATTAACAAAATCAAGGACAAAACCACATGATCATCTCAATACAGAAAAATTAAATATCTCTTATGATAACAGTTACTCAACAAATTAGAATAGAAGAAAACTACCCCGATGTAATAAAAGCCACATATGGAAAGCTCATAGCTAATATACTCAATGGTAGAAGACTGAAAGCTCCTTCACTAAGATGAAGAACAAAGCAAACATGTCCACTCTTGACAACACTATTCAATGTAGTACTTGAAGTTCTAGCAAAAGTAATTAGATAAGAAATTGGGGGGAAAAGTAAAATTATCTCTGTTCTCAAATGACATACTCTTATATGTAGAAAAACCTAAAAATCCCAGAAAAAAAAAAAACTATTACAACTAAAAACTATTTCAACAAATTGGCAGGATACAAAAGCAACACACAAAAATTAGTTGTCAATAACAATAACAATGCTCAGTCCAAGAAAGTTGTCAATAACAATAACAATGCTCAATCCAAGAAAGAAATTAAGAAAATAAACCCAATTAATATGCCATTGAAAGGATAAAATACTTAAGAATACATTTATTCAGGGAGGTGAAAGACTCATTGACTCAAAACTACAAAACATTGCTAAAATATTAAAGAAGACAAAATACATGGAAAGACATCCTGTGCTTCTGGATTGGAAGACTCAGTATGGTTCAAATATCCATATGACCCAAATTGATCTACAGAGTCAATGCAATCCCTATCAAAATATCAGTGGCATTTTTTTTTTTCAGAAATAGAAAAAAATATCTTAAAATTCATATGGAATATCAAGGTATCCTGACTAGCCAAAACATTCTTGAAAAAGGAGAACAAAGTTGGAGGCCTCACACTTCATATGTCAAAACATAGTACAAAGCAACAGTAAGTAAGATGATGTGCTGTCATAAAGATAGATATATCAACCAATGGAACACAATAGATATTCCAGAAATAAATCTTTGCATATATGGGCAAATGATTATTGACAAGGCTGTCAAAACTATATAATGGGAAAAGGATGGTCTCCTCAAATAAATGGGGTTTGGAAAACTGGATATCCACATACATACATACATACATACAGTTGGATCTTTTCCATACTCCATATCCAAAACTAACTCAAAATGGATTAAAGACTAAAATGTGATTAAAGACCAAAAACTACACAACTCCTAGAAGTAAACATAGAAAAATGAACTTCAGTACATTGGATTTGGCAATAATTTCTTGGCTATGACATCAAAGCACAGAAACAAAAAAAGCCTGTGCAAAACAAAATAAATCCAATTAATATATGACAAATGACTTCAACAGACATTTTCCTAAAGAATATACACAAATGGCCAATAAGCACACAAAAAGATGCTCAACGTCACAAATCATCAGGGGCATGCAAAGTAAAACCACTATGAGATACCCTCTCACACTCATCAGGATGGCCACTATCAAAAGAACAAAAAAATAAGTGCTGACAAGGAAATGGAAAAGTTGGAACATTTGTGCCATGCTGGTAGGAGTGTAAGATGGTGCAGCCATCATGGAAAACAGTATGGCAATTCCTCAAAAAAATAAAAATAGAAATACCACATGATCCAATAATCTCACTGCTGGGTATGTATACAATAGCATTCAAAGCAGAGGCTTGAAATGATATTTGCACACCCATGTTCTTTGTAGCATTACTCACAATAGCCAAGTGATGAAACAATCCAATGTTCATGATTGAATAAATGGATAAAGAAAATGTGGTACCTACATATACATACTTGGAATATTATTCATTCTTTTTCATTTTTTTGAGAGAGAGAGGGAGCAAGTGAGTGAGGGGCAGAGAGAGATGGGGAGAAAGAGAACCCCACAAGGGGCAGAGAAAGAGAGAGAGAGAGAGAGAGACAGAAGTGGGGCACACCCAAGATGGGGCTTCAGCTCATCAGATGCAGGGCTCAAACTCACAGAACTGTGAGATCGTGACCTGAACCAAAGTCAGATGCTTAACTGATTGAGCCACCCAGGTGCTCCATAATATTATGCATTCTTTAAAAAGCAGTAAATCCTGTAACATGCTGCAGAATGGATGGAAATTTACTAAATAAAATAAGCCAGTCACAAAAGAACAAATAAAGTATGATTCCACTCATATGAAGTATCTAAAGTAGCTAAACCCAAAGAAACAGAAAGTAGAAAGGTGTTTACCAAAGGCTGAGAGGAGTGGAGAGGAGTAATTAGTATTAAGTGGGTATAGAGCTTCAGTAGAGAAAAAATTATAGGGGCTCCTGGGTGGCTCAGTCAGTTAAGCATCTGACTTCAGCTCAGGTCATGGTCTCACAGTTCATGGGTTCAAGCCTTGCGTCAGGCACTGTGCTGACAGCTCAGAGCCTGGAGCCTGCTTTACATTCTGTGTCTCCCTCTCTCTCTCTGCCTCTCCCCCACTCACACTCTGTCTCTCTCTCTCAAAAATACAATAAAAATATTAAAAAATCTAAAAAATAAGAAAAAATATAGAGATCTGTTGCATAACACTGAATATACTTAACATTACTGAACCAAACATTTTTAAATGGTTAACATGGTAAATTTGATGTTATGTGTTTTTTACCACAATTTTAAAACTAAGGTTAAATACTTTTTAGAGTTGGAAAAATGTGAGAGAATTCACTACCAGAAGATTTGCATTCTAAGAAATGACAATAGAAAGAAAATGATACCAAATGGAATATCTATAAAAAGAATGAAGGGGGGCGCCTGGGTGGCGCAGTCGGTTAAGCGTCCGACTTCAGCCAGGTCACGATCTCGCGGTCCGTGAGTTCGAGCCCCGCGTCAGGCTCTGGGCTGATGGCTCAGAGCCTGGAGCCTGTTTCCGATTCTGTGTCTCCCTCTCTCTCTGCCCCTCCCCCGTTCATGCTCTGTCTCTCTCTGTCCCAAAAATAAAATAAACGTTGAAAAAAAAATTTAAAAAAAAAAAGAATGAAGGGGTATTAAGGAGGGCTCTTGTGTTGAGCATTGGGTGTTATATGTAAGTGATGAATCACTAAATTCTACTTCTGAATCCAATATTACACTGCATGTTAACTGGAATCTAAATAAAAATTAAAAAAAATAAATTAACAGTTTTGATAAGGATATGCTTATCATAATTTGAATATCATACTTTGAAATGTAATATTTTGATTCCAATTAATTATTACTATATGTGCAACTAATTACCAATAGTAATTCCCAATTTTTGTCTTCAAACATTTACATATTTTATAATAAAAAATAAAATTAAAAGGCTAAATAAATGAATAAAAATAAAATAAAATAAATAAATAAAAATAAATAAAAAGAATGAAGAGTACTACAGATGGAAAATATGTGGATAAAGGTAAATTTTCTTAGTTTTAAAAGTGTTTTCAGGGAAACCTGGGTGGCTCAGTCCATTGAGCCTTCAACTTCAGTTCAGGTCATGATCTCATGGCTTGTGAGTTCGAGCCCCGCATTGGGCTCTATGCTGGCAGTTCAGAGCCTGAAACCTGCTTTGGATTCTGTGTCTCCCTCTCTGCACCACCATCCCTGGCTTGTGTGCCACCCCTCCCCAGCTTATGTGTGTGCTCACTCTCTCTCTCAAAAACAAATAAACATTAAAAAAAATGCTTTCAAAGACAAATGACCATTGAAATAAACAAAAAATAACCATGTATTGTGTTGTTTATAACATACTTAGAAGTAAATGTATGATAATAACAAAAAGACCAAGAAAAAATAAAGAAAAGTATACTGTTGTAACATTCTTTTATCATACATAAAATGGTATAATATTACTTGAAGATAGGTTGTGATAAGTTAAAGATGTTGCAGGTTTAATTGTGTCCCTCCAAAATATATTTGCAAGTTCTAATCCTCAGTACCTGTGAATGCATCCTTATTTGGAAACAGGGTCTTTGCAGATGTAATCAAGTTAAGATGAGGTATATTGGATTAGGGTGGGCCCTTAATGAATGACTAGCATTTTCATTAGACTAGAGAAATTTGGGTACATAGGCACACACAGAGGGGAAAAGACCCTGTGAAGGCACAAAGACACAGGGATAGATGCCATGTGAATACAGAAGAAATTGGAGCAATGCATTGACCAGAGACATCAAGGTTTGCCAGCAAACACCAGAAGCTAGGAGAGAAGCATGGAACAAATTGTCCTTCAACACTTCCAGTAGGAACCAACCCTGCCAATACATTGATTTCAGACTTCTAGTCTCCAAAACAGTGAGCAAATAAACTTGTTGTTGTAAGCTGCCCAGTTTCTGGTACTTTCTTATAGTAGCCTGAGGAAACTAAAACAGGTGTATACAGTACTATACATGCTAAAGCAATCATTGCAATTTTTAAAAAGAACTGTAGGTAATAGGCCAGTAAATGAATAAAATGTAATAAAAAATATTCAATTAGTCAAAACAAACAAAAGCAGAAAGAAAAGGGGGACATAGAACAGATGGAAGAAATAGAAAACAGATTTCAAGGTGATATATTTTAAACCCTGGGATATAAAAATCATATTAAATACAAATGGCCTAACCACCCCCCTTCATTAAAAGTCAGAAATTGTCAATTTAGATTTTAAAAATCCAATTATCTCCTGCCTATAAAGCCTGCATTAAGTACAAAGACACAAGTAGGTTAAAAAGCAAAAGGATGGGGAAAGCTATGTCATATTTATACTAATTTTAAAAAGTTACTGCAGTAGCTATATTAATATTAAACAAAGTGAATTACAAAGTAAAAGATATTACCAAGTATTAAGAAGGTCATTTCATAGTTATACAGGGATCAATTTATCCTAAATATTTATTCATATAATATGGAACTTCAAAACACATGAAGCAAGAACTGATAGAATTGAAAGGAACAATAGGAAAATTTCCATAATAGTTGGAGATTTCATTAACCTCTCAGTAATTGATAGAACAAGTTGGTAGCAATTCAGAAAGGATAAAAAGTCTTAAACAATGCTATCAACCAATTTGTGATAACTGATGTTTTAGAACACTTGGCACAACAACAGCAGCATATACATTATTTTCAATCAAACATGGAACATTTATCAACATGGACCAGAATCTGGGCTATAAATATCAATAAAATTTAAAGGATCTAAATCATACAAAGTATATTCTGTGACCACAATGGAATTGAATTAGACATATTAACAGAAAGGTACATGGAGAATTGGAACTATTAGAAAACTAATAAACATACTTCTAAATAACTCATGGATAAAAGAAAAAAAGCGAAGAGAAATTAGAAAGTGTTTTGAACCAGGGTCTCCTGGCTGACTCAGTCGTTTAAGCATCCAACTTTGGCTCAGGTCATGATCTCATGGTTCAGTTCTTGAGTTCGAGCCCCACATCGGGCTCTGTGCTGACGCTCAGAGCCTGGCGCCTGCTTCAGATTTGGTGTCTCCTTCTCTGAATTCCCCTCCCCACTCACACTCTATCTCTCTGTCTCTCTCTCAAAAATAAATAAACATTTTAAAAAATTAAAAAAAGAAAGTGTTTTGAACCAAATTAAAATGATAAACATTTCAAAATATGTGGGATACAGTTAAAGCAGTACTTGGAGGGAAATTCATAGCACTAAACACATATGTTGGGGGTGGGGGAAAGATCTCACTTCAAATGACCTCAGCTCCTTCCTAAAGAATTTGGAGATAAACCCCGGATTCTTGATTTCAGCTCAGGTCATGATATCATGTTAGTGGGTTGGAGCCCCATTACAGGTTCTGTGCTGCTGGTGTGAGCCTGCTTGGGATTCTCTGTCCCTCTGTCCCTCCCCTGCTCCTCAAAATAAATAAATTAATTAAAAAAAATTATAAATAGAGGAGCAACTAAATCCCAGGTAGGAAGAAGAAAACAAATAATATAGATCAAAGTACAAAACAATCAAATTGAAGACAAAAAAAACAACCCAAAAAAAAAAAAAAAAAAAAACCACAATGAAATTTAAAAAAGAAAAAACAATCCGGTTACTTGAGAAGATCAAACCAACCATTAGCCAGATTGACCAGAAACTCAAAAAAAGAGAAGACACAAATGACAGATATCAAGAGAAATGTGATCTCACTACCCATTCTACAGACTTAAAGGCTAATAAGAAAATATAGTAAACAATTTAAGCTAATAATTTGAGAATTTAGATGAAATGGACGTTTCTTCTTGTGAAGAACTGATTTTTTAAATAAAATCTCAATTACTAAATTGCTTTTATTACTTCAGAATGGCATGCTGCAGATACTGTACAGCACGAATATTTATAGATTTTAAAATTAGCTTAAAACCGTTAAAAATTAAATTTGAATGAGTATAGAATGGAGACAAAGTAGTCACTTGCGCACGCACTCACGCGTGCGAACAGACGTTATGGTTAGAATCTTAAGCTGGTTTTCTCAAACTGTCTCTGACTTTTACCTAGGAAACTTTCCAGGTGAGGAGTATACTGGCTTTTTGGCTTGGAATCTGAGGACCTGTTTTAATTTTCTGGTTTATTGACCAGCGACGATTTGACATTGGATAAATTCCTCCCAGCCAAAGGAGTTTTGGGCGCTCTTCTCCTGCTCACGTCGCCAATGAAATTTTCCCTCTTTATTTTGAATACCTCTTTCTCCTTGATAAAGCTCAGTCATTTCCAAAGCAACCTTGGCAAGCACTTTTATAGGATCCTCACAACTTTACAAAATAATCAAGGAGAGTATTATTTCCCCTCCTGTTTTATAGATGAGAAAAGAACCAATGGAGATGAGAACTGAGAGGTCTTCAGAGGCTTGGTCCAAGACTTTGGTTCTCAATTGTTCTGACTTACGAAGCCACTAGCTTTCTCACTCTCTAGTTTTTCTTTCACCATAATTCACCCAACCCTTTTTTTTTTTTTTATAAGCAGTCCTCAGCAGGGCACCAGAGATCCTCAGAAAAAAAAAAAAACTCTCGCTTGCTCTTGAGGTGCTCAGACTGTGGTGGAACATTTAACCAGATCACAACGTAGCACGGGAACTTAAGATTCAAGGGAGAATAAAAAACCGATGGAGCCAAGAAATCTCAGCTTCTTTTAACTACCTATAGCATGCCAAGGGCTGTGCAGTTTTCTATATACCCTATCTCAACACATGAGGTTGGCTCTATTGGCCAGGAACTGAAGTAATGTGTCCAAGGTAGGTTTTCAGTGAAAGGAGAAGCATTACGGTCACTCTGATACCGAAATCGCACAATTTCCACAGACTCTGTCCTGGAAGGCGGAGGATATAGGTTGTTAACAAGTAACCTCCGCGCTCGCCGAAAACCCACTCCTCCCTCAGCGGCCCACCACTTCCCTCGGCTGAACTCCCCCAGCAGGAAGTTACTACTGCAGGCAACCTCTGTGCTGGAAGCCCAATCAGCGCCCGCGACCCGGCGCCTGCCTGACCCGAGTCACGTGTCAGCCAAAGATGGCTGCGTTCAGGCTAGTTGAGCAAAGGTTGTCGTGAACCCCAGCGTGCCGAGGAGGGTTGTGAGCAGAGCATAAGGTAATGGCATTCTGGGGAAAGGGTACAGTAAATGCTCGGGTACCAAGAGAGGTACAGCGCGGTGACGTGCCGCTCACCTGCAGCGCGGGAATGAGATCCACTGACTGGGTCGGAAGAGGGAGGAGGGGAGACGACGCCTACCGTCTCTTCACTTTACATCCTAGAAGAAAAGACCTTATATTTAAATTAAGCTAATAGAAAAAAAAAAAAAAAAAAAGTCTGCGTTTGAATTTAATCCTGGCTTTACTGCTAATAGCCAGGGTGACCCTGGCCTAACTTAATTTTCAGAGGCCCCACTTGGCCCTTTGCCTATCTAAGAGCTATCCTGAGGGATGTGAGATAGCTAAGGCAAAAGCTTTTAAAAATGTTTGTAGGATTTAAAGGTGACATTGTTTTGGACTTGGATTCATTGTGTTTTTGTTTTTATTTTATTAAAAAATTTTTTGAAAGTAATCTTTACACCCAAAGTGGGGCTCAAACTCACGACCCCCGAAATCAAAAGAGTCGCATGCTCTTTGAACTGAGGACCCCCGAGATCAAGAGTCGCATGCTCTTCGGACTGAGCAGCCAGGCACCCCTGGATTTATTGTTAGTAACGCAGATACAAAGGCCTACTGCAGGCTACTATGGCAGAACTTTTTTGAATTAAGGAAGACTTTTAATAGCCACATATTAGAAAAAGCTAGTTCACAGAACTCGGAACCTCGTCAATATGCAGAGCATAAAATAGAAAACTAGTCCAGCAGCAGGCTGGACTTTATAAGGAAACAATTTATTTCAGAACTATACATCGTACACTTTCTCAGTACATTTTTTAGATTTTTTTTATAATACCTATTTTAGAAGGAGAGACAGAGCGTGAGCGGGGGAGGGGCAGAGAGGGAGGGAGACAGAATCTGAAACAGGCTCCAGGCTCTGCGGTGTCAGCGCAGAGGGGTCTTGAACTCAGGAACAGCGAGATCACGACCCGAGCTGAAGTCGGTGGCTTAACCGACTGAGCCAGCCAGGCGCCCCAAATTTCTCTGTATATACTGAATTTATATATCTATCCACACAACACACGTGCGCCTCCAGCACATAAACAGAATTATTCAAAGTTCCTGTAGGTCAGAGATGGTGTCTGTCATGGTACTATAACCAAGACCCTCAAAAAGTTTGTGTCCAGGAAACTAGATGTAAATTTCTAAGTCTATATTGTACTTATTAATTTTAAATCTAGGGATATGAAATTTCATTTCACTCAACATGTTCCAAATGAGGTCTTATATCTAACAGGTACCCAGCAAGAAATCAGTGTTGTAAATTAATCTCGTAGCAAATGTATAACAAAAATCTAATTTCATAAAACTGTGTTGTATTTTCCTGTTATTTCTGAACTTTTGCTTTGAACTCTGCTACCTTGAAATCTTGTTTAATGAGCTAAATCTTCAGGCTAATACTCATATTTCACCATCCCCCTACTCTACATTACTAGCTGGCCCTTCAGAGAAAGTGTGCAGATTTCTACTTTAGGGTATACCTGAAAGTGAAATTGATTATATGTTTCTTCTACCTACTAAACAATACCAAATTCTTTATTCTAAAGTGGTTGTATCCAAAGTGGGTACAGTGTACACTTTGACCAGTGGCATATGAGAGTTCCAGTTACCCAGCATTTTTGCCAGTAATTGAAATTGTGAGGTTTTAATTTAGCCAACCCAGGTACAGACTGATATCTCATGGTGGTTTTAATTTTTTATAATGAGGTTAAACATATTTTCATATTTATTGGCTGTTTGCTTCCCTCTTTGTGAAAGTACCTGTTCAAACCTTGTGCCAACTTTTCTATTGGGTTGCTTGCCTTTTTCTTGATATATGCACTTCTTTACATATTCTGGGTACTAACTGCTCCTCTGTCAGTTATATTGCAGACATTTTCTCCCAGACTGGCTTATCTTTATAGTAGCTATTGATCAACCCAAGTTCTTAATTTTAATCAGTTAATATTGGCTTAATGTTAGCTTTAGGTGTTATGTTTAGTGCTGTTTACAAATTCAGAAATATTTTAAGGATTATAAAGCTATTCTGTATTTCCTAGAAGCTTTATGGGTTGCTTTTCATGTTCTGATTCTATTTCACTTAGAATATATTTTTTGGTATGGTGTGTATGCATTGATTTTTCAGATTATGAATTCAAGCTATAGTTAAGTTTTTAATTAAATATTTATGGTATTTATAAAGATTTTTATAAGCCTTTTTGTTGTTTTTCTATAGATACATATTATTGAGAAATATTTTAATTTTTTAAGGCTCAAGATGAAAAATCATGAACCAGATGATACTGTCAAGGAAGACTTAATTTTCAATATCATAACCAGAAAAATTAACCACCTCCCAGAAGCAGAAAGGTAATTTAAATTTAATTTAAAAATATCTTTTACCAGGTGGATTTTCGTCATTCGTTCATTATCTCACATTTATTTGATTTAAATATAAACATAAAATGTCAGAAGGAAACGGAGTTCTTTTTCTTGCCTTACTGAGAAAACCCAAGACCAGGAGAGGTTAACTATTTTGCTTGAAGTTAAGGCTAGAATTCATGCCTTTGGACATATCTAATTATATGATAGTGCTCAGTTTTTCCATTTGGGTAAGAGTATAGTCAGATGTGAACATTTATAGACTCATCTAAATAATAGACCTTTAAGATGGCTTTTAAATTGTCTTGTCAGTTTATTTCTAGAACTATGTTTTACAGTCCAAGAGAGTGCCATGTGACACACATGACAAGAAATGCCAGAGAAATGAGATCATGGCTTAAAGATCTGTATTATTAAATAGAAAAAGGCTATATAGGAAACAGAGTATCTCTGAAGACAGCACTGAATAGTGCATTTCTATAGCAAGAAGACCTCTCTGAATAGGTTCCATTTAAAGAGAAATTATGAGACCAGAAAGCATGAAGGCGAGCCAGCCTAGGGAGGAGAGAGACACAGTATCTTAGGCAGAGGGGATGGCATATGCCTAGGCCACAAGATGGCAAAATGTTGATCATACCTGAGGAACCAGTATTACTGAAAAACAGGGAAGTGGGCATAAGATTGAAGGAACAGGAAGAGTTCTAAGCAGGGAATGATGTGATCCAGCTAACATTTCTAAAGAACATTCCAGTTGCTTTGGGGAACTAGATTTAAGGTAGGAGAGAAATTTAAGACCAGTAAGAAAACTGGTATAGTAATGTTGGTAGGTGGTGATGGTAGGGGTGGGGTCATTGGACATGAAAAAGGTGGATTTGAAATACATTTTGGAGTAAATTCCAGATACATTCTTGAGTAAATTCCAGTCTTGCTGCTACTTAGCCCAACAAGAGAGAACCTATAGACCAAGGGCAGCAATAAGAACTTGGTGAGATTTCATAAGCTTTCTATCCTACAGCTCTTCCCCCACCACACACACACATTGTACGTCCTTTTGTTGTTCTCCTGAGGGAGGTAACAGAACTTTTCAAGCAATAAATGGCCTGTGTCCATGTTTCCAGCTCAGTAAGGTAGAGAGCCAGAAAGACTGACATAATAGGTGGTGGCAGCTTTGAAAAGAGCAGGCTATCTCACTGGGACTTTCACCAAGTAAGTGCAGAAACAGTGGGGAAGTAAGCTGGAACTGCATAGTAAGTAAGCTTTAATTTGGAAGTAAAAATTGCTCTCAGGCATTGACATCTGAACAGGGCAGATGACAGTGTCTCCTTATCTTTGACTTATTTCATATTTTTCCCATTCCTATTTTCTTATCCTTGTTCTCTTAAGTTTGAATCCTCACCTGGTCTTGCATTATCATTAGATATGTTTAATAGGTATTTGAAAAGTCCTGAGGTGTGTGAAACTTTAATATCAAAAACTTCACTTTCTGATCTACAGAATAATTTTATGTACCATATATTTCATTGCCACTTAATTGTGATCTTCTATTTCATTTGTTTCATTCATGTTGTCTAGTTGTTTTGTGTGTGTCTTGCCAAACAGTCATGAGTTTCTAGTAATATAGGCACTTTCTTGGAAAACTGACTTGCAAAGGAGCTGCTAGATAGTAACTGTTTTGTACTGAATTATTAACTAAAAAATGTGACTCTAAACCATAAGAAATTAAAATTTGGGAGGCCATAAACTTTGCTATTCAAAAATACAAAAATACGTAGGTCTTTCACTTTCATGGGTTTTCTGTTATTGTTAGGTTCTCTAGGCTCTCCTCACTTTTTAAATATATCTTGTGTACCCTAAGTTTCTAAACTGCCTCTCTCTTATACTTCCATTACCATTTCAATAGACTTGTTTTATCTCATGCTCACATGTCTGAAGGTAGAAGATAGATAATTTTTTGTCTCCAGCATCAAGTCTGCTGCGTGTACTAGGTACTCAGTGATTGAATGACAAGCACCATTATGATTGCAGAGGGACAGGTAAGAAAAGTAATGCCTTATACAATGTAGGAAGCTCAATTAGGAATTCCTAGGAAAGCTTTTTAAGATGAGTGTTAACCACAGAAATTAGGGGGCATTGTGTGGGTTGTCTGGCTAAATAAATAATGAGAAATTTTTAGAGCTTGATGCCTGTGTTGTAGATGGCAAGGCAGGTGGTAGAAAAGTGGTAGGCTAAAGAGTATGGAGTACTTTCAGTATCCAGCAATAAGTTTAGGTATTATTTTTTCCAAAACTAAAGAAAGCATAGAACATGCATTTTAAAATTCATACATACCTTGGCTAAAAACCAATTCTACCACTTACTAGCTCAAAACATCAATTTCTTCTTTATTTCAGTGGGTTGTTGTAAAGTACCTAGCATAGGATATCCCTTAAATATTAGTACTCCTCCACCTCCCTATCCTGATTCTAATCCTTCAGGGTAAAGTGAAAGGAAACCTATTAATTTCACCTTAATGAATGCCTTTTAGGTGTCAGGTGCTACTGAAAACAAGACAAATATATCTTTGTATCCATTATCTTCAAGTTATTTACTTGAAGACTGGTGGGGAAGCCTGACATAGAAGTGTTTGTAAGATAGATCCACCTTATCCTCTGTTGTGCTAGAGTTAAGTATTGGGTATTGTGGGAGCCCTAAGAAGAGGCATTCACAAGACCCTTCAGAAGCTCTTCCCGGTTACATTGTTGTGGGAAATTTCTATACTGTCTCATGCAAAATCACAAAGTCCATTCAGCAAGATCTAAATGTATCACTCTATCCTTAATTGTTGAACAAATTCAAAAGACCTTAGAATAAAAATCTATACATAAAACATTATTCTAAAAGGTTTTTGTTTTACGGAGCTCTAAGGGATAAATGTGGTATCCTGTTATTCCTATAATTCTGTCGTGTTTACACCAGAATTATTGGACAGCACACACAAAAAAAGTTACTCTTTTTTTCTCACCATTCAGGAATCTATTTGAACATGGATCAGTTTATATCGGACTTAATGCTGCTCTCTGTGGTCTAATAGCAAATAGTCTTTTTCGACGCATCTTAAACGTGACACAGGCTCGTATAGCTGCTGGCTTACCAATGGCAGTGATCCCATTTTTGACTGCGCATGCATCTTACAAAGGTTTTGTAAATCTACCTTTGAATACAGGTAAATTCGATTTCACTATCACCAGAGTTTGCTTTGGTATATATTATTTGCACTTTACATTAATCCTTAAATATTAACACCAGGTTAATATATCTTAGTCGGTGCATGGATAAGACTGAAACTTGCTAGCCTGTGTAAAGTGGCAGTTCATATAACAAGTTAGTCTTCTATGCAAGTGAAATGCACACTCATAGCAGTTATAGTTTTCTTTAGCTAAGTTCTTTCCCACAATACTTAAAGAACTATGTGTAATTTTTTTTTAAATGCTTCCTTAGTTTTCTTTTTTCTTTTTTAACGTTTATTTATTTTTGAGACACAGAGAGACAGAGCATGAACGGGGGAGGGTCAGAAAGAGAGAGAGACACAGAATCTGAAACAGGCTCCAGGCTCTTAGCTGTCAGCACAGAGCCCGACGTGGGGCTCGAACTCACAGACTGTGAGATCATGACCTGAGCCGAAGTCAGACACTTAACCGACTGAGCCACCCAGGCACCCCGCTGCCTTAGTTTTCAAAAAAATTGTATAGAGGAAAAAAGGGGGGGAAAAACTGAAGGGAATAAGACCCTTTATAGATTAAATCTCCCAATGCACTAAATGTATATACAAGAATTACAAATATATGGAGACTTCATTTCCTTTTGATTGTTTACCGTATGTGCTGAGTGCTTTCAGTATAAGCATACCTTGGAGATATTGCAGGTTAGCCAGACTACTGCAATAAAGTGAATGTTTTAGCAAAGTCCAGAGAATTTTTTGGTTTCCCAGTGCATATAAAAGTTATGTTTACAATATGCTATAGTCTGTTTAAAGTGTACAATAGCATTATGTCTAAAAAAAACCAATGCATGTCCCTTAAAAATATTGCTGTCATTTAAGCTTTGAATGAGTGGTAATCACTGGTTACAGATCACCATTCACCATAACAAATGTAACAATAATGAAAAAGTGTGAAATGTCATGAGAATTACCAAAATATGACACAGAGACATAAAGTGGGCAAATGCTGCTGGGAAAATGGTGCCTACAGACTTACGCAAAACAGAGTTGCCACAAACCTTCAATTAAAAAAAAAAATGCATTACCTGCAGAGCATGATAAAATGAAGCATAATAAAACAAGGTATGCCTGTATGGCTAATCATGAAAATTTTTTGACTGATTTCAAATAAAAATATTATTACTGCAGGTGATGGTCAGATGGAGGGGAGATAGTCCACTTAAATTCTCTTAAGTGTTCCAAATTGGTTTAAACTGGATGAATATTTTGCATGAATCCCCATGATCACTGTGGAAAGAATTTTTAAGATCTAGGGAAACCTACCACCCAGTGAACCGAACAGACTAAAACTTAAGTTATTAATTTAGCTTTCTGTTTTTAAAATGGCTTATACTAATTTGGAAATGAATAAAGAATTTTATGAAAATAGTAACGCTATATAATATAAAAACAGAAAATGAAGTACAAATCATTTTTTAAAAATGAGTTATAAGTTTCCTGAAGACAGATTACCTCAGGTTTGCCAATACAAGTGCAGAAAGCAGAAGCAGTGCAAACTGGATTATTATATTCAAGTTCAAAACAAATTAGAGTATTTTTCCTAAGATGGTTTCGTTATTCATGGCCATTTTAGGTTATCCATACATATTATACCTTCTAATATGCCTTGTAGATTTGTATTTGCCTGAAAATTGAGTTCTTTGTGACACATTTAAGATAAGCTTGCATTTTTAAAATCATGTTTGCTTGACTATCGTGACCTTCATTTTAGAACTGATTTATTTCCTAGGTGATTTGAATTGTGAAACCTGTACCATAACACGGGGTGGACTGGTTGGTCTTGTTTTTGGTGGTCTGTACCCTGTTTTCTTGGCTATACCTGTGAATGGTGGCCTAGCAGCCAGGTAGGATTCTTTTTTTTCCTCATAATCATTGAAAAACTTCAAAAATATATAAATGACTACTTCTCAAGAATTTGAAAACAGTTCTAGAAATTGATGCCACTATACCTCTTGGGTATATAGGTTCATAACCTTAATTTGTTTATTGAATGCCAGCTACAAAGCTGCAAACATTACTCTGCCAAGCATGAGAGCTCATTAAAGAAAAACTCCATCACAAAATGGCTAGCTATAAGCCAAATATTGCAGTTATTTTCTGATGAATTCATATCTAGCAATATAAGCTATATGAGCCTTCAGAGGTAAAGTGGATAAAGGGTCAAAAAACCCAAAAGTATAGTTTTTTTTAAATTTTTTTTTTTTTTTCAACGTTTATTTATTTTTGGGACAGAGAGAGACAGAGCATGAATGGGGGAGGGGCAGAGAGACAGGGAGACACAGAATCGGAAACAGGCTCCAGGCTCTGAGCCATCAGCCCAGAGCCTGACGCGGGGCTCGAACTCCCGGACCGCGAGATCGTGACCTGGCTGAAGTCGGACGCTTAACCGACTGCGCCACCCAGGCGCCCCCCCAAAAGTATAGTTTTAAAGACTAATGACATCAAAGAGAATAACCGAATTACCTTAATCTTTACCTAAACTAGTTTTATCTTAAGACTTCTGGGATTAATAGATATTGTACCATTTGATACAACTGTCTTTTCTAGAGAACTGTCTCAATGTTTTCTTATAGGTATGAGTCAGCCTTGCTACCAGAAAAAGGAAACATCTTAACTTACTGGACTAGAATTTCTAAGCCTGTCTTTAGAAAGATGTTATTTCCCATTTTGCTCCAGACCATGTTTGCAGCATACCTTGGATCTAGACAATATAAATTAGTTATAAAGGCTCTTCAGTTACCTGAACCTGGCCTAGAAATTCAGTGATTGTTAAACAACTTTGTACACAAAAATAAAACTGTAATGTATGAATAAATGTCTAGTGTATGAATAAACATACATTTGTTAATTTATCACATGAGGTACAGTTCTGGGACCGATAACATTAAGGCTACACAAGGCAACACAAGGCTGAATACCAGTAAGGGCCATCCCTTTAAACAAGAGTGTAACTTCTTTAATTTGCCCAATGTTCTCTTTCACTTCACTTGCTCCACTCCTTTACATTAAGCATATTTTGGTCCATAATACAGGAAAAATAGCCTTACAGCAGTTTTAACTGAAGGCCTCATAAAGAATCCAAGCTGGAATGAAAATGGGAGGCAGGGATGAGGATCAGTTCACTACAGCAAATGTTACTCACACTTCCGTTTTCCCAATTCACTCTTTCCATTGGTATTATTAATCCATAGAAGTTTAGAACATATTTAACGACCTTCCTCACAGAGGGATCAATTCTTAAAGATGGTAGGCTCAGCTGGAGCTGATATGTTGATATTGCCAATACAGTGATAGAATGATAGAGTTAACGATTTAAAGAGTCATCTTAATTATCTCTGGAAATCTATGTTCTTGGAAGATCAAGGCAAATTCTACCTCTGAAGATTCCATCTAGTATGGGATAACCCTTTGGGGTCACATACCCAGACTTTTTTTTTTTTTTTTTTTTTTTTTAGCTGTGTGGTGTTAATTGAGCAACTTAACCTCTCTGGTCCTCAGTTTCTTCAACAGAAACCTCACTCAAGATTGGTATTATATAATATATGGAAGTTGACTAACCCACCACCTGACATAAATAGTAGCACTTAAATAGAACACTCTTCCTATTGCTCCCGGTTTTGTTTTCTGAAATAGCCTCATCTAATATTCCTCATTTTCTAAGACAGATCATTTAAATTTTCTAAGTGACGTATTACATTCCTCTTCCTAAAACTTTTCATTTCATTTCTTTAAACTATTTTCTTAAGTGAAAGCATCTAAATCACCATGGTAACTAGCTACTATCCTTATGTGGCTGAGATGTAACTAGTGCAACTGGAAAACTGCATTTTTACCTTTAATTAAAGTTTTTAGCCACATGTGAGTAATGGCTACAGTACTGAACAGTGTGGATCTAGACTAACACTCCCTTATGAAACAAGCCAATCTTACCAAATAAAGTGTCCTCCTACAACATATTCACAAGCATCTTATTTATTCCTTTCAAATATAGTGATGTATCTGTTATATAATCTTATGCTACTTAATTACATGAAAGGAGAATTTAATTTAGCTTGTTACCTAGAAAATGCAGCCTCATGAGTGAAATAGGCTTTCAGGGTCTCCTCAAAGAAAAGAAAGCAGTACAGCTAAATATTTTTAAATTCAAACAAAATTAACAAAATTCAAAATTCATTTTAAATATTTCAGAAAGATGATGTTCAACAAGTACCTTAAAATGTATTCCCTAACAAATTTATATATAGAACGATCCCAATTACAAGGCAAAAGAAATCTATATTTTACTATGAATATTCTCTGGGTTAGAGAATTAGTGGTGATTTTTCTTTTTGTTTTTGGTTCCTTTCTGTATTTTCTCAGTTTTCTATAATGAATATGCTTTACTTAAAGCTCTCTGACCCTGGGGTGCCTGGGTGGCTCAGTTGGTTAGGCATCCAACTTCAGCTTAGGTCATAATCTCACGGTTCATGGGTTTGAAGCCCACATCAGGCTCTGTGCTGACAGCTCAGAGCCTGGAACCTGCTTCAGATTCTGTGTTTCCCTCTTTCTCTGCTCCTCCTCCACTCATGCTCTGTCTCTCCCTCAAAAAATGAATAAACATTAAGAAAAAAATTTAAAGCTCTCTGACCCAAAATTATATACTTTACATTCTGTCATTTTTATTTAAAGGAGAGTTCTACTTATCACAGCAAAAATTAAAACTCCTGACTTCAAAAATAAGAAATCCATATTACTAAATTAGACTCCTTAAAGAAAAAGAATGGCGCAATCAACCTGGATAATTCAAAAGCCTCTGACAACTAAACTGGTAACTCAGTACAAATTGTTTTCTTGTGCTGAAACACTTCTACCATAATACCATCTATAAATCCATACAAGAGTTTACAATGTGTCTGTAACCAAAAAGAATTACTTTCTAACATCTCCGTCCTCTACCATATATATTTTTAAATCATCTTTCCAATTAGTAAAAATGGACAATATAAGCAAGAGACAATGTTATTTTACATCTGTTGCTACAAATCTACTTTACCAAAACTTGGATGGGGGCAGGTAAATGACATGTAAACTTGCTGTGGTCTTCCTTACAATTTAGGGAAATAGTCATTTGTAGCTAAGACCTGAAGAACACTACCCTTAGAGAGCTTTTAATAGTTCAGTTCAGTCATAGTAAACCAACTATTTAAGTCTGTCTTTTACAATTTACTTGGTGTAGTTATCTGGCTTTATGAAAGAGAGAAGGCTCATATTACATTGTAAACCCCAAACTATAGCACATTAAAAGCCAGACGGTCTAGGAAACTGACTGCAGTGGGTATCCAAAGATATAGCATTTGGAGGCACAGTGTAAAGAAAAGTTGGGCCACCAATAAAAATCAAACTGTGCATATTATCCCAATGACGCAATTTTTCAAAACACCATTAGTGACTACATTTTTAAATTAGATTGAAAATTAAGCGAAATAATTTTCAGCAAAAAATAATCTGGGGTCAACAAAACTATAAAAATTATTAAAGTTGATTGTAAACTGGTTTCTTTTTAAAAATTGGGGGAAATGGCTCTAATTAAGAAATCTTGAATGTACAAATTGAGGAAGGTAAAAAAGTAGGAATAAAAACACTATTATCAGTAACCAAAGCAATGAAAAAGGCAAGTTCATGAGCAACAATTCTATTAACCAACCTATATATTTTTTTAAAAATCAATTTTTCCCTGATACTGCATGATTTATATTCCTAAAGATGGTTACTTTCTGAATAAAATTTAAATCACCTCGTTTAATTTTTCTACATTTCAAAACTGAAAGTAAATGACCATTTTACTACAAACAGATCAGAGCTGAGAGCTATCTGGTATTGTAAGACAACGAGTGACTGCCAGGCAGAGGATTGAGGTATTCAAGTTCAAATATATGAAAAATACTATGCCGGCCACACAAAACATTCTACAAGTTTCTAATGGAAGACCCTCCCCTTTCTGATCCCTAACTTAGAGGGTTAACTACCTGGTTTCCGAAGAAAAAAAGTACACAGTAAAATACAGAAATATAAACATTTGGGAGGGTCTCAACACTTTGTATTAATAAGAGTCTGGGGGAAAAAGTAAACACTTAAAAGTATTTCAGTACCTACTCAACTTTTAAGAATCATCAGATTATTTAACTTAAAACTCTGACTAAATTAGTGAGACCTTAAACTAGAACTTCAAAATGCTGAACTAGGTAATCATGTATTTTTAAAGGTAATTACTCATTATCAGTGAGTTATCCACTCTGTTCTATCAAAGGAGTAATTAATCATCACGAACTAGTGTTAATGCCAAATCTTTGGTTGTAGAAATACAACCAGTTATACTGTTGGAACTGTAGGAATATCCATCAGTTGAGTATAAGCCACTACACATGCTCATTGTTGCCTGGCAGCACAGGCACTGAATATACTTAGATTACAAGCAACAGTGGATTTAATAAATTTTGTATAATATCATACAATAACTAAACTGTATAGTTATGATAATTCATTCTGGCTATCTCCTACCCCTCCCACCTCTCTGATCTACACACTTCCCAATGAGTCAGTAAGATAAAATGACTCAGTCTAGACCAGACTAAATAATGTATTAACATAATCCAATGAAATGAAATAAAACAATCCAGAGTTTTGAGTGTTTTTTCACACTTGTAATAAACTGGAAAAATGTTTCAATTAAGTAAAACAATCACATTCCGCATAAAAACAAAAAAAAAAAACACTCCCATCATCCAGAATACTAAAGCCCTTACGTAACACTAGAGAAATTTTAATATATAACAGTAGAAACTACGATACCGTTAGAAACCTCAAAATATTCAAGAAAGTGTCAAGTACTCAGAGAAAACTCAAGAAGCCAAAACCTCAGAATCCAAACATCCTATTACCCTGAATTGTAATTAACTACTCACATATTTAATCATAATCAATTTTTTCAGATACACAAGACAAATCAATGCATCTATTTAAAAAGACTACTCTTTATAGTTAAGGACTTTACATTAACTTTTATATTCTACTCAGCAAGGTCAGCCTATACTTCAGATTAGCTCTCAAGTTCCAGGAAATAAATACAAACTCATAATATGCTTTGTGATCCCTGATGGCCTGTTTATGTAATTCTACTCCACTAAATGTAATTCTACAGAATGTGCTCTTGATTGTGTAAAGACTCTATTATTCCTTGATGAAATACTATAATTCTCTTCTCCAATGGTTACAATTTTTAAAAGGTATGCAAGAACTGAGTATCACTCCCATGAAAGACAAAAGGGTATGATTTTGTTCCAAAATTAACTTAGTCTCATGTATTTCTATTAAGTCTTTCAAGGATTCCAGAGAATCTTTTCATATCTCCATTTCTGGAAAGTGAAATCTGGAAAGTGAAATCAGTACAGAAGTAATTTGGGAACTTGAATATGGCATTCATTTTTTTCAGCAGATGCCAAATTTTTGACCGACATGGCTCCCACAATTACTTTGTTACCATCAGTCCAGTCAGTTAACAGGTTGTAGGAAAAGATTCGTTTTTGCAGACACTGCTAAGCTGTTTAAAGAGAAGAGAGAGAGATTAATTTAGTGATTACAAAATGCACAAATATTTAAAATATTTTGAACACTTTTTGTCGGATTATATCAGAGGTGTGACGACATTTTAACAAATGTGGACTTTTTAGTTAGGACTGGTCAAGAAAGTGCAGAAACAGTAAGTCAATATGACAGAAATAGGAGGTCAATATGATGTGTTAGTTCAATTAATGTATGAATTCCTGTCACCATCAGAAGGCAAATATTAAAAAAAAAAAAAAACTACCTCTTTAATTCTGCATCATTTTGCCATAGAGGCAATTAGGGAAAAAAAAAAAAGTTTCCCAAATACTAAGTTGTTTTCAACCACTACAGTAAATAGAGCCAAACCTTAAAATTTCAAAACAATCCTTATTATATTCCAGAAATCTCCTTTATCCAACTACTAATCATTCAGAACACAATTTTCTAAAAATAGTAAGACAACAGTTTCATATTAATCATAACTTTTTTAATTAACAAGTAGTGAATCGGACACTTTAAGATATTGTTTACTACATACTGAAATAAACAGATCTGTTGTAAATTCAGAAACCCAAACATTTACAGTAAAATGTGCTTACACATAAATATGATCAAATTTATTTAAAGCCCCTGTTAGGTCCTAAATACATGCAATACCATGTAAAAACAAGACCATGAAGTTGATGTAAAAAATGACAAAATCACTAAGTCACCAAAATTAGGGAAAAAAAAAAAAAGGAGAATGAAATGGAAACTAAGAAAAGACAGTTAAAACGTAAGTAACCTAAATAAGCAGCTTTAAAAATAGGTGATACTAATCTCCATTCTCAAAAGTTCTTACTCAAGTATTTCCAAAAACTGCCATTTATAAAATGACATTCTAAAAATCTACACTTAGAATTTTCAAAGCATTCCAATTCAGAAAGCTCTGACTACTATTTCTCCCCAGCCCCAAACTTCAAATAATGCAGGAAAAGCAATGACATTAGGAAGAAAATATTCCAAGGGAATGGTATTTTAGAAAAACACACTTACTGCTTCCAGAACCTTTTAAGACCCAAAGTCAGCATTAACAATAATCATTTTTCCTATTTTCATCCATTATTTTCCAATGTCATGTTAGAGATGAATAAATTCTTTGAGCCCATAACTGAAAGATCAACAAACCTGGTTTTATTATGACACCATATTTTTGTCATTGGTACTGCACAAAATTATATACAAAGAAATATATACAAAATGTTCAAGTATTAATTAAATTTCAATTCAAGGCTTCTGTTTCAAAAAGCTACATTTAACATATTCCATAGAGATAGCACAAATTAGTCATTTCAAATAATTTTTCCAACTACTTTTGGTTTGTGTGTGTGTGTATATATATATATATATATATATATAATTCAGTAGGCACTAAAAATCCATGCAGCTGCATTGTGAGGGGCTTGCTCCTGCACTTAGGTATAAGCAGGTTCATCACTCCAGGTTGTGAGTTTGGCTATTACCCATTCATGCTCAAGTGCAGTAGATGATTTTACAAAATATGCTGTAATGCACTGGAAACCAGAGACCAAGTTAGGTCTCAAATTGTGTTATCTAGCAACAAAACATTTACAGTTGTGCAAGAACAAGGATTCCATTTTTATAACCAAATAACAACAAAACATTTTATGTGTAAGATAACTTACATCTTTGGACTGCTGGAAAATACTTTTTAATTATGAACATTTTAAAATAAAAGACAGCAGAAGCCCTGATATTACCTCTTTTTCCTCATTTCTTATACTACCTTTTAAAATAAAGCAGGAAATGTGGCCAGCAGCTGGTCCCGTCTCTTCTGCCCCAACAGCTGTATCCACTTTAGCACAAAGAAAAACAAGGATGCTAAATATGTATATACTTTATCAACCAGTGATGTTTCACAAAGAATTTCTTAATGCCTCTTACACTGAAGGACACAGTAACTGAATCTATACAATCAGACAATGGATAATACAGTACTTCAAGGGAAGAATATGTCCCATCTTTGGAAAAAGTGTCAATCGTGTTCTTGAGTAGCCAGAACCACTCAACTTTAAAAATTATTTTTAAATAGGACAAAAGACCTTTGAAATAAGGAGAGTAAGATTCTTTGTGAAGCCTCACTTTACACGTTTTCATTCACATTTCACAACCTTTAATATCTAATCGTACATAAATTTAACCTAAAATTTTAATACAACAAAAGTAAAAGTGTTTAACAATTTATTTATACTCAGTGATAAGGTAATCACTGTGCTGGTCCTCAAAGAAACATTTCATTAACCATTATTACTCCTCCTTCAATAACACAGATATGCATGTTAATTTCCAACTTCTCTAATGGTGAGATATTAAAATCTTTTACTCTGAATACTTTGTATTTCTACATCTCCTTCTGAAAACTAAATGGCATTCCCAAATATTTAAGACATTTCTGTCATCTCCAGCAAAATAACTATCACATTTGTGCAAGCCCCAAATACTTATTGTCAGCCTCTAAAAAGTTGCTCTAACATTGGAATTCCAATTTGCACCTTGTACAACTCGGAACTTCCATTCAACTTCACCTGTTTCACTGTCTCCAAACTGTATCTCTATTAGCAGCTTTCAGTGTACAGTTGGAACCGATGTCATCCAAGGCCATGTCCACACTGGGGACAGAAGAGCTAGGTACACGCAAGTCTGAACAAGGGGACACATTAACAGCTATTTCAACCAGAAGAAGCATCTTAAATACATTATTGACCAGCACAAGTCTGTTTCCAGGGTGGACAGGGCCCAAATTAGATTTCCCCTCCCACCTTCCAAAAAAGAAAAAAGAAAAAAACAAAAACAAAAAACCTCCACACACACACATATTGAGATGTTGCCCATTAAAGTAGACTAAGCAGCAGAGCATGAGCGTTACGTGAAGAGATGGATCCTTACCAGGTTGTGAGGCGGGAACGACTGTTCTGTAACCCCTACAACGGAGCCTGGCAGGAAGGAAATCACCTAAAAAAGAAACTGTCAGAGAGATTTAATAGTCACATGTTATCATTAGGAGTTGGTTACAGTGTCACATTCATGCTTTTAGCTAAACACTTAAAGATTCAATATTACTGTTTTCCTCCTCTGAAATGTGTCCAGTGAAGATGTCCCACTAAGGTGTTTTACATGGTGTAAGGGAGTTGAAAGGGGTAAACGCGGATAAAGAGCAGATTACTTGACCCTACATTTTAAGAGAAGACGACGCCTTCCGGGCGCACGCCGAGCAGAACTCCACCGACACCTTATCCTTGTCCACATGAAGACACACTCCTCCCGCCGAGTCGTCCTCTTCCAGTAGGTCCTGCTGCTGCTTTCCCACGGGCAGAGCGTAGTCATGGTCACCGGCGGGCGAGTCTCTGAAGAGCGAGGTGGTCAGCCGCAGTCCCACGCCGCTCAGCCGGCTCAGCAAGCGAGCCAGTCCGGTCTCGTTGGCTAAGACGGCCCGTAGGTATCGACTCTCCTCCTGCAGTGCCTGCACACGCTTGCCCAGCTCCCGATTCTCGGCCCGCAGCTCCTGGTTCTCGGCTGCCAGACCCCGGACTCGACTTTCCAGCCCCATCACGTACTCCTTCTTCTTCAGCCGATTGAGACGGGCAGCAGCCGCCGCCGCCTTCCGGGGACTCTTTGTCGCCGCCTGGTTGTTGTCGTTGCCGCTGCTGCCCGCGCCTCCTCCTGGGGACTTTCTCCGCCTCTTTTCGCCGCTGCCACTGTCACTGCCGCTGCTGCAGCCTCCGATGCCGTTTAAGAGCCTCTGCAGCAGGTCAGAAAAGCGCTGCATCTCGGCAGCCGCGGCCTCGTCGTCGTCGTCCCCTCTCCACAGGCCGCCGCTATCCGAGCCTCCGCCGGACGACGAGAGAGGCCCGGGCGAGCTGAGTCCGGGCTCCAGGTGCCAGTCCGGTTGCCGGGGGTCCAAAAGATCTGCCAGTTCCAGCCCGGACAGAAAGTCCATGTCCTCCGTCTCCTCCCCGGGGACGCTGGCGATCGCCTCCTCCTCCATCTCCTCGGGCGAGGGCGCGCGCACGGCCACGCCGCCGCGGCCCCCCCTCCCGGCCTCCAACTCGCCCTCGTCGCCGCGCGGCTGCTTGCGGCCGGGAGATCCGGCCGCCGCCGTCTCTTCCTCCTCCGCCGCCGCCGCTGCAGCCGCCGCCGCCCGGGTCAGGTCCGGGGGCAGCAAGCAGGTCGCGGCCGGCGCCGGACTCTCGCTGCGCGTTGGGGAGTCGCTGCCTGAGGCCGCCAGCAGTTTGGTCAGGCTATGCCTCATGGGGCCCAGCGGCGGGCCCACGTAGGCCCCGGCCCCTCAGACCGGGCCTCGCGGGCCCCCAAGGACCCCAGACCCCCAGCGCGGGGAGCCAGGGAGCTGGCCACAGCGAAATGAAGGGGAAGATCCGAGACGCCTCCCGCGCCACTTGACTGGTCGACCCCCCGCGCTGGGGCGGGGGGTGGGGGGGAAGGGATAGGAGATCGAAGCGGCGAGGCCCAACGATGACTCGACCGCGCCACCCAGACAACGGCCTGGCCGGAAGTCGGTTGATCTTACCCCAGCCCCTCCCACGGCGTTTCGCGCTCCACTGAGCTCTAGTATCGCGAGAGTTCAGTAAGGTCCGGAGTGGGAGTAATTTCAGCTTTCCAGTGATGTCATAGTAACAGCGGCAAAAATAACAAACCCCGAATTTATCAAGTGGTCTACTCTCTCCGCCCTCACTTCTCAACCCTGCATATTCTAGCTTCCACTTCCAGTGAAACGACTCTCTCAGAAATGATCTTTTAAATACCAAGTTTACGAAAAATCTTAGTTACCCTGCATGTCCATGGAATTTTAAGACTGGTGATAAAACACCGCTTGAATCCTTTCCCCTTCTGTTGTAATACAAGATCATTTCATTCAAACACAGAGTGCTAGGGGAAAAAAGTAAATAAGTCATTCATATATAATTTAATTTCCAAGTTTTAATTATAATTTTATTAAAACGTCTAGGCCATTTCTATGCCTTTTCTAAACAACAAAAAAAGGTCTTTTCCTTGTCTGTAATAAGATTGTAAACGCATTTTCTGTGTGTATTCTGTAGTTGGCGTATTGTGAGCATGTGTGGGTGTGCATATGCGCGCCAGTCTTTTTGTACTGTCGCTACCTCATGGTTTGAGCGATGGTTGTATTGCTGGTTGTGTTAATAGAATGAATCGTGTGTGTGACTTTTTTCCTCTTTGTTTTATCTGGGAGTTGTTCATGAAACTGACAGATGTTTTTCCTAAAAAGGACTGTTACCAGTTTCCAAAGACAATACTTTTCTGGTTTTTCCTGAATGAGCCCAATTTTGTTGCTGTTTTTCAGCTATCAGGGTAAAAAGAGTACTCTTAAAATCCCTGTAGCCAAGTTGAACACCCTTGTTGTATTCTTTTCTCTGTTCATTGTGTTCACAATTTTATGAACGTACTTAGATGTATAGTTGTGATAACCACAGTTTTGGTTTTTTTTAATTTTATATTTTGTTTATTCTGGTCAATATTTTAGGATCACATAGTCTTTGACATCAACTTTTCTTTAAATCATAAAAGAAATTCTAATTTAAAAATAGATATTGAAATGGACTACATTATCGAGGCTAACTCTTCTCCTTATAACTCTAGGGTTTCAACTAAATTTCTGTCCAAGTTCTTTAGGAATTTTAGAGCTTTTTTCCCTTTCAAGGCTACATACACATTCACTTTTGTGACAATGCTGTGGTCTCCCTCCCTCAAGATAACAAGAAAGATACATCTCTATCAGGTAGAGTATATAATTCCCTAAAATAGTTTTAACATAAGGTTCATTGATTCATTTTACAAATGATATCTGAAGCATATTTTTTGAATTTAACCACAATATTATCTGTTACAATTTCTAATGGCTTGCCTAAGAAAATAGCCATTTAAGAAGAATACATTAGGAAGTGTAAATGCAAAATATGAAATCTAAGATAATGATTCCCAAAATCAGGTGAATGAAAATACTACTCACGGAGCTAATGAATATGTAAATTACCCATAGACTGGTCTGTAGGTTTGTGTAACACTGGAAATCAAAATTCTACCAAACACCTCTAGTGGCTCTAGTGATGATTGGACCATAATAATAGGGTCTCTCAATTTAATCCCCATAGAAAATTAAGGCGCCAGTCTCTTTCTTTAGAAGCTTTACTGCATAAGAAATTGTTTCACTAAAATATTGAATATTTTTTATAATCAGTTTTATATATTTTATCTTTGCATAATAAATAGATATATATCAATTTTTAAAGTTTCCAAATATTTCACAGAATATATGAAAGAATAATACAGTATCCACTCTAATTCAGCAATACTACCCAGTATCCAGACTCAACAATTCAACAATTATCATTTGCCAAATGTGCTTTATCTGTTTATAAATGTTTGTAAAACATAAATTTTGGTGAATGATTCCAAAGTTGCAGAGAACACATATCACCCCAACATACTTAAGTATGTATCTCTAAGCATAAGAACGTTCTCTTTCATAATCATAATACTCTTATTAGGCCTTGAGAAAATTAACAATAATTTACTAAAATGATCTGTTTTCCATGCCATCTTCAAATTTCCTCATCTTTCCTGAAGATAATCTTTTATAGTGGATACTTTCTTTTGAGCCAGGATCCAAACAAGGGTCACTTGTTACATTTGGCTATGTTTTTGAGAAGTTTTTTTCCCATTTCTCAAACTCAAATAATAATCCCTCCCATTTTTTAGCTTTTCTTACTATTGGCTTTTTGAAGAGAGGTCATGTGTCTTAAAAAACACACCACATTCCGCATATGTCTGTTTCCTCATGGTGTATCTTGTTCTCTAACCCCACAAGGTATTTGAGATTTGAAGCACTCTACAAGTACATTAGAATACCGTGAAACAAAAAAATTCAAAAATTTTAAAAGCAAGGCCAATGAAGATATAGAGGAAATGGGAAGATAAGGAGTTCCAAAAGGGGGGAAAGTTTGATTGGAATAGAATAGACATAAAATCTTACAGTTACTCAAGTTGAGTTAACAATAGACTAAACTTCCCTGGCAAATCAAAAGGGAAAAATTTTCCTTCTTTGCCCACGAGTTAACTTTATATGAATTCCTTTATCCACTTTTCAGATTTTAGGTCTTAAGAAACTTCTCTTTGGGGTACTGAATAAGTAGCAAATAGCTTCAACAAATAGCTACTTTTATATGGTTGTTTCTTACAGGGATAGAAAGCAAGTTCCAGGAACGATGGACACTAATAAATCCCAAATATCTAGAACAGTACCTGCCACAGCTTAGGTTTCAATCATATTTATTAAACGGGTTAATAAAAAAGTCTCCAGTTTCATAGATAAAGAAGGTCTCCAGTTCCAGCTGAAGGTATAACACAAAATTCAACTGTACAATTCTGCAAAGAACAAAAATAAATATGAGCTATGGTATCTAGAAGAATAAAGAAAGAAAGAACATGCACGTCTTTCCTAACTTTCCCGTTGGGAAAGGTTTTGCTGCAGCAGAGCAGCAAACAGTGCAAGGTGCTTGCTATATGCTCTGGCCCCTCTTGGGTTACAGGCGCTTGTGTGGCTGGTAATCCTATTCAACTGAATTTTCTTCTTAGGCAAATCTCCTAGATTCTCAAGATCATGGATTGATTTCTTATATTTTTCCCTAAATTGCAAGATTTTGGCTTAAATACATGTATTTTAAGAGGCTCTCCAATCGGATTAAAAGTAGAAAACTGAAGGAGAATTTTTTACAATGTAGCCTCAGAAGACAAAAAAGCAACAAAGCAAGGGTAAACCTCCTAGAAAATGCGTCTTCTCCCCTTCACTATCACTCCCTTTTCTTCTATTCATTCTTCTCACTCTTTCTTTACAGATGTTTTGTGGGGGTTTTTTTTTTCTGGTTATAATGATTATTGCAAAAGATTCAGATGGCGTAGAAATGTTTAAATAAGTAACAAGATATTACAACCTGTCCAACCTAACTACTCCAAAATAACTGTTACTAAAATTTGGGTATATCATAGTTTTTCTATGTACAGACACTTGTTTTGATTTTATTTCTTTGAACTCAACTGTTCTGGCATGAATATATTGTGGATATCTTTCAGACAACTAGTACAGACTCACATGCTTTTTTTTTTTTTAATGTTTATTTTTGAGAGAGAGGGGCAGATCGAGAGTGGGGATGGACAGAGAGAGAGGGAGACACAGAATCAGAAGCAGACTCCAGGCTCTGAGCTGTCAGCACAGAGCCCCATGTGGGGCTTGAACTCATGAACTGTGAGATCATGACCTGAGCTGAACATGCTCAACCAACTGAGCCACCCAGGTGCCCACCACCCACCCCCCCCCCCCCGCCCACGTGCTTATTTCTGATGACTGGCTAGAATGCCATTACATGAACTTTCCAACTTATTCAACCAGTTTCTATAACACTTAGGTTACATTGACTTTTTCACTATCATAAACCACATGATAATATTGTACAAATATCTTTGTTCACTTACAGCGTTCTTAGGATAAATTCTTGAAAGCAGAATTTTTAGATACCATTTTTATACAGAGACCTTCATTACCTACAGAAAGGTATCTCTCACCAATGATGTGCAACAGTAGTTAGTCCTATGCACTCAAAGACAGTGGACTTGTTCTTTTTAAAATGGCCAATCCAAAAATAAAAAGTGGCATCTTTTGTGTCAATTTGTGTTTCTTTGATTATTAGAGGGCTGAATGTTTTTCACATGACCACTTGACATATAATGTGAACAACCTGTTCACCTCTGAGCTCATTTTTCTTTGCAGTAGGAAAAAGTATTTGTCTTTTTCCTTCTTGATTTAGGAGTTCTTTGCATTACAAGGATAATGTACCTTTATTTCCCATATATGTCCCGATTTTGTTCCTCAGTTGAACATACATTTGGAGAGAGAAGAAGTGAAATTGCTTGTTTTGCTATAATTTTTAAATAGTCTATGAAAGCGTTCTTCATGGTTTCTGGCTTTGGTTTTAAGGCTAATAAGGCTTTATTAGCCTAAATAATACTTCTTAATTACTTCAATTCACATTTTACTAAAAGTTTTTCACAATATGATTATTTATTTCATCTAGTTACAAATGGAATTTGTTCTTGTATAAATTATGATATAGGAATAGAATTCTTCAAAAAGTTATTTGCCACAATACAATTTATTGAACAATGCAGACTTGCTCCACAGATTTCCCAGCATACCTGCCACATATTAAATTCTTATGTATAGTTGGGTCTATCTCTGGTCTTTTTCTTCAGTTCCATTTGTCAGTATAACCATTCTGAGAGAAAAACCACTCAATTTTTTAAAATGCTTGTTTATTTATTTTGAAATAGAGAGCATGAGTGGGAGAGAGGCAGAGAAAGGGGAGAGAGAGAATCCCAAGCAGGCTGTGTACTGTTAGCACAGAGCCCGTCACGGGGTTCAATGAGATCATGGCCTGAGCCAAAATCAAAAGTCAGATGCTTAACCAACTGAGTGACCCAGATGCCCTCAAATCACTGTTTTTTACAATGTTTTCTAGTAACTCATAGGGCAAGTCCTTCTTTGCTGGTCTTACTTTCTCAGAATTTTCTATCTATATTTGAATATT
Organism: Leopardus geoffroyi; assembly: GCF_018350155.1. NCBI lineage: Eukaryota > Metazoa > Chordata > Mammalia > Carnivora > Felidae > Leopardus > Leopardus geoffroyi. The sequence continues at coordinate 46,952,319 of NC_059329.1, read as the reverse complement.
TATTCTACCAGATAACTTTATAAAATTTTCCAAGTTCAAAAAGACCTGGAGTTTTCATGGAAATTGCATTAAATTTATTAATTTTTTCAAGTTATCTTACGTATTTTTTTTTGTTACTGGACTAGGTTATTTCTTCTTTTATATTTTCTAAATTGCTATTTGGGAAAGCTTTTGATCTTTTTTGTTAAATTTTTTACTGACTATCCCACTAGACTTTCTTAATAGTTTTTATTTTCAGCTTATTCATTAAAATTTTTCTAGTAGACAATTATATCATCTTATGGTATATAATGATAATTTTGCCTTCTCTTTTGCAATACTTTTTTTCATTATCTTGACTAATAATAAAATAGTGCTTCCACTTTGATGTTAAATAATACTGTTGATAAGCCAACTTCCTTGTCTTATTTCTGACTTTCACAGGAATGTCTCTGGTGCCTCACTGTTGATTTCAGATGGGTATTTTGATTAGGTTAAGCTAAAGTTAAGGAAACAGAAAGCAATCTGGCTATTTTAAGCAGAAAAGTTTGTAATACAGAGAATGTGTGCTTATAAAGTCATTGGAAGGACTGGAGGAATGGGCACTAGGCTGGGTGATCAAGAATGCCTCTCAGTACAATGTGTCCCAACAGGCCCAATAGAGATCTCTGCCCTAATTGGGAAAGTGTTAAAATAAAAAACTGGAATTTGGCTCCAAGAGTACTACCACTGCCCAAACTCTCAACCCCATGTATAATCTATTGGGCCCAGCAAGTTCTTCAAACTCTAAAAACAACAATAAATAATAAATATTTGCTTATTGTTATGGCTTAAACCCACAATAAACATTTATTATCTCTTAAAGTTTCTGTTGGTCGGAAAATTTCAAGTGCTTTGGTCATGTAGTCTGGCTCTGGAATTCTCATCGAATTCAATCAGATTTTGGCTGAGAATGCAGTCATCTGCAGGCTTGACTGGAGCTAGAGATCCACCTCCAAGATGGCTGGGGGAAACCTCTGTTCCCCTTCCATGTGGGCCTCTCCACAGGCTGTGTGAATGTCTATGCTACATGGTAGCTGGCTTCCCCCAGAGTGAATGATCCAAGACACCAAGGAAGCAGCAGCAATGTCTTTTATGACCTAGCCTCAGAAGTTACATACAATCACTTCTGTAGTATTCTACTGGTCACACCGTCAGACCTTATTCACTGTGAAAGGGGACTACACAAGAAAGTGAATACTAGGAGACAAGAATCATTAGTGCTATCTTGGGGGCTGGCTACCATATCCCATAAAACTAGTGAATGCATATAGGAATGCTGTTGCAGAAAAAGCCCGTGTTTCTGAGAATATGCTTGGCAGCAACAACAGCCAAAGAAGGGAAAGGGCCCCTGCCTTATTTGCATCTTCCAAAAAATATTGTAGAGAAGTCTGGCAAATATAGTTTGCTTTGTATTTTTTTTGTTTGTTTGTTTCAGTTTCTCCACTTTTTGTAATTCAGGAAAAAGCACATTAAAAGAGGGACTGAAGTAGATGACGATTACCAGTCTCTTAAGTCCTCTACAAAGACCGTGGCTTTGTGGTGCTTCAGCCGCAATACATAACGTTTATTGGATTTTCTATAGAGCAGGATTGGAGCAGAGGTGGCAGGGAATGCAGGTGAGTCAGGGTTGGGGTATTGCCGAGCGGATACAGCAGAAGGATAACAGTGCTACAGAGGCCAGAATGCTCATTTTAATCTAGTTTGCCTATTTACCTGCGAAGTATAATCTATAAAGAGTAATAAGACCATGAAAGGATCTTACGGCTGAGTGTAAACTGAAGACTCCGGACTGGCAGTGTTTAGGCACTGTAGGATTTGTTTACAAGCACTGTGTATTTGCAGGGATTACATGCAATTCCTAGTGTGCTCGCTGTATTTCCGTTCCTTTGTCCTCCTCCCAAGAAAGCATTTCTGACTGCAAGTGAATATTCTAGATTTGTCTGCTTTCTTGTGGTGCCATTCTACTTTTCCCATTAGACCCATACATCCTGCAAGTGGGAAATTGGTTTTCAGGGCTTAGTTCATTTAAGGTTCAACATTTATGGCCAGAATACTTCCTAGAATACGCTACTCTTCATAATGCATCATATGGGAAGCACACAATGTTTAGCTTTCCTGTTTTTAGTGATGCTAAGTTGGATGGATGTTTTCAAATGGTGACACTCTCATTCCTGTTCCATTGTAAAATTCTCCATTAACCTTTCTCCTAATAGTTTCATCTAATGATGATCAGTGTTTGAAAAAATTATTTCACTAGGAGTTATAAAATAATGATTTTTAAAATTCTCTTATTCCTTTAGTTCTCAATTAATTTAATTTAATTTAATTCTCAATTCTGTTAGTTTGTCACATATGGGCCATTTTTTTTACCCTGAAATACAGAAAATTGGAAAAGCAGGATAAATGACCAATTAATTCCTTTTAATAGCCACTTTTCAGTTAATGACCACTGAGTTTTGTTGTTGTTTTCATTATTGTTATTGTTTGTCTTTTTTGGTGTATCATAATGAACTCATAGATTTTAAAATGTTCCGTGTGTTTCACTCAATTGCAGTTATTTTTGTTCTCAAATTACTCATCTTTAGCCACTGGGAACCTCTCCAGCCTGGCTCTCCTGTCTTTTTAAAGAGAGCTGTGTTAGTCTTCGACACTTTATTTGCTTTCTGACACAACTAACTGCCTCAAGTTCATTGTATACATTTCCAACTCTAGTTCTGGAATTAGCCATTTCTCCAACAATTCCTTCTGCATTTTAGTGGAAAATAGTTTTTGGAGGCCACAGATTGGGCCTGAGGGATATTCATTACTACCAGATTGTCATTGAATTTAGGCTTCTCAGTTGACAGAGCTAGGGCATATGTTGTCTTTTTTTTTTTTTTTTTTTTTTTTGTGAGAGAGAGAAAGAGAGAGAGAGAGCTCAAGCAGGGGAGGGGCAGAGAGAGAGGGAGACATAAAATCCAAAGCAGGCTCCAGGTTCTGAGCTGTCAGCACAGAACCAGATGCGGGGCTCGAACCCACAAACCACAGAATCATGACCTGAGCCAAATTCAGACGCTTAACTGACTGAGCCATCCAGGCACCCGAAGAACATGTGTATGTTTTTTAAAGAAAAACTGTCATAGATTTAGACTGATATTTTCAATTTGAATTCAACATTAACTGCTTTACTTTACTTTTTAATATCTTAGTTTATACATTAAAAGTCTTGTCCCTAACTTTGTCCCCACACTAACATAATTATCTTTCCTTTAGTGTCTCTCTCATTCTCTGTCTCATACACAAAACATATACACATATGTCATATATATGTGATATAGTTAAAAATAGTTTTAAAATATAATAGTTTTAGAATAACACCAATATTACAACCAGCCATAAAACTAATAAATGAAATGTACTAAGATTTTGGTGTGGTTCAATTTCTCCTTGGAATATTGTCTATTAAGGATATTCATTTAAGAAGCAGTTTTCTAGATTTCGATAATTCTTTTCTCTATATGATTACACCAATGTGAAGTTCATGCCATCTTCTCTTCATATCTCTCACACACTGGAAGTTTTAGCTCTCTGGTTTCCTCTGCATCCAGCTAAGACCTAATCTGAGGTCCCCCAGTAAGTGACTGCACTTGAATCCAGGCAGTCTGATGCCAGTGCACTCGTACTGCACTAATACCTTGGTACTTCACTCACTGCACTAATACCTTGGTATTTTGCTGATCATAGATCTAGGTTTCCAAAGGACCTAGTAGAAGGATTTGAGTGGGGATGGTTGTGGGGGGAGGACTGAGCCAGATTATCAAGGCTCAGACCTCTGACAGTGACGGAGGTAAACACGGATGTGAGTAATGGGGTTAATCTGGCCACAGGGTCTCTTACTAGAACCTACTATGACTGCTTATTCTGCAGCCCTGGATGGTGTAGCTACTGGGAAAGGCAGTTTCTTACCAGGAATATGAGGTATTATGAAGGCTGCCGAGCTACTGGACTCTCATGTTTTCCTCTTCTCTTCTCTTGGGCAATTCTTACACATTCAACAGGCTTTAGTTTAAATGCCACTTCTAGGAAAACCTGTCCCTAACCCCCTCGGTATTATGTTGCAAAGCTCTGCTGTGCACTCCAATGTCATCCTATCCTAGAGCATTTTTCTCACCCACTAGGAGGCAAATTCCGTGAGGATAAGGTCCTTGTCTTGCTCACATTGTGTCTCTGTACTTAGCACAGTACCTGGCCAACAAAAGGCTCTTAAATATTTGTTAAATTAATAGGGTGCATTAGATGAATAACTTACTCAACTGGAAAGGTCAGAACGGCTTGGCCTGCTCTACCTCTACCATCTTTTGTTCGTCTGTTCAGGCAAAACCAACACCAACATCCAAAGCCTAAAAAATTTAATATGAGAAAATAGGCTTTCTAAAATCTAAAATTCATATCTCAGGGCTCCTGAATGGCTCAGTCGGCTAAGCATCCAACTCTTGATTTGGGCTTAGGTCATGATCTCGCGGTTCGTGGGATCGAGCTGGCAGATGAGAGCCTGCTTGGGATTCTCTTTCTCCCTCACTCTCTGCCCCTCCCCCACTTGCTCTCAGGCTTGCTCTCTCAAAAAAAAATTCACGTCTCACACAGACATATGAAAATCCATGAGAAAAGTTAATACATTCAAATCTTTAAATTCAGGAGAGAAATAGTAAGCTTTAGGAGGCATTCAGAATAGAAAAAGAAATTGTCATTAGCCGTATGTTGTTGAACATTTGTGAAAGCAGCAGCTTTCAGCCGAATGGCCTGACCTAGATCTGTCAGGCCATATTTGGCTCTATATAAAATATGTCTTGCCTACTTAATTCTTGGAGAAAGAAAAATCTGCAGGCTTTTGAGTCACCTACACAGAAATAGAGCTTACTAAGAAGTTAAACAGTTATGTGCAAGATGCTTTGTTTTAATTTTATTGCCTTTTTGAATAGGTAATACACTCAGATGGTTTAAAATTCCAATGATATACAATAGTGTACATGGAGTTTCCTTCTCAGTCCTATCCCCAACGATTCTGGTCCCCACAACCCTCCATACCACTAATAACCATTTTTTATTAGTATTTCTGATTTCCAATATTTATTTAAGCAGATGGGAGTAAATACGTTTGCATTTTTACTCCCCTCTTCACCTCCCTGTTTCTACAGAAGAGAGTATACTACAGATAGTATTCTGCACCCTGTTTGTTTTTTCCCTACATGTAACCTGATATTTTCATATCAGTACATAAAGAGCTTAATTTTTCTCTCCCCCCCCTTTTTGTTTTTACACTTGCAATGTATTCCAAAAAATGAAGGGCCCACAGTCTAACCAGTGCCTTATTTATGGTATGTAGGCTGTTTTGCTCTTACAAACACTGCTATAATGAACAATCTCAAACATGAAAGGGAAGATTATTTTAGACTAGTACAAATAAGAGTGGATTAGAGCATTAAATAGGCACAGTCTGGCAAATAGCTAAGACTAATCCCTTTGTAGAACTGAGGAGTGTGATTGATTGAGGTAGGGGGCTGCTGTGGTCAGTTGAATAAGTAACGAATGACCAGGGAGATCTGTCCAAGGGAAAATTTGGACAGAAAAAATTTGAAAGTTTTTTCAAGTGAGATAAACAGAAGGTTTGGAGAGAACAACATCAGGTAGGGAGACTCATCTGTATAGCCCTAGGCCTTTAAATTTAATTAGATGTTTTTAGCCTTTGAAAAATAACATCCAGCTTGTCCTCAGGAAGATGGACAAATGATTAGAAAAGCCTGTTCTTGGCCATTTCCCCTAAATTCCAACTTTTTTTTTAGGAGGCCAAGATAAAAAGAGACTCCCTGCAGATAAGGCTCTGTCAATCTAAGTAGATGTGGTACAGGAGGCATTGTTGATGGCCTATCCAACACCCATTGCCCTCCATCCATAGATATCTGGGTCAACAAGGGCTGGATAGAACAGCAAGCACCTGGGCAGGTACTCCTTCAAACACCGTTCTTTAAATAACTGTTTAATATAGTGGAGCTGGGAAGAAACAGATTAAAAAACAATTTTTTTTTTAACGTTTATTATTATTGAGAGACAGAGGGAGACAGAGCATGAGCAAAGGAGGGGCAGAGGCAGGGGGAGACACAGAATCCGAAGCAGGCTCCAGGCTCCAAGCTGTCAGCGGAGAGTCTGACACAGGGCTTGAACTCATGGGCTGTGAGATCATGACCTGAGCTGAAGTCGGACGCTTGACTAAGCCACCCTGGTGCCCCAGGAAGAAACAGAGCTTCTATTAATACTTTACTGGAAACAAATTAACCTGAATTAATGTTCACTAATTGAAGTAGAGTCTGTATTTGTGAAAATATCAGCCCAGTCAGCTCACCTTTTCTGTAATCTGTCTCCTTTTCTAGCTCTCTTTTATGTTTGTTTGGTTTGGTTTTTAACTAGACAAGTTCTTAAAGGCACACTGAGGGGCTTTCAATATAGGTAACACAAAAGATCACACTATCGATGGGGCATCACTCATACATTATTTGGTTTTAGAATTTCTATTCTGCTTTCATTTTAGGGTTACTGCTTGTGGATGTTGCAGAAAAGTTTACTAGAGATGTAGGTCTGCCTTGGAAAGGAGTTGAGCTATTTTGTTTTTTAAAATTTCCCCTCATGGGCATAGTTTGGAGGTGGCCACTTCACTTTTTTAATTTGTTCCAGTGATAAGCATCATTTTCTAGATCAGCATACCACAATGACTAAACTGGTTGCTCATCCCCGGATCTGGCTGTGGGTCACAGATTACACACAAGATAAGCACTGAGAGAGTGGAATGCAAAGTGGTGTGGAGCACAGAGGGGAAAAAACAATGCTTTTCTGTGGCTGGTTAGAAGGTAGTTTGTATAGTGGGAGAAAACATGGGGTTTTGAGCGAAAAAACAAGCCCAGCTACATAATTTGAAGAGCCCAGCACAAAAGGAGAATGTGGAGCCCCTTGTCACACAATGATCAAGCATCTCAAGGCAGGAACAGCAGAGCGTTAAACCAAGTGTGGAAGTCCATACAAGTGACACGCCATGAAGCTGGCCCTGCCAGATGGGGCTTATGTTCAAACCTCTCTCCTGCTCCAGCGCTGCCCCCCCCTCCCCCACAGCAAAACTCTTTGGCTTTGGGAAAGTCACCCTCCCTGAGTCTCACTTTTTTCATCTGTAAAATAGTGAATGAGTTGGTATGTGGCTGAAATGAAAACCACTTGATACATGATAAGTTCACATTCCTCTTTCCTATTCTGTATTGTGGGCTCCATATCGATGTGAAATGTTGGGGTTCGGGAGTGAATGGTCAAGAAAGAATTCTTGAGACATCTTAGGTGCAAAAAAGGTGGTTTAGTAAAGCACAGGGACAGGACTTGTGGTCAGAAAGAGCTACACTGGGATTGTGAGGAGTGACTGACTATATACTCTTAAGTAGGGAGAGGGTTAGGATAGTGTAAGTCTCTAAGGAATTTGCAAGCCAAGGTTTCCAGGACCTTGAGGGGGCTAGCCGCTGTTAGGATAAGGTCATTTACTACTGTCTAGTAAAATCTTAATCATGAGACCCTTCAGATGTGTATCAATGAGCCATATGTTTGGAGGAGGATTGCTAACATATATCTTTGGGGAAAGGGTTGGTGGCGGTGGTGTAGCGATGAAGTTTCCAAAGGGATTTTTATACAGAAAATATGCAGGATCCTGGAGGTCAGGCTATAATGTCAAACTAAGGTTGCCTTTGCCCTTAGCCAAGTATTAAGATTGAGGCAGTTCAGTTCCTCCAGGAAGCTCACTCTGCCTATCCCAAGTACTTGTCAATAGGCTGTAAGTTGTAAGGAATTTTAATTTTTTCCACATTTCTTTTACCTTTGGTTTCCACATCAGGCTCTTCCATCAGTTTTCCAAGGCATCCATCTTTGACTTTCTCTTCTCATTACCCACTATCCTTTTAATATCTTTCAAAAGGGTATTAGAGTCCACGTCACCGGTCAATATCTAATAATTGATGACTCACAAAGTGTCGATTTCATATCATACAATCTAATACAAATGCCTTAGCATGACTTTGAAAAGTAATGTCCTCAGACCCTGGCACCTGAGGCCCTTCTTTTGTGCCCATGTTTTAGGGGACATACGCCCCTGTCCCCCTACCTTACCCACCCCTGCACTCTTCCAGACACACCCTTCCCTACCACAAAAGGAGTCCCCTCTGCTAAGTCCTCCAACAGACCACACTTCAGTATGGGGGCACCAGGATTCCCTCGTTTTCAAGACCCACCTTGCCTCTGCACAGAAGCTGCCTTCTCCACAAGCATTGGGCATAAAACTTTGGGTGAGCTACACCACCACCCCAGAGCCTGCTGAGCCAAGTGGACCGACCTTGGACTCACTGAAAGACATTGGGGGTGTTGGTGGGAGAAAGGAAGGGGTGCTGGTGCACATGCGCACCAGGCCCCTTGCAAACCACAACCCCCAAACCTGGCTGGGAAGAGGAAGGCTCTTCTGTGGCTATGTTTCTAGGCTTGCCCCCTCCTCCCTTTTCTCCTCCCCCCCAATATAAGGGGTCTGCCTGGCTTTCTAGGCTCCCAGTATTCTGTCCACAACCTGCTCTTCCAGTTTTATCCATAGACATGCTTCTCTGAACCTCTTCCCAACTATTTATGATGTCCCCAAATATCCTGCTCTTTTTTTAAAAACCTCTGTAGTTTTCTACACGCTGTCTCAAATCTTTTTCTCCATAGATGAAATTCTACTACTTATTTAAGAACCAGCTTACATGTCAATTCTTGTGTTGGTTATCCCTGCCAATTAATCCTCTCTACCTTCCTGACCTTTAACCCCAGGCAGAGTTAGCTACTCTGTGTGTATGTGTGTGTGTGTGTGTGTGTGTGTGTGTGTGTGTTTTACCCACTGTGATCTCATAACACCCCCTGTGAAAACACATCACACTATGTATAACTACTTTGTTTTGTGTATATAATTGCTTTATGTGCCTAGACTAGACTGTGTGAGAGCTCTGCCAAGGCAGAAAAGATATTTCTTCATGCTTATTCTAAGTGCCTAACCTCTGAATTTGGCACTCAGTGGACAGTCAAGAAATTGTTCAATGGGGTTCAATGAGGTATGTCATCAAAATCCCAGCTTCCACAGGGACCAAGTCGCCTTGAGAAAATTACTGAATCCCAGTTTTTTCTTTTTTGAAATAGAAATAAACATAATTACCTTCTCAAAAGGCCCTATGGATTAAATAAAGCCAGGCATCCAAAGTGCTTCAGCACAATGACAAATAGTATGAGCTGAACAGGGACAACCATGATTCAACTAGCTCCTATATTCTGATCCTTGGTAATATGTAAGAAGTAAATAGTCCTTTCAGGCCATCAATGTGGTTTCTTGGAATTTGTGTTTAATATCACAATCTTAGTAGGACTATGAGAAAATAGGTTTAAAAAACTGCCTGAGGTAAAGTAACACTGGAAAATTGCTTATTAAAAAGATTCCAAGGGGCGTCTGGATGGCTCAGTTAGTTAAGCATCTAATTCTCAGGTCATGCCTCAGGTCATGATCTCATGGTTTGTGAGATCTGAGCCCCGCATCAGGCTCTGAACTGATAGTGTGGAGCCTGCTTGTGATTCTCTCTCTCCCTCTCTCTCTGTCCCTCTCCTGCTCGCATGCTCTCTCTCAAAAAATAATTTTTTAAGATAGCAAGTAATACTTTTTAATAAATCCAAATTATTAGGTAACTCTTGGGACTCTTGGCCCCTGTGAGGTAAGAAAAATACTCTATTACTGTGGGAAACAGAACACCATAATGACCATAGGCCCATATTCATTCAGGGTCCAAGATCTCTGAGAAAACTGGATATCATAAGGTTAAAAATAACCTGAAAGGACTTGAATGAATTGCCCTTGGAAAATGTGGTCTGTTCTTTAGTATGCAGATAGGGATGTTTTGCTTAAAGAAAGCCAGATGTATATAGCACAGTGCATTCACTCCCTTCTTTGTCTTTGCTTCTATGGTAAAGATTTCTATCGGAACATACGTATCTGCAAGTCTGCTCTCATTCGCAAGTACGCAAATACGTATGATAGCTGAATCAGATGTACATTGTTGACATGCTTTGCTAAGCTTCTGTTAATCAATGCTGATCTGTTTTTCCTGAAAACATATATAAGAAGATCTACAATAAACCTCAGTGCCTTGGGCTGTTGGCTTGGGGTCTCCTGTGCCTTGCTATACTGTCCTCTCTTTTTCTCAGTTCCTCCGCCCCCTCCCAGGTCCATGGCCCTTTGAGGTCGACATATTACAATCTATTTTGAGGGGTATTCATAATGTTTCTATATCAACTAAAAACAGGGATATAAGTAAGCACTAAGTATATTTTTATAACTACCTCTTTAAGAATTTTCTATAAATATATATAATAACTATTTTGTTTGTATGTATCTACATATTTAGGTATTCCTAAAACATGCTGTTAAGTATACATATATATATTTTGTTTAGATGTTTGGTTGTTTGTTTATTTGTTTTTGAGAGAGAGCGCGAGAGAGAGCTGGGGAGGGGGAGAGGGAGAGGGAGAGGGAGAGAGAGAAGCCTAAACAGGCTTCACACCTAGCATGGAGCCCAATGCAGGACTTGATCCCAAGACCAGGAGACCGTGACCTGAGCTGAAATCACGAGTAAGACACTCAACCGAGCCACCCAAGTGCCCCTAGATGTTTTTTTTTTTTTTAAGGAAAAAGTTAATTGCAAGGAAATATGCTAATAGAAACAAAACAATCACTTTGCATTGCTTTATGTATCGTACCCAGTCTGCTCTGAATGTTACCTAAATTGGGGCCTTTTGTCTGTTGGCACATTATGTAATATTAAATGAAACTACTGATATTTGCAACCTTGTACCTCTATATCCTGTTTTCATTAAGGGAAAAACCCAAGAAAATGGAATGTGATCTCAGCTTGCAGGAAAAATACAAACTGGTTGATTTCACTTATTTGAATCTTATTGCTCATATAGAATGACTGTAATAAAGTTTGCCTACTTTGGTAAAGAACTTACTGATTTCAATCTTTGTTTTCCAAACTAGTGCAAGTAAAATAAAATCAAAAGGATACTGCTGTAAAGCAGATGAAGCAAGCAACTGTTTGGCCAGTTGCAAAATATGACACTTTTTTCTGCGAGCTCTCTATGCCATTATCATGCTATTAACTGTTACAGTTTATAATTTAAACTATGGGAGACTACAAGCCTACCTATCTCCAAGGGGGAACTATACTAAATTACTTTCACCATAGTACATCTCATTGCATTTCAGATTCCCTTAAGCCCATAGGAGCTGCTAATTTAAAATCTTAGGATATACGAAGATATCTGAGGTTGAGAATGAATAGGTTATGAGGAAGGTAGAGATAATGATAGCAAACTCTGGAGGATTTCAAAGGCACAGAAAGAAGTCAGGTAAATCTTGTGTATTCTAGGTGGTAGGACTGAAAATCAGTGTTAGCGTTACAATAGTAATAACCACAAGATCATAGTAAAGCAGCTTTTCTTTTTCCTATTGTGCTTAAAGGTATAATACACATAATGCTAAGGCACAAATATTTCAATTCTAAACTAGAGGAAAGAGGAAACAGAAGCTTCCTATGGGAAGAGATGGCGGAGTTTGGCGTTGAGTTCTCTCTCCTTGCTTAAAAGGCCCAGGCTGTGCTTTTTGAAGGCTTCAGATTGCAGCCTGAGTTCATCATAGGCCTTCTGGATCCCATCGATCCTGCGCTGAAGTTCTCGTACTCTCAAGTTACTGTCCACGGCCACGGCCTCCTGTTCAAACCTCTGTAGCGCATGCCTCCTGGCCTCATCTGCTGTCTCCAGCTTCTCCTCAAGCTGGCGGATCTCCGCTTGCTTGCTCTGAAGCGCCCTGCCCCTTTCCATGGACAGCTGCAGCAGCTCATCTTTCTCGCGAGTGACCGTCTGCAGTCTGGCCTGCAGCTCCTGCTTCAGGCTGCTGTGAGCCTGCTCCGCCGCGGCCATCTGCTCCGCGATCTGCTGGTGCTGCTGCTGGAGGCTCTGCAGCTGGCTGTGCAGCTGCTCTGTCTCCTTGGCGTGGGCACAGGCCTGCCGGCTCTGCAGCTCCAGCAGCTCTTTCTCTCTGGCTTGTGCCTGGCGGGCATCCCGAGTACACCTCTGTTTCAGGGTCTCCAGCTCCTTGGAGAGGGCCTCGCTCCGGACGGTGAGCTGGCGCACTTTGGCCTCCTGGTCCTTCAGAGCCTGGCTGAAGAGGCTGTCATTCTCCAGCCTCAGTTTCTCATTCTCCTCCCTGAGCTTGACGTTCTGACTCTTGTGTTCGTCCTTGAAGCGGATCATCAACTCGTGGTTGGCTGCCAGGGTCATAAAGCGTTCCTCCAGCTTCTGGGCATGCTCGCTCACGGCCTTCAGCTTCTCAGCCTCCAGCATCCTCTTCTCTTCCAGCTCTGTGTTGAGCAGCTCCAGGATCTGGCAGCGCTCCAGGGCCTCATCTGACCTCCGCTTCAGGATGCAGATGAGCTGGGACTGCTCTTGGATGCGGGAGCAAAGCATGGCCTTCTCACTCTTCTCCTCCTCGGACAGTCCCCGGAGATTCGCCAAGGCCTCCCTCAGACCGCCCAGTTCCTTAAACTCCATCTCCTCTTCCTGCTTTTCTGGTTTTTTGTCTTTCTTATCGAAGGGTTCTTCAGTATGTGGAGTGTCCATCCTGACAGCCTTTTCTTCCTGAGGCATAGGTGCTGCTCTCCTCCAATATCGGCTGACTACACCTGACTACACAGCCGTTCGCCCTCAGATTCAAAAGCCTCGGAGTGTTGCTAGGGACTCCCAGCGCTCTCCAGCAGTTGCTTTTTCCAGTAAGCAGCCCCGTGATTGGTGGACAGGTCTTCAGAATGCCGTGAAGGAACAGGGAGATCTGAGGGACTGGAGAACCAATCTGTGCTTGCCTTTCTAACGAATCACAGCTCTCTGCTCCCAGCCCAGCATCTGGCCTATACTGTACAGAGAAGAGATGCCAGGCCCACTGGGTTTTCAGCCAGCATCAGGGTGCAAAACAAACAAACGCGACTCCACCTAATTTCTGAGAGGAGTAAATAAATCAAGCTGCCTGTGACATATTTTTCCTCCATCTCCCCCCTTCACTTGTCATGAGAATAAATTACTCTCTGTGGAAACACGTTTGCTCCTTAGAAATGTGTCATCTATAAATACAAAGTAGCAGTGGTGCTCTGGGAGCCAGGATCCTGAGTGGCTGTGAGTTGAACCTATAATGTTTAACACAGCTCAGTACAAGAGCAAACCCCAGTGAAATTTCTTTAGTTTCCCTTCCTATTGTCCCCGGCTGGGAATACATCTTATTAGATATTCAGCTTTCCCTGTTTCTACTCAATGGCAAAATAAGGTTATAGAAAGAAGCTTAATGAACAATATAGATGTGCTGAACATTAAAACTGAAAGAAAGATCCAGATGAGGCTTGCTATCATATACCAAAGTCAATTCCAGATTAAACACTTAAGTATAACAAGTAAATTAAAGTGTTCAAAATGGAAACAAAGGAAACACAGGTAAGAATAAAACCTTAAAATAAGAATCAGTTTATTCATTATGTAAAAGAGGAGTAAGGAAAAGCTTAATGTGACTTTGCCGAACATCTCAAGTTACTTATAACTTTTTTTTTTTTTTTTTTTTATAATATATGAAATTTATTGTCCAAATTGGTTTCCATAAAACACCCAGTGCTCATCCTAAAAGGTGCCCTCCTCAATACCCATCACCCACCCTCTCCTCCCTCCCACCCCCCATCAACCCTCAGTTTGTTCTCAGTTTTTGACAGTCTCTTATGCTTTGGCTCTCTCCCACTCTAACCTCTTTTTTTTTTTTTTTCCTTTTTTCCTCCCCCTCCCCCACGGGTTCCTGTTACGTTTCTCAGGGTCCACATAAGAGTGAAACCATATGGTATCTGTCTTTCTCTGTATGGCTTATTTCACTTAGCATCACACTCTCCAGTTCCATCCACGTTGCTACAAAAGGCCATATTTCATTTTTTCTCATTGCCACGTAGTACTCCATTGTGTATATAAACCACAATTTCTTTATCCATTCATCAGTTGATGGACATTTAGGCTCTTTCCATAATTTGGCTATTGTTGAGAGTGCTGCTATGAACATTGGGGTACAAGTGCCCCTATGCATCAGTACTCCTGTATCCCTTGGGTAAATTCCCAGCAGTGCTATTGCTGGGTCATAGGGTAGGTCTATTTTTAATTTTCTGAGGAACCTCCACACTGTTTTCCAGAGCGGCTGCACCAATTTGCATTCCCACCAACAGTGCAAGAGGGTTCCCGTTTCTCCACATCCTCGCCAGCATCTATAGTCTCCTGATTTGTTCATTTTGGCCACTCTGACTGGCGTGAGGTGATACCTGAGTGTGGTTTTGATTTGTATTTCCCTGATAAGGAGCGACGCTGAACATCTTTTCATGTGCCTGTTGGCCATCCGGATGTCTTCTTTAGAGAAGTGTCTATTCATGTTTTCTGCCCATTTCTTCACTGGGTTATTTGTTTTTCGGGTGTGGAGTTTGGTGAGCTCTTTATAGATTCTGGATACTAGCCCTTTGTCCGATATGTCATTTGCAAATATCTTTTCCCATTCCGTTGGTTGCCTTTTAGTTTTGTTGGTTGTTTCCTTTGCTGTGCAGAAGCTTTTTATCTTCATAAGGTCCCAGTAATTCACTTTTGCTTTTAATTCCCTTGCCTTTGGGGATGTGTCGAGTAAGAGATTGCTACGGCTGAGGTCAGAGAGGTCTTTTCCTGCTTTCTCCTCTAAGGTTTTGATGGTTTCCTGTCTCACATTCAGGTCCTTTATCCATTTTGAGTTTATTTTTGTGAATGGTGTGAGAAAGTGGTCTAGTTTCAACCTTCTGCATGTTGCTGTCCAGTTCTCCCAGCACCATTTGTTAAAGAGGCTGTCTTTTTTCCATTGGATGTTCTTTCCTGCTTTGTCAAAGATGAGTTGACCATACGTTTGTGGGTCTAGTTCTGGGGTTTCTATTCTATTCCATTGGTCTATGTGTCTGTTTTTGTGCCAATACCATGCTGTCTTGATGATGACAGCTTTGTAGTAGAGGCTAAAGTCTGGGATTGTGATGCCTCCTGCTTTGGTCTTCTTCTTCAAAATTCCTTTGGCTATTCGGGGCCTTTTGTGGTTCCATATGAATTTTAGGATTGCTTGTTCTAGTTTCGAGAAGAATGCTGGTGCAATTTTGATTGGGATTGCATTGAATGTGTAGATAGCTTTGGGTAGTATTGACATTTTGACAATATTTATTTTTCCAATCCATGAGCAGGGAATGTCTTTCCATTTCTTTAAATCTTCTTCAATTTCCTTCGTAAGCTTTCTATAGTTTTCAGCATACAGATCCTTTACATCTTTGGTTAGATTTATTCCTAGGTATTTTATGCTTCTTGGTGCAATTGTGAATGGGATCAGTTTCTTTATTTGTCTTTCTGTTGCTTCATTGTTAGTGTATAAGAATGCAACTGATTTCTGTACATTGATTTTGTATCCTGCAACTTTGCTGAATTCATGTATCAATTCTAGCAGACTTTTGGTGGAGTCTATCGGATTTTCCATGTATAATATCATGTCATCTGCAAAAAGCGAAAGCTTGACTTCATCTTTGCCAATTTTGATGCCTTTGATTTCCTTTTGTTGTCTGATTGCTGATGCTAGAACTTCCAGCACTATGTTAAACAACAGCGGTGAGAGTGGGCATCCCTGTCGTGTTCCTGATCTCAGGGAAAAAGCTCTCAGTTTTTCCCCGTTGAGGATGATGTTAGCTGTGGGCTTTTCATAAATGGCTTTTATGATCTTTAAGTATGTTCCTTCTATCCCCACTTTCTCAAGGGTTTTTATTAAGAAAGGGTGCTGGATGTTGTCAAAGGCCTTTTCTGCATCGATTGACAGGATCATATGGTTCTTCTCTTTTTTTTTGTTAATGTGATGTATCACGTTGATTGATTTGCGAATGTTGAACCAGCCCTGCATCCCAGGAATGAATCCCACTTGATCATGGTGAATAATTCTTTTTATATGCCGTTGAATTCGATTTGCTAGTATCTTATTGAGAATTTTTGCATCCGTATTCATCAGGGATATTGGCCGGTAGTTCTCTTTTTTTACTGGGTCTCTATCTGGTTTAGGAATCAAAGTAATACTGGCTTCATAGAATGAGTCTGGAAGTTTTCCTTCCCTTTCTATTTCTTGGAATAGCTTGAGAAGGATAGGTATTATCTCTGCTTTAAACGTCTGGTAGAACTCTCCTGGGAAGCCATCTGGTCCTGGACTCTTATTTGTTGGGAGATTTTTAATAACCGATTCAATTTCTTCGCTGGTTATGGGTCTGTTCAAGCTTTCTATTTCCTCCTGGTTGAGTTTTGGAAGAGTGTGGGTGTTCAGGAATTTGTCCATTTCTTCCAGGTTGTCCAATTTGTTGGCATATAATTTTTCATAGTATTCCCTGATAATTGTTTGTATCTCTGAGGGATTGGTTGTAATAATTCCATTTTCATTCATGATTTTATCTATTTGGGTCATCTCCCTCTTCTTTTTGAGAAGCCTGGCTAGAGGTTTGTCAATTTTGTTTATTTTTTCAAAAAACCAACTCTTGGTTTCGTTGATCTGCTCTACAGTTTTTTTAGACTCTATATTGTTTATTTCTGCTCTGATCTTTATTATTTCTCTTCTTCTGCTGGGTTTAGGCTGCCTTTGCTGTTCTGCTTCCATTTCCTTTAGGTGTGCTGTTAGATTTTGTATTTGGGATTTTTCTTGTTTCTTGAGATAGGCCTGGATTGCAATGTATTTTCCTCTCAGGACTGCCTTCGCTGCGTCCCAAAGCGTTTGGATTGTTGTATTTTCATTTTCGTTTGTTTCCATATATTTTTTTATTTCTTCTCTAATTGCCTGGTTGACCCACTCATTCGTTAGTAGGGTGCTCTTTAACCTCCATGCTTTTGGAGGTTTTCCAGACTTTTTTCTGTGGTTGATTTCAAGCTTCATAGCATTGTGGTCTGAAAGTATGCATGGTATAATTTCAATTCTGGTAAACTTATGGAGGGCTGTTTTGTGACCCAGTATATGATCTATCTTGGAGAATGTTCCATGTGCACTCGAGAAGAAAGTATATTCTGTTGCTTTGGGATGCAGAGTTCTAAATATATCTGTCAAGTCCATCTGATCCAATGTCTCATTCAGGGCCCTTGTTTCTTTATTGACCGTGTGTCTAGATGATCTATCCATTTCTGTAAGTGGGGTGTTAAAGTCCCCTGCAATGACCACATTCTTATCAATAAGGTTGCTTATGTTTATGAGTAGTTGTTTTATATATTTGGGGGCTCCGGTATTCGGTGCATAGACATTTATAATTGTTAGCTCTTCCTGATGGATAGACCCTGTAACTATTATATAATGTCCTTCTTCATCTCTTGTTACAGCCTTTAATTTAAAGTCTAGTTTGTCTGATATAAGTATGGCTACTCCAGCTTTCTTTTGGCTTCCAGTAGCATGATAAATAGTTCTCCATCCCCTCACTCTCAATCTAAAGGTGTCCTCAGGTCTAAAATGAGTCTCTTGTAGACAGCAAATAGATGGGTCTTGTTTTTTTATCCATTCTGATACCCTATGTCTTTTGGTTGGCGCATTTAATCCATTTACATTCAGTGTTATTATAGAAAGATATGGGTTTAGAGTCATTGTGATGTCTGTATGTTTTATGCTTGTAGTGATGTCTCTGGTATTTTGTCTCACAGGGTCCCCCTTAGGATCTCTTGTAGGGCTGGTTTAGTGGTGACAAATTCCTTCAGTTTTTGTTTGTTTGGGAAGACCTTTATCTCTCCTTCTATTCTAAATGACAGACTTGCTGGATAAAGGATTCTCGGCTGCATATTTTTTCTGTCTAGCACACTGAAAATCTCGTGCCAATTCTTTCTGGCCTGCCAAGTTTCAAAAGAGAGATCAGTCACGAGTCTTATAGGTCTCCCTTTATATGTGAGGGCACGTTTACCCCTTGCTGCTTTCAGAATTTTCTCTTTATCCTTGTATTTTGCCAGTTTCACTATGATATGTCGTGCAGAAGATCGATTCAGGTTCCGTCTGAAGGGAGTTCTCTGTGCCTCTTGGATTTCAATGGCTTTTTCCTTCCCCAGTTCAGGGAAGTTCTCAGCTATTATTTCTTCAAGTACCCCTTCAGCACCTTTCCCTCTCTCTTCCTCCTCTGGGATACCAATTATGCGTATATTATTTCTTTTTAGTGTATCACTTAGTTCTCTAATTTTCCCCTCATACTCCTGGATTTTTTTATCTCTCTTTCTCTCAGCTTCCTCTTTTTCCATAACTTTATCTTCTAGTTCACCTATTCTCTCCTCTGCCTCTTCAATCCGAGCTGTGGTGGTCTCCATTTTGTTTTGCATTTCATTTAAAGCGTTTTTCAGCTCCTCATGACTGTTCCTTAGTCCCTTGATCTCTGTAGCAAGGGATTCTCTGCTGTCCTGTATACTGTTTTCAAGCCCGGCGATTAATTTTATGACTATTATTCTAAATTCACTTTCTGTTATATTATTTAAATCCTTTTTGATCTGCTCATTAGCTGTTGTTATTTCCTGGAGATTCTTCTGAGGGGAATTCTTCCGCTTGGTCATTTTGGATAGTCCCTGGCGTGGTGAGGACCTGCAGGGCACTTCCCCTGTGCTGTGGTGTATAACTGGAGTTGGTGGGCGGGGCCGCAGTCCGACCTGATGTCTGCCCCCGGCCCACCGCTGGGGCCACAGTCAAACTGGTGTGTGTCTTCTCTTCCCCTCTCCTAGGGGCGGGATTCACTGTGGGGTGGCGTGGCCCGTCTGGGCTACTTGCACACTGCCAGACTTGTGATGCTGGGGATCTGGCGTATTAGCTGGGGTGGGTAGGCAAGGTGCACAGGGGCAGGAGGGGCAGGCTTAGGTCGCTTCTCCTTAGGTGATCCACTTCAGGAGGGGCCCTGTGGCAGCGGGAGGGAGTCAGATCCGCTGCCGGAGGTTTGGCTCCGCAGAAGCACAGAGTTGGGTGTTTGCGCGGAGCGAGGAAGTTCCCTGGCAGGAACTGGTTCTCTTTGGGATTTTGGCTGGGGGATGGGCGGGGGAGATGGCGCTGGCGAGCGCCTTTGTTCCCCACCAAACTGAGCTCTGTCGTCCGGGGGCTCAGCAGCTCTCCCTCCCTTTGTCCTCCAGCCTTCCCGCTTTCTGAGCAGAGCTGTTAACTTATGACCTCCTAGACGCTAAGTCGCGCTTGCTGTCGGAACACAGTCCGTCAGGCCCCTCCGCTTTTGCAGGCCAGACTCCGGGGCTCTGCTTGGCCGGCGAGCCGCCCCTCCGCCCCGGCTCCCTCCCGCCAGTCCGTGGAGCGCGCACCGCCTCGCCGCCCTTCCTACCCTCTTCCGTGGGCCTCTCGTCTGCGCTTGGCTCCGGTGACTCCGTTCTGCTAATCCTCTGGCGGTTTTCTGGGTTATTTAGGCAGGTGTAGGTGGAATCTAAGTGATCAGCAGGACGCGCGGTGAGCCCAGCGTCCTCCTACGCCGCCATCTTCCTGGAATCTCTACTTATAACTTTTTAAATTGTGAGCTCTGAGGTCTCTCCAGCCCCTTGTTCCTTAGGACCTGCTTGACATTTTACTTCCTAGTCCATCCCAACTACTGATGTTCCCCTAACCAACCAGCTCTCTGGCCTTGTTTGTGCGTGTTCTCTCTGCCTGGAATGCCTTTTCCCACCTTGTCCTTTGTTACTCTACTCACTTACTGAGCATCAATACTCAGTTGAGAATCATCTCCTCTGTGAAGCCTTTCCTGGCCCCCACATGTAGAATTGACTGCTCACCTCTTTTGGTGCATCCACTGGAGACTGTTCACAATTCTAATGGAAACTGTGAAAGCCTTATTGCACTCATGGCTCACCTGCCTGCCTCCCCCTATTAAGCCTGAGATCATTAAGGGCAGGGGCTGTGACTGTTCCATCATTGATACTTGACAAGCGCCTGGCACCTTGGGGGAGGCTTAGATAAATGTGTGGTGAATAGATGTTGAAGGCAAATTTCAAAAACCAGGAAAAATATCCACCATAAAGATGACAGATGATAAATTTATATTTTTATAGAGCCTGAACAAATAAATAAAGCATTAACATCTAAAAAGAGAAACAAATTCACAGATGAAGGGGGGAAAATGGGCAAGGATTGAACCCCCTCAGTGATCCAATAAGTTAAATTTAGATACCATTTCATCCATCAATTTAGTCACAATTTTCCCCCTATTTTAAGACTACCCAGGACTGGTGAGGGTATAGTGAAATAGGTACTCCCACACTATTGGTGAAAATCAGTTGACGGCACATATTGAGGACTAAAAACATTTTTATGCTTTTTAAACTAATGATTGCCCTTTTGGGGGAGCGTTTTGCTTAGGAAATAATCCAAAAGATAAAGTTTTTCACTGCAGTGTGGTTTATAACAACTAAAAGTTGGAAACCTCAATGTCCAAAAAAGAGAAAATTAAGAAATTATATTTTCTTAGGATATTATGCAGCTATTAAACATTATCATGCTTGTAAGTAATTTAATGGCATGGAAAACTTCATGCTAGAAATATAAGTGAAAAAAGAAAGATAAAAATCTTAAAATTCAGAATGATCCTAGTGACTATTGCTATGACCACTGTTTCTGGTGTTCGGACTTCATCTCTCAAGTCATGATGATCAGGAAAAAGCCTGAGTGTCATTGTAGATGTTGGATGGATTTTCAAATGCTTCAGATTTCACCAGAAGGAAAACAGATGAGAAATAATCTGATCTTTGGTCTCAGAGATCAGGGTCTCATGTCTGTAAAGGGAAAGCAATGTTGGAAGACTAGGAAATTTCCTGAACTGAAATTTTAATAACTACTTAAACTGTAGGATATTGAGGTTATATGAAAGTGGATTCCAAAGACTTCACAAATATGAATTAGGGGCGCCTGGGTGACTCAGTCAGTTAAGTGTCTGACTTCGGCTCAGCTCATGATCTCACGGCTCATGAGTTTGAGCCCTACATCAGGCTCACTGCTGTAAGTGCGGAGCCTGCTTCAGATCTTCTGTCCCTCTCTCTGGGCCCCTCCCACACTTGGTGCTCACGTGTGCTCTGTCTCTCTCAAAAATAAATATTAAAAAAAGTGAACTAAACTTATTTGTATTTCCCCCTCATTTCTCTTCTTTTCCTTAAATTTCAAGCTCATACACTGAAATGGAACTTACAAAGTTGAGACAAGTGACTAGAAAATTAGAACAGTCATCTTCATATAAAAAAAAGGGTCACAGATATATTAAATGTATTTGCTGATTACCACATATGGTTGTCTGATGTAGTAAAGTGAATTCACAGAATATATTTCCTAAGAAAAGAAAACACGACAGAAAAATACTCAGTGTTAATAGCAGTTGTTTCTTGAGGGATAAGCTTATGGATGCTTCCTCTACTCCCCTCCACCTTTCTATGCCCCTTGCACATAGTGAGTGCTTGGTGATATTTGTTGATTAAGTAGATTTTCCACATTAAAAATTGGTTACATTTCTATGTTAAAATTATTTTAAAAAACTAAGTCCATAGATAACTTGTCAAGTCTGAGACTCTCACAAGACCCTAATCAATATTCATTTACCTATTTACTCAACAAACAGCTACTAGGTATAGTGTGGTGCTAGAGGCTAAGTATACATTAATAAATTAGATACCATCTCTTTTCTGAGAGAACTTCCATTTAGTAATAATGACTCTGGGCTCCTCTCTGCCATGGTTGTTTTCCTTGCTCTACCATTTTTTCCCCCACCTACCTTTGATCCTGAAATTATCCAATATATTTCCTCCCCAGAAGTTCAAAGCCTAAAACTGGGCTGATGCTCTCCCTAGTGGTGACCAATGAGTCCCCTCCACTTGCCTGTAAGTCTTTTAATGTCTCTTTTTTTGAATCTACTATCTCCAGAGTTCTTCTATATAACCTGCACAGTACTAGGCATTTGTACATCTTCTCCCATTTAATTCTAACAATATTCTTGAAAGGTAGGCATCAGTATATACATTTTATAGTTTGCAGGGAACAAAGAAACGAAGGCACAGAGAGGTTGAACAAGTTACCCCGTGTCACCCCGAGTGGTAGAGCCAGAATTCAAACCCAGATCATTTGGATACCGAAGGTGCTTCTACTGACCACTCTGGTGTTTTGCAGGTCAGGGATCTGAGAATAGGAGGAGGCAGGCAGTCCCAGTCCTAGATGGGAGACACTAGAACCAATCGCAGTGTTTCAGAGCTGGCTGGCTGCTGGGAGGTGGCTGAGCAGGCAACTGAAAGAAGGGCTGAGAAAGAGCTGGCCCCATGAAGCGGCAGGAGCTGGAACAGGATCTGTACTTTCCACCTGGGAGCTGCGCCTCCACTCAGCTCGTGCCCCTCCTTGTGGTCAGAGCAGGATCAGGAAATAGAGCTAGACTACACATCTCCCTAAAAGACCTTGAGAGACCACGGGAAGGGGGTTCTAAGTTAGCCGCTCTTACTGGGCAGAAGTTTCTCACGTGTTTCAAGTGGATAGAGGTTCTAACATCTGTTCAGAGGAGACAAGCACACTAGTCATTTTCAGTGATGTTTCCTAGACACCTGTCGTAAGGTTTCACACTCCTGACCATCCAGACCCCGCCTAACCTACAGTGCTTGTTTTGAGAAAGGCAAGCAAGTTGGGTCCTAAGGAGGAGTCATGCTTTACATCCTAAAATGACCCAAAAAATGTCTCTGGGGAAAACTTTTCAAAAATAAATATTAACATATCTTCAATGCTTTTCAACTACTTCTTTAAAAGAAAAACTTCCACTTTCAACAACGTGGTCAAAGCATCTCACTCGGAGGAAATGATGTCCAGAGTTACAGTAAAGACTCGAGAAATGTTAGCTTACCAATTCTTTAGCCTTGCTGTGAATTTAAGATTTTAGGACTTCTAACATGAAGTAGCTCATTTAAAATAAGAAGTCTATTTAACTTGACAACACAATTAAATCATATCATAATTTCTTCTAAGGGTTTTTACAAAATACTGTATGAAAATTATACATAGGAAGCAAAGTTTAACAATTTACATTCTAATTAAAACTTTGTTGCAAAGCATGCCTGTGACCACTCTCATGCTAATTTCATATAGTAGAGTTACAGGAAAACCAAAATCTTATATATGCAAGGTTTTTGGTTTTTTCACATAGTCTATGACAAAATACAGGGTTGAGAGCTTGGGAGAAAATTAAGCCAAAAACTGAATTCCACCTATGAGCCAGGAGGTGGCACCAAAGCACATCTGAGACTCTGACATTGGGGGCCGGGTGGAAAGCAGTTTCAAAGGCAGAAAGAAATACATGCAATAAATTCAGTCTCAAGTCCCCAACACGGAATTCCATATCATAATAGAGATTATAGAGTATATCGTTTTCTTATGGTCAAATTCTTTATCATCACTGATATTTCCCCCACCTCCCTACTTCTTATAGGAGTGTTTTTCAGTCCCTCTTTTACAAAAACTATACATTTTCAGTTCCTGCAAGGGTTTTCAACCACCGAGAAGCAGGCCCTCCGAACTGTCGCACAAAATTGTGGTGTGAAACACACAACAGCAAACTAGAAAATGTTGCTCGTTAACATCACCCCATATTTAATATTTTTTGAAAGTGTTTTCCCTGAAGCCTCAGTACCATTTGATTTTGCTAGCTTTCTCAAATATCTTCTTTAATGTTGAGGGCACAAATAAGTTAGACTGTTTATTATTATTTAAATCTCTTGGGCCTTGTAACCAAAGAAGCACATGCAGGTTGACTTGAACATGCTGTGTGGCATCTGTTAGTGGAAATAGGTAACAGGTGAGAACTCTGTCCACACAGTCAGATTTTCAAGATCAGATTCCACCTGTTTAGTGGTTTTTAGTGGAGGAGCCAGTCGATGTTGAGTTCATTTTGAAATCTTGGCAATTAATAGCATTCTGAGAGGCAGGGTTGCTTCAATCCAAGTGTTGGGGGAATTCACCATCTTTTCCCAGAGAGCAACTTCCTCTGAAGTAGAGTCCATCCAATCCACTTCAGTGCCATAGCTTTTACCTGGTTGGGGAGGGGAGGGCAGAGAAAGGAAGCTTTGCATTTAGAAAGGAATTGTTCATTGGAGGCGGCGAGGAAGGTCATTCCCTCATTATAATCACCAGTGGAAGACAGCTAGGAAGTGTTTTAATATCACCAGGAGGGCAAATCTGGGGCTCAATCGAAGAAGAGCTGTTTAGTCACTTGAGCTAGCTGACAATCTGTCAGGGACATAGTGGGGTAGTAGGGAAGAGGCCTGGCACTGGGATGGAGGTGACACTAGATAATCTCTAAGGAAGTGTGGCTTGGGGTTTTGTGTCTAAGAGACTCGACTTTCAATCTTGGCTCTGATGCTTATTAGCTCTGTTATTTCATTTCTTAGAACATCAGTTCCTCTGGAGATAACATAGTAACGACTCATAGAATTTCTGTGAGGATTAAATGAAATAATATAATCAAAGCACTCAGTACAGTGACTACTGCTCCACGAATGTTAATCGCTATCATTATTTAAAGTATCCTTTTAGTCATAAAAGGATATAAATGTTTTTCAGGGAAGAGTAGTGATGAAGGATTTTCTGTATCCCCCCACATACTCTAACTTAAGCTCTGTGTGGACAGACACTACATCCTGTTAATCTTCATATCTAGAGCCCTTGGCATACAGCCTGACATTCCTTCATTCATTCATTTCATTACACTTAACAGAAATAGAATATCTGTTTTCATAAGGAAGAAGCAAAGCAACAAGCAGACAAACCTCTACTGTCTCCAGAAGCACTTGGTTCATAGAGAATTAAAAATGTAACAGACATTACCTGTTCCAAAGCCAATCCGAAGACCTCCCAAAAACTGGTTGGTTAATTTGTAATGGTCCCAGACAGTAAGCTCTACACAGGCTTCTGTCAGATCTTCAGGCCTGAAACCATCATACACCATGGTGTGGTTGAAGACAGGGTTGGTGGTTTTCCCTACAGCTCTTGTCTTTTGGCGACTTTTCCTACTTGTATCTGGAAGGATGATACTACAAAAGAAATCATTGTGAAAGCATTTTACTAAGATGGTGAACATTTACACCTTAAGTGTACTTCAACACAGCTAGTGAAGACTGGCAGAAGGATATAGAAGAAAAAAAGAGTGTAGAGAGGCAGTGGTGGTGGCGATGGTGATGGTGGTGGTGGGGATGATGGCGGTGGTGATGGTGGTAAGGATGGGGATGGTGGTGGTGGTCATGGTGGTGATGGCGATGATGATGGGGGTGGTGATGGTGATGATGATGGGGATGGTGATGGTGGTTGTGGTGGTCATGGTGGGGGTGGTCATGGTGGTGGTGGCAGTGGTGGCAGTATCCTGCTGGAGGTACTCTTCCTTACTCTTCATTACAGTGGACCAGACTTGCTTTGAATCCTGACTCTGCCATTTATTGGTTGTGTATTGTAAGAAAAGTCACTTAATCTCTCACTTGCTTCATCTTTAAAATGAGAATGGTAATACCTAATTCGTAAGGTTAATGTTATAATTACATATGAAGCAAACAACTTAGTTCAGTACTTTCAATTAGTAAGTGCTTAACATGGTAGCAATTGCTTGAGGATTCCTTTAAAATTTGGAAATATGATCCAGTCCTGATTATCTCTTTTCTGTTTTTAACCTACCATACCTCTTATAAATACAAGAAGGTCTGAAAGTTGTCTCAGAATGAGAGACTGCCCTGAGCTGAAAAATCTTACCAGATGACATCTATGAATAATATATAGAGAGAAAGTCACAAATAATGTCATATAAACTTAAACAGCTACAACTGGTCTTCTGAAAGAATAGGTATAGATAAAATCAGTCAGGGGGGCTAAGAGAGCAACCTAATAGCTGTTTAGACACTGCTGACTTGATGCCAGGCATTTATATGTATAACAGAGAAAAAAGTTTGCCACTTAAAAACTCAAATTAGGGGTTCATGTCACAGGTCCTTCCAGAATGTGTTGCCATTGTCCTAAGTTATTTCATTCGAACCATGAATGATGAGTTTCAGCATCACAGGTATGGAGGCTTGAAACCAACCAGCAAAGGCTGGGCTATGGTAGAGATGAGAGAGGCAGAGTTATCAATGCTGTTACCATTTAACAAAAGAATTTAGATGGTTGCCCCTTAGCAGAGGTAGATCGAGACATTCCTTCACCCAGATGTGCACTTCTCCAGTTGTAGGAAGCTTTTTACCTATAATTGAAAAAGGGCAGAAAAGAAAATTTCACTGCCATTCCTCTCTTGGCAATACTGCATCCAAAGATGCAGTCTGGAACAGTGATGCTAGCTAGAGCTTGATGATATGATCCTAATTGGCTAAATTTATACATTCTTAACTAAATCTTCCTTAGTCTGGCTGCACTGAGCTCAGATAACTCTATGCAAATAATTCATATTGATTCCAAGTACAGAGTACTACATCATTATTTCTGGGTTTGGCTTGTTTCAAGATAAATTATAGAGATCAGGTATGTAAATCATCCATTTACAGTTATATTCAAAACATCTCAATGAAATGCATATTCCTTTCAAATATTGTTAATGGGAGGTATTTGAAACATAATGAGTATAAAGTAACCAAAACAGGTACTGGCTAAGTACAGCCACTTTTCTTGTTAAATGTGGTTACACACTTTGTGACAATATTGCGTACACACACATAATAACTAGGGTTATGGCCAGGGAATTCTGAGAAGTTGGCTTACTCTTAATTGTTGGCTAGGCTGGATGCACATGGACAGAGGACCACTACCATATTTTTCTGAATGGGTTAACCTAATTAACCAACAGGAATTTAATGAGCATTTATTATATGCTCAGCCCTATGCTAGTAATATCATTGGATACAAGGAACATAAGAAATCTATGTCCTTGGGAAATGTTTACACTTAAAAAGAGTAATTCAAATAAAAACTATAAAAATGTAATACAGAATGAAATGCCAAGTTATTACTATAATGTTCTAGGTGACGATGTGCTCAACAAGGGTGAATGCATATAGCCAGGAAAAGCTTTATGGAGAAGATGGGGCTTCATCTAAGACTTGGATAGGTTGAGAGAGGAAGCCACTCCAGAGAAGAGAAACTACATGAACAAAAAATCAGACAAGGTGGAGCCCATCACAAAACATCATCTCCTTTGCCCCTGCTCCCACCAAGAAATGATAGTGGTGGAAAACAGACTGGCAGAATTTCTATGCATGTGGACCATAAATGATAGGATAGAAATTATATATTTTAAAAATCTGCCTTTTAGGAAGATCCAGAAGTAACAAGACAGTGGTTTGGCAGCCATATGGACCTAAAGATATCTTTTACTTGCCCTCCAATTCTTTTTTTTTTTTTTTTAACCGAATTAGAATGCTTTTTCTAGTTCAATCACTGCCCTTACCATCCAAGATTTCTTTCATGCCACTGGTTTCACTGCCTGATTACTGAAAGCAGTTGAGTTGCAACCTCTGATTTCAGTCATAACATTTATATAGATTCTTAAGGAGAAAAACGTGGGGAACTTGCTTAGGAAGTAATGGCAGGCATTCATTTCTTGCTAGTCTCTTGCTCCTTAACTGGGCTGGAGACCTGAGGCCCTAACATCAAGAATGCAATTAGGAATCTTGAGGAAAAAGCTTTCAGTCCTGCTGAGACCTTAAAAATGAGGAACCAATACACTCTTACTTCCTAAGGGCTCCATATGAATTTGTCTAATTCTTGCCTGTGAGGAACACCCAGGCTCCATTCTGAATACGGGAAAGGCCATCCACACTGTGCAGATACACCCAGTAAGTCTTGGGTAAGACTAGAAATCAGTGCTCTAGGTGATTTTGATGCAATATTTGGGAACCATTTCTTAAGCATAAGTGGGTTATTACGGAGATGCTAAACAATGATTTCTACTACTGATATTCATCACTTCCAGCTGAGATCATACCAACCCTCACACTGGGAACAATAAAAAAAAAAAAAAACTTTTGGAGAGTGAGGTGATAGTTCAAACAAGGATTGTAAACTAGAGAATTTTGGAAACTGAACATTTTTTTTCCCATGGAACCAGAAGGTAGAATGGTGGTTATCAGGGGCTGGGAGAAGGACATGGTGAGGCTGAAGTTTAAAGGGTACAGAGTTTCAGATATGCAAGATGAAAAAAGGTCTAGAGATCTGCTTTATAACAATGTGAATATGCTTAATCCTACAAATGGTACACTTCAAAATGGTTAAGATGATAAATTTTATATTATGTGTTTTTACCACAATAAAGAATTATCAACTATAAATTGACTCATCTGGTCCATATAATTACTAAGTTAATAATTTTGCCTAGGGTTTCACCTTTGAAAATATCACAGAGTTCAAAGAAATCCTTGGAGAGGGAAGGGATCGGGAAAGGACATAAATCTGGATGGAAAATCATTACATACCAGGAATTGGATCTGGAACATACTGGAGAGCTAACTTCATTTCACCTCTGTTTTCTGCTTCAAGGGCAACTGGTGCTGTCTGGAAAATGAAGGACACTGTCAGTAAGTGTGAAACACAAACTATTTTACTCTGTTGATATTGTGTTATAGGACAACCAATGCCCGTTTCTGTGAGTATGTATCACCCATGAGTGCCCTGAATTAACATTTCCATCAAAGCTAAACTCTTGCTTTTATATCTGGGAAAGCCATACTGTGTATCTTGGAAAGACTTGCTTGGTACCCAGAAAATATCTCAAGGCCTTTAGTCTCAGAGATAGTAAAGAAATCAGAATGGCTTTCTTGGAGAGAGAAGAAATGTTCTGGGATGCTTTGGTTTTTATAAAAGCCCATAAATTTTGTTGGTCACCCAGTCAGACATAAAACTATTTATTTGAGTTACTCTTTCTTTGAGTACGAAGAGTGTGGGGAAAGTCTGGGGGAAGAAAAGCCAAACATTACATTTCCAAAGCTGCATTAACTTGATCATTTCAGATCACATGGTTTGATGTCTGTAAGAATAACAAAGACTGGACAATAATTTTAAAATGTGTATCTATTATTTTCAAGTATAAGAGAGCTGGTTTCACTTTCAAATTCTGGTCCTTTAGAGCCTTATTGCCAAAACATAGCTATGCATCAGAAACCTAAGGGTTAGTTTAAAATGAAAAGCTTTTGACATCTTCTAAGGAATTCACACCCAGTGAGTCTGGGGTAAGACTAGAAATCAGTGTTCCAGGTGATTTTGATGCAATATTTGGGAACCATTTCTTAAGCATAAGAGGTTTATTATGGAGATGCTGAACAATGATTTCTACATTGATATTCATCACTTCCAGCTGAGATCATACCAACCCTCACACTGAGAGCAATAAAAAAAAAAACTGGATTAAACAAATTTATTTGAAGGAATTAATGAATTATCACGACTCAAATGGAGAACATCTTTGAGTCTGACATTCGTTGCTTTTCACTTTGAGGCAACAGCTGATTTTTAAGTAGTGCCAAACTAGAGCATAATAGAAAGGAATAGCCTTAGACATACTCTAGATCAGTGGTTGTCAAAGTATGGTCCCCAGGCAAGACGCTGTATCAGCAACCAGCCATGGCTAGAAACTTGGGCCCAGATGTTACTAAATCAGAAACCCTGGCAATAGGGCCCAGAAATCTGTATTACAATAAGTACTTCACGTGAATGGGATGCATGCTAAAATCTGATAACTACTTCCCTAGGCTTTCACTTGGAATCCCTGAAGGGCCATAGGCTAGGAATTTGAGCAAACAAAAACTACATGAGACCACATGAAAACTGAAACCCAGCTTCTAGTCAGTTTGTTCTCAGATTAAAGTGTTCTGTCCCCACTCTGTGTGTCAGAAACAAAAGTAAATCCTCTCAAAGTATCCCTAGAACTCTCATATACAATATCTAGCTTACAATAAAAAATGAACAGGCATACCAGGACAAAGGACCAAATGACCAAACTAAGATAAAAAATTAGATAAAAGAGACATACAAATGTTTAGGATATTGGGTTTTCAGATATATATTTTAACTAACTTTGATTAATATGTTCATGAGGATAATGTTAAGATAGAGAATTTTAGGAGAGAGTGGTCTATGAAAAATCAAATGAAAATATAAATCTGAAAAATATAATGATTGAGAACCTGTAAGATGGGTGTTTTAGACATAGCAGATGAGAAAATTATTGAATGGAAAGACAAGTTAGCAAAAACTAGCCAGCCTGAATTCTGGAGAGGAGAAAAAAAAAAAAGAACAGAAAATACATTAAAAGGGCATAAGAGACATATTGGACAGAGTGAAAAGATATAATGATCCCAAACAAGGGATAACCGTTATTAATTAAAATGCAGTTTATAGTAGCTTTCTCCTACATGCCAGGCACCTAACCAACCAACAAACCAAAAACGTCAGAACTTACCTTTCGCTTTAGAGGGTACCACTTCAGTTGTTTATTCTGTTTGTTGTCCCAGTCCCAAGTTTCCAAGTCAAGTTCTACTTCCCCTAGAAAACTATTGCGCTTAAAAGTATCTCGATGCCAAACGGACAGGTTCAGCTTTTGTGTTTTTAAGATTTGCTTTTCGACTTTATACTGCAGATCAAAGAAGGAAATTAAAGTGGTGAATAATACTATTTTATGCCAAAGTTATGACACAGAGATAAAGAGAAAAGTCATCTGTACAGATCAGGTTTTCTCATCTGCTAGGTTTCAAGTCTCAAAGATATTGCAAAGTCATCTTATTCTAAGTGTCTTGTTTCAAAGAGCTAAATCCATCTTTCACAAAAGCTGATTTTCTTTCTGCTTCTGGAAAAGCAAACCACAGTTCAAATATCATAGCCAGTAATAGCTTTCTAAAAATGAAAGCCAATTATTCATTTTTTACTGGATGTTTTTTTGTTCAAACTAGATATAACATAAGTCCAAATTCAGTCTCAAAATGCTAATGAAGTTTAATCCTGTGGTCTGTTTTCTACCTAAGGACAACGTATTTTTTTTCTAATAGACTCTGTTTTTTAGAGCAGTCGTAGATTTATAGCAAAACTGAACAGAAAGTACAGAAAATTCCTATATACCACTTGCCCCCATTTACACACAACATCTCCCACTTTAGATATCCTGCAATGACAAGGTACTTTTCAATTAAATTCCTTTTTCCTGATTCATATGGTTAAGTGGAAAATATCTGGCATCCTAACAGTTTTTCATCTAAGATGCAATCAATCCTAGATTGTATATAATCATGGGAGGGATAATAGTACTTCTGACCTAAAAATAATCTCTATTTGGTTTTATGATGTACTACTTGAATGTCCATTTTGGTTGTAGCAGGCTGGTCTTTCTCTGAATTTACCATTTAAATTAGGTGGCTTTTCCTGAGTATAGGGTTGAAGTAGTTGACCTAGAAACAGCTAGGGTATGGAGGTATATCACAGTCAAACTGTAATTAAAAACTGGCTACAGAAAATCTATAAAAAATTGACCCATGGATGACTGAAAATTAATTTAATTCTGCTTCTTTCCTCAGAGGATAATCAAATAGTTGGACAGCCTTTCAGAAAAAGGGAATGAATGACACTTCTTCTGTTTCCAGTTTCAAATTATCATGACTAAGACAACATTATACAGTCTGGGGTAGGGGGAAATATGGGTATTTGAGGCAGGCATACTTTCTATTCATCTGTCTATCCATCTATCCTTCCAATAAACATTTTTTGAGTACCTATCCAGACACTGTATTGAGTCAACATGTGTTTAATACATACTAATCACTTTGCATATATTAATTCTTTTAATGTTCACACCTACTGAAGTAGGTAGGTACTCTTATTGTCTCCCTTTGGCAGATATGAAGTACAGACAGGTTCAGCCATTTGCCCAAACGCACACAGTTGATAAATGGCACAGAGTTGGACCTTGCCCTCCTGGAACTCACAGTTTAATGGGAAAGCAGACAATGAGGCTAGTAGTTCAAGTGCTGAGTGTTAACAAAGCCTAATATAGAACAAGGTGACTGAGGCAGCAGACCGCAAGGTGGTCTGATGGGTTAAGGACAGCCTCTCATAGGAAGAGGCATTTAAGGCTGTAGGAGGTAGTTAGGGATGGAATGTGGGAAAGAGCACTCTGGCCAGATGGAACAGGAAGTCCAGCAGTGTGAGAAAATGTAGTCAGTTCCTCCAAAGAACAGAAAGGAATCAGGGTGACCTGAACAAAGACTCTGAAATTGAAAAGAGGAGGCTGGAGCCTGGGTTGTGGAGGGACTGGTGACATGTTAAGAAGGATGGACTTGCCGCTAAGGGTAATGGGAATCCTCAAAGATTTTAAGCAGAGAAAAAACATGATCAGAATTATGCTCTTGGTAAATCATTTTTACGATGCTCAATTCTATCAGCTGTGTATCTTTGAGCAATTTCCTTTGTTTCTCTAAGCTTCACCTGCTTCATCTGTGAGGTGCAGGCAGTATCCTCCTGGTGGCCTATGTAGAGAATGCATGACAGAACACAAACAACATTCAAGGTGTATGGTCTCATGCAAGGCAGTTTGTCAGAAAATGTTTATTCCTTCCCTTTTTCTCTCCCCGTGACTGACTTCACTTGTAGAGATACTACCCAAGAAGACGTGGCTATTTAGGGGCACCTGGGTGGCTCAGTTGGTTAAGCGTTGGACTTTGGATCAGGTCATGATCTCAGTGAGTTGGAGTCCCGAGTTGGGCCCTGTGCTGACAGCTGAGAGCCTGGAGCCTGCTTCGAATTCTGTGTCTCCCGCTCTCTCTGCCCCTCCCCCACTCACACTCTGTCTCTTTGTCCCTCTCTCTCAAAAATAAACGCACATTAAAAAAATTTTAGACAACATGGCTATTTACACATAATCACAGTGACACATCATCATTTAGGATTTTCCTAGACAGAGAGTTCATAGATACCCGCAGTATCTCATTATACACAGGATTCAAGGTCTTCTTCACTACAAGTGTTTTCTTCTTGCCCATTTTGCCCTTGTCTGGTAACAGATAGGCCTTTACATATCTAAAAAGAGAAGCGGAAAGACAAGAAGGTCAGAGAAAATAAAAGTCATGTTTCTATCTCTACTTTGAAAAATGCATTGGTAATTGACAGAAATAATTCATGACACTCAGAAAAGTGATAAGTAAATGAATGTTCTCACTAATGTCTTTTATACTTAAACGTTTAAACACATTGCAGCAGAATTGATCATTTCATAATTGTTTTAAAGTTTTTTAAAGGATATTTCCTGAACTCCTTTTTTCTTTGGCCTTATCTGATATGGAGGGTGGTGGGGGACAGACCTCTAATGTAGTGCTTAATTTTACTGGCTTGTTTCCAATTAAGAAAAGACTGGTGCTTACAGAATTTTTTCAAAAAAGTTTTGTTACTGCCTTTTGAAAACAAAAATTACTCTTAGCACCAACCTAATCAAGCCACATTCAATGGGGGGAAAAAGTATACTGGCCCCAATTGTTTTTATACTAAAAGCATGAAGGATTAGGCTTATGCCAGCAAAATAATTAAGAATCTGACTTCTGCATAAGGATAAGTGAGGAATGTACTCAATCTTTGCAAATAAACTGAAATATCAATTAAGCCTCTGATTTAAAAGACGAGCTGGTAATTCCCCCTAAAGTTCTTCTGTAAAATAGAAGTTAAATTTAGAATCTACCTCAGTCTAGAATCTTAACTGTTCCTGCACCACTGAACATTCTGAAGTATGCCCCTACATGCCCCTAACTTTAGAGAAGTTTGAGAGTCATGGGAACAGATTAGGGTTTAAGCCCTTATTCCCAGTTTTGCTGCTGACTCTCTGAATTTATGTAAATAGGTCACTTATCTTTTCTGGCCTTAATTTCCTTATCTGTTAAAAGAATGAATGGGACAAGATGGCCTCAAAGGTCCCTTCCAACTTGAAATATTTTGTGCTTCTCTGACATTTTTATAGTTTAATAACTTTGGCATATGAATTTATAAAGTAAATAAAACAGCACTTCCCCCAAACTTTTCTTGTCAAACATTTCTTTTTGATGCAGTCACACACATACCCTCCCTTTAATTTCTTTCTTTCTTGGCCAGTTTCTGCAAGATTATGAATAACTAAGAGAAAACAGTTACTTCAAATTGTACTTACGGGTCTGAGCGCTGTTTTTTAACATCTGCTGCTGCTAAGTCTTTACACTGGGCCACAAAGACATGCAACTCCTTCAATGAGTCCACATAGTCGATTGCAAACTGAATATTTCCTTTCACTTCCAGATTGCCAAAGTCTCCACTGTAAACGCTCATCACACTGCCGCTCACCTGAAAGCATCCGAAACACACAGTGTTTGTTTCTATCTCTTTCACAAATCCAATACAAGGATCATGAATATAATCTTTGCTTGCCATTATTTCTCTAGTTTGCACTTAAGGCAATTAATAAAATATGGCATAAAGACAGGCCAACACAGACAACCTGACGTAATATATGGCACAACTAGTGTGTAAAAAAAAAAAAATGCCTCTAAAAGATACAGATGAAAAGTGAAATGCAAAGTTATTTAGATACTGGCTCATTTCAAAGCAGGGGGATTTTTATGGTGGGGGGCACTCAAAGTTCCATTTTTAGGCATGCTTAGTATTTAAGACATTAAAGAAAGAGGATGTGAGAAACACCAGGCACACAAATCACAGTGACACATTGCTCTATCAAATTTCCAAGGCACTAAAAAGGAATTTTACTATGTTACTCATCCACTAAATCTAGGAAAATGCTTACTGGGCCATACGCCTTTAGAGGTCAGGAAGGGTAGAGAATGGATGATTGATGAAGGCAGTTGAAAGCCTTCCCAAGGCCAAACATTTGATTGTTATCAGCAGAAATTCAATTTAAACAGATTTTTTTTTTAAAGTTTGAGAAATGGGAGGCTAGTAAGAATTTAAGTACAGCTTTATCATTTGATTAGCATACCTGGTGAGATATGTGCATGTTTATGTATATCAGAGAACTATTTGGTAAGTGTATGTGGATATATTTACATATATATATTTCTACACACATACTACATGCACGATGACTGATCTCACTTTATGAAAGAAGTTCCAGGTAAAGTCAAATTTTCTAAAGCCAACCTGAATACACTTAAGTAGATTTCCTTTTAAAACCCTATTCTAAATCCTTCTGTAAGGCAAAGAAATCCTATTCTTTTATGTGAATCAGCACCTTTATTCATCAGGTTTGCTAAAAGAGAGATACAATTCTAAACCTGCAAAGAGAATATAAAACATATCTAATATAAGCAGAACAATAGTTACCCCATTTGTTGCAGAGAAAAATGCAGCGGTTCATCTTGTTGGTAATTTAGGCTTATTTCTAAAGTACTTACATCCCAAAAAACATATTCATTTATAATGGATGTGAACTCTTTTTATGCTTAAAAAAAGAAAAACAAAGATTTAGCTAGCCAGAAGCTAATTGTGGGTTAGAGAAAAAGCTAGTGCCCTTGGAATCTGGGAATACAATGGGAGCCATTTTATAGTAAGAAGGAGCACGGCAGAGCAAGGTTCACAGAAGCAGAGAGATATTAACACGGAGCCTTTGTTTACATACAGAAGACAGGGACGTCATGCCAGAGGAGCTGCTAAGATTGGTTAAAGAGCTTGGGCTCTTCTTGTGTCTGCTGAGCTGGTAACTGCTTTCTGATGCTGTATCTGTTTCTCTGTCATCACTCTACAAAACATCATATAATATACACAAAATTTAAATTCAGGATGAGTGAAGATCAGAATCTCAATTTAGAAAAATATGATATCTCGGTATCCCAGGGATCTGTCAACATTTCTGAAGGTCAAAAGACACTCGTGCTAATCACCAGGGAATGGGATTCAGGATGAAATGGGTGGTCTATCTTGGACCTCACCTAAGGAGGAGAGCAGTGCTTTGCTACCAAAACAAAGTGATTTTTTTTTTTTTTCAC
The DNA here is from genome assembly GCF_018350155.1 of Leopardus geoffroyi. Classification (NCBI taxonomy): domain Eukaryota; kingdom Metazoa; phylum Chordata; class Mammalia; order Carnivora; family Felidae; genus Leopardus; species Leopardus geoffroyi. The sequence goes on along the minus strand of NC_059329.1, from coordinate 46,916,154 downwards.
CTACAAGGTGGGCCCATAGTGCTACAGAAGGCAGCATTACTGTGAGCTTTCTTGTTACTGTCTTAGTATATGTATTTAGGTTACTTGGGGAACTTTATTGATAGATATGAGAAGTTAACTTTACCCACACAATAAAAGGTCTAAGACTTACTATCAAAACATAAAATGTCGTGTGTAATTCCTCATTATTAACATAGCCTGTCTTCCCTAAAATTCAAATCTTTTACTTGAGACACTATTAAACTAGAAAAATAAATGCTAGTTTGATCTGTTTCAACTAGAACTTATATATATATATATATATATATATATATATATATATATATATATATATATTTAAGAATTCTAAATCACCTCTTATGTATTTTCATAGTGCTATTGTGCTTATCTTTTTATTGCTATAGGGAAGTATATATTAAATTACATTTATTAACATGTATTAAATTCTACTCACATTAGATTTTAACAATTTTTTTAAAGTATTATTTTAAATATGTCCCAGGAAATATTTACCTGGGTCAAGAAAAAAAAAAGCGGCAATAATAAATTTTATTATATTCAGAGCTAAAGTTTATCAGACAGTACCTTTAAAAATTCATGATTCAGAATGTGTTCCTTTTGGGGTTAGAGAGTTTATGGAGCAGTTCAGTGGAGTTAGGGAAACATCTGTATGGAGTAGTTAGTTCATGCCAACATATTTTGGGGCCATGCAATTATGTATCAATATAACAGATGCCAATTCAAATGCAGAGTTAAGGAGTTAAAGAAAAACAAAATTTATGACTTATATGGATAAGAAAAAAATCCTCCCTCAAGGATTTAAAAAAAAAAAAAACAACAAAACACCATACCTTTCAAATGTCTCTGTTGTCACACCCTCTCCCCACATGCTTACAGTCCATTTCCCTCTATTATAGCATGCACTATGGTCTACCTAGTATATCAGGTCACTAGTGAATTCATGAAGGATGGGATCCTGTCTTGTTGACCTGGAACACCAATTTTCACATAGCATGTACTCAACAAATGTGACTGATGTTAAACTAAGCCTCAAAGGGATAATGGACAAAGGCACAAGGCCTGGTTTCATGTCCACTTCCTTTAACATTTAGTCTGACCCATGTGCTTTGAAAGACAAAATTATACAGCTTAATTTGGCATCTCTGATGCACAAACTCAAATGACTTGGACTCTCCTTTGTGTGGAGCTATGAGGCAGCACATTAAAAGTGAAGGAGGAGAATGAAAAACCAGAACTGGTATCACTTGCCTCTTCAGTTATTATATAGCTTATTCATATGACCAGCCAAGACCAAAGCCTGTTTACAAAGGTATAAAACCACAGGAACTCCATGAGGTGCCTACCAGTGGCTTCCAACTAATGATTTAGTTTCAAAGAATGAGTGATTCTTTTCAAAGGAACTATAATGTGGGCTGTTATGCATATGCAGGGGTAAATATTTGCAGATACAGTTCATCTAAGGCCCAAGAATAGACAAAGGGAAGGCCAGGAGGTCAGGCAAGAGATATGTAATTTATATGCTGTCTAGAACTTTCCTCATATTTCATCTACTAAGAGAATGCTTGAGGATAAAGCTTTTAATTTTACCATCAAAAATCAGACCCGAACTGCAAATAGTAACAGTTAATGTTTACTGGGTATTCACTATGTGTCAGGCACGATGCCCTGTGTTTTCCCTCCATTATCTCACTGACTCCTCACAACCTAATCAGGTAGGTACTAGGAAACCAGACACAGGGAAAGTAAGAAACTTGCCCATAGTCACACAGCAAATTTGTAGCACAGCCAGAAGTAGGAGTGTCTGACTCCAAGCTCCTAACTACCTGGCTGCAAGAACATAGAATCTTTTATTTTTTTTGGAGGGGGGGGATTTTTAAGTTTTTATTTTAATTCTAGTTAACTTACAGTGTTATATTAGTTTCAGGTGTACAATATAGTGATTCAATAATTCCATACAACACCCAGTGCTCATTGTGACATGTGCATTCCTTAATCCCTCTCACCTCTTTAACCCATCCCCAACCCAGAACATGGAATCTTAATTAAGTCAAAGGACCTAAGTTAAAGTCCTAGGTCTACCTTTTAGCAGCTGTTGGATTTGGGGAAAGTTATTTAACATCTCAGGCACTTTCCTGTTTTATGTACCTACCACATTTAGTTAGTGACAGTTAGATATCAGAATGAATATTAAGTGCCTGGTATTTACAAAGTATTCAGGGAATAGCAGATAATAGTCCTGTTCTGACCTGAGGCACTAGGCATAATGGCTAACCATGATAATCGGATCTGGGCTCCAGTCCTGGTTCAACCCTTTTCTAGATGAGTGATGTTATTTACCTCTCATGGTGTTTCCTGACCTGTAAAGTCTGGGGATAATGATGGTGCCCGCCTTCTAGGCTTGTTGGAGGAATAAATGAGATAATGTACACAAATTGTCTATGCCCAGGAGATACCCTTAAAGTCTGCTGTATAATTGTCACTCTATTACTTTACCAAATGCTTTCAAGCTAGTCATGCTACCCAGACTAAGCTTTCACAAATCAACTCTACTGTAAACTAAAGAGTGGTTATTTCACACCAACATATTTCTGTAGGGGTTTCTTATTTTGTACCCACTTTGAAACAAAAGTCATATTCCAAAATCAACGCAATTTGACTTCACCACCAAAATGAGTTGCCGTTTGAGTCAAATGAGACATGCCATGCCTCGTTCCAGGATCAACAACACTACCTTTATTGACAGGAAAGTTCATGGGTCAGTCCTGCTGACCTCTTTGGTCTCTGCCACAGCTGAATAAAAACACACCAACCTTGGCAGAACAAATTCACCGATTTGGTTCCATTTTCTGAAATTACAAAAGACAAACTTGCCTCATCTTGGAGAAATGCTGGCACGGACTTGCTCATCCTTTTGAGTTTGTCAGGGTGGGAAAACTGATTATCAGGTTGTGAAGGCACTGTGGAAACTAAACAGCAGCATTTCCATTCAAAATTATCCTTACAATTTTGGACAAACATAAAGCATAAGTTGAAAACACACTTTTCTTTCGTCTATGAATGAGATATTTTTATAAAAAGGTTAAAGGCACAGTAGTTCACATGCACAGGATCCTAAGATAAGCAACATGCAGTTTTCATAAATTATATAGAGAGAACTAGTAAGGAGATGAACCAATTGAAAATAAGAATTAATTTAAAAACTGTTCATTTTTATTAATCTGGAGCTGGAGTTGAATTATATTTGTTAAAACATAGAGACATTGTGAATCAGTTTTAACTTATTTTGCACATCAGAGATTTGAACCACACGATGTGTGATTTATTGGTTCATCTCCTTGAGATGTATTTTTAAAACATGCTGCAGGCTGAAAAACTATTTCATTGGACAGCAAGGATCTCCGTACACAACTCAATCATAAAAGTGTCCTGGCTACTGAGCGTCTAAGAGAAGGCTTGTTTGTTCAGTGATTATGAGGATCACTTCTCTGATAGTGTTTCTCACTCAGAATTATGAAAGACTATGATTCCGAACTATTTTTTTAAACAAATTGTTTAGACTTATTATTTAGACACCTTAATTTAGATACCCTTTGATACAGTAAGTATATACGTGGAAGTCACAATGAGATGATGAATTTTATTCCTCATTTGTGTAATTCTAGTTAGAAACCTATTTCCTTCTTTAAGAATTAGTGTCTGGGGCACCTGGGTGGCTCAGGTGGTTAAGCATCCAATTCTTAATTTTGGCTCAGGTCATGATCTTGAAGTTTGTGAGTTCAAGCCCCCACATTGGACTCCATTCTGACAGTGAAGAGTCTGCTTGGGATTCAACCTGTCTCTCCCTCTCTCTCTTTCTGTCTCTCTCTCTCTCCCTCTCTCTCTCCCTGGCCCCTTCTCTCTCATGCGTGCTCTCTCAAAAAATAAACTAAAAAAAAAAAAAAAAAAAAAAAAAAAAAGAAAGAAAGAATTAGTGTCTAAGCTTTTCTTACAGTGAATCAGAGCTTGCATATTATATGAGTTAACATGCTTCAAGGCCCTTAGAATAGTGCCTGGCACATAGTATACTCTATATATAATTATTTGCTAAAAAAGTAAATATTGTCTGATAATCCTTAAATTACCTATTCCATGTGCTACAAATATACTGAGTTGGTTTTAGCAGTGAAAGGATACCAGGAAAATAGATAAAAATCAAATTATATTTCTATATATAACTCAAAAGGCTCAAATTCAGCCCTAAGCATTAGCTAAATTCATGTTTGGTTAAAAGAAATCTAATGAAGGAAAACTGAAAACTGAACTATATATATTAAATATTTTCTTATTCACATAGTTCTCATCTAGCCTTTGGCTCACAAATGTATCAAAACACATTTTACGGTGACTCATGAAATGATACCTTCTTCAATTGCTTCCCATTAAACAATAACATGTATGTGTGCATATTCAGGTGACTTACACTGAAGTGGTGTAAGACTAGGTCCCGTGAGGGCACAGTACAGCCCAATGAGTACACAAAACTTATGTAATACTGCTTCCCATTATTTGCAAAATCTACATCTGCTCCTCAAATGTAGTCAGTTTTATATTTATTAGGCTTCAGTTATTTATGTTTTGATCATGTATTTCATTTTGTTTTTTGGTAAGAATACAGTCTTCACTGGAGAATAGCAATAGTCTCAGCCCAGACATTAAAGTCATCTTGGATAATATAAAATAAGAGAGAAATCAATACATCCAGAATTCAGCACATGACTAGCCTTCGTGGCTTGACCTAAGTAAGCTGGGTCATGAATGAAGACACAGGTACATTGGCATATATGTCCATGTTACTGTTTTCGCTCCTCCGCTAACTGTTGAACAAAATGTAACAAGATAAAACAAGATGACCATACCTAAGTACCTGCCAGTTCAAAAGCAACTGGAGAAATCTCTTTACCCAACACCCCCAAGGGGCAGGAATTTTGTTTCCTCTGCAGCAGCTGGACAGAGAACACACACTAAGATCTGAAGCCTGGAGTGTCCTTTCGCCAGGTCACGTGCCAGAGCTCAACACCTTCCTCTCTGGCATGACCTTATGAGCAAAGTTTCAGATTTCAGACTAGATGTCACTGCCTTCTAGCATCAGCACTTTGTTTCTCTATCGAATGGCTCCTTCAGTTAGCTGCTGTTCTCATTGAGACTTATTAGCACATCCAGACTGTTGGCAAACTGTCAATAAAAATCTTGTAGACTCTTGAGGGCAGACATGTGTATCATTGTCTTCATACCTCCAGCACCTAGCATTATGAAACTGACTGAAAGTGAGAAGCTTAGAAGACACACACGCAGTATCTGCATCCTTTGCAAGGCCCCGCAAACTCCCTTTGAATGTGCTATTTGTCCTTGAGACAGTAGTCAGAGTTAAGTACATCAATCTTAAGATTGAACAAAAAAGAGTAAATAATCATTACTTTTGATTCATGGTGGATATTAATTAGCTGATGGACATTAGCCACAAGTATACACTTACTTCTTAAAACTCAAATGTTCACTTGCTTTATATATTGAATATATACTGAGTCCAGTTTTGAACCCCAGAGCTTAAACCCTGGACATAATAAAATTTGCTTCCATAGATATGGAGAGAGGCATATACAACCATACCACATACTTGTAAAAGTACAATTCTTTCTTATGTCTAAATAACTCATAAATTGTGTCATGTCTACAGTCTTGTGTAAAGGCCACAAGAGATCCAATACTCAAGACCATATACTGCAACATAAAAGTCAAGTGATAAGACAAGGTGCCAACTTCATTTTAAGCCAAGACTCAAAGAGCAGAGAGATGTACAAAAGTATAACAATACTCAGCAATAACTTACATGTATATATTTATATATAAAATACACACACACACATATGTGTGTGTGTGTGTGTGTCTACATAAAAATTGTTTAAGTACATAACTCTTCCTCAGTGGAACCATGAATTAATCTTTCAACACTGACAGCAGTAAAATGTTTTTAATAAAACGCTTGCCAGAATGAAATAGTTTTATAAGCTGCAAGAGTTTAGTACCAATAATAAATACTGTGTTATTAATAGTGTTAGTTATTTCAGTATATTTAACACCATGTAAAGTGGCAACATTTAGTCATTTGTGAGAAAGATCCTGCTACTCACTTCCTTGTATGCATTCATTTGTATCTGGTTCCTGATCTGCTTTTTGATCTACTCAGAAGAGCAACATTGAGAATAAATACCATTTTAACAGAAGGATTAAAGAGACACGAAAGTAAAGCTCAAATGTCAGTTTCACAACAGAGACTGAAGAATACATCTGATGGGTTTTTAGCTTGCTTTCATCTGATCCCCAGAGTAACTCTTCATTAGCCGCTTTAGGGTCTCCTGTTCAACTAAAAATCCAACATCCAGCACAGGAGATGCTTGGCATCTTTCCTCTAATTCACTGAGCCACACATAGCTTGAGAAATGCAAAGAGCCCTGCACTAGGAGCAATGAAGCCGAGATTCTAGCTGCCACCTCCTTCCACTGACCAACCAGCTATAGGATCTTAGAAAGGCACCTAATTTCTCTGAGCTTTTCTTATCAGTAAAGGACCATGAAAATCCCCGCCCCGCCCACTTCCATGAAGTTGTTGTAAACATAAAATGAAAAAGACAAAACTATGACATAAAAGTAAGGAATGACTTTTGAGGAGCTCTGATGCTGCATTTTATATGGAAAACTCAGTTAATACACATTTTTTTTATTATAGTAAAGGCAATTTAGAAAACACAATTTCAGTATACAAATGTAAACTATACATTTGCATAAATGCTGAGCTATAAAATATAAAGATCAGACTCATTTCCATCCCTTCCCCCCAAAGGCACTATTACCCTATGTATTTTATAACTGAACCCAGTAATAATCCATTGACAAAGTTCAAAATCTTCTGGCTCCTGAATATTCAGAACCAGTTAAATTTTACCTCAGTCTATATTTAGCTATTTAAATTACCCAAGGAGGATCCTGACTCTGGTTCTGGGACTCTTTCCTTTGAAGTTAAAGCTTTACCAGCTATGCCAGAGAGATCCAAATGCTGAGATGTGCGAATCCAATACAGGAATAACTTAACCCAGGAGCCCACCCGATGCTTCCTGCCCTCGCAAGGAGTTTTGCAAGTCAGAGTAGCAAAAATCAGCTCATACCAATAGAAATACAATTTCCTATTTATAGAAACCCTCGCTTGCCAAGGGTCTCTGATGAGATCCTCACAAAGGTATCACCAGCAGAAGCCTTGAGAATACAAATAGTTAGTATTAAATGCACCGAGTCAGAACCATTTTATAATAACTTAGGCACCATTCATCACATAGTGGCAAATGACGTTCTTCTATTTATCCAACAGCTGCGTCCCGGTGACTGCCCAAACCGCCCCAGACAGACATGCAAATACGTAAAGATATTTACCATCTTCAGCACTACGTACTAATTCTTCTGGCAGATTATCTACTTTTGCTTGATCTGTTCAGGAGAAATTAACAAATGGTTAACACGGCTGACCCTTGGCGAGAGAGAACAATGAGACTGTCCCTGGAAGCCCCCGGAGTTGGAAGCAATTAGTCAAGATGCAGTGAGGGGTGCAACCAAGATGTCTTCCCCAAAATACTTTCTCTTTAGATTAGCTACTTGAACCAGTGCCATAGCGGGAGCTCCCATTTCAGCCCCGATGCAGCTTACATCAGCACACTGCTGCACACAGACTCCCAAGGGTTAGTGGGTTAGCTAAGAGCAAGCAATCGGCCAGAGGCAGAAGAAAACACAGGGCTGCAACAGCCTCTCTATTCTTCTGGAAAGGGTAAGATGCTAGCCATGACTAACACCTTCTCAAACCCATGGTCATTAACAAATATTTCTGTGCATGCATCATCATTTGTGTAAGCCTCTGGGAGCCTTGCTTGGGAAGTCAACTGAAGAGATGTAACTGGGGACCAGCTGCTAAGTGGAATCTTGGCAGGCTAGTGTGAGAGTGGGTATCGGTATTTGGAAGGGAGCGTGCAGGAATACCCGTCAGCTGATGGTGATTTTTTTTTTTAACCCTACACATTCCTAAGTACTTTAAAGCTGCACCATGGAAATATCCCCATGCTTCACAGGCAAGAGGTTTGTCAAACTGGACAATTGTTGCTGAGTTTTTTGTTTTTGTTTTTGTTTTCAGGACCCATCGCCAACATCAGGAAGAACAATTAGGGCGGTCCAACAAAGGACTGGACTCCCTTTCTGTGGGAGCATTCAGGCGGATGTAGGGGGTTGGCCACCTGTTGAGGAGGCTTTATAGAAAATTCCTGCATGGTGGGGAGGAGTGTAAAATGGGTGACCTTCAAGGTCACTTCTAACCCCGAGATTCTAAGATCTCCAGTGGGGATAGAACTGCCTAAATTGGGAATACTGTCTTCAGAGTCCTGAGAATCTCTGATTTTCAGGAATTATTTAATGGATTTTTCCTTTTCCTTTTTAAATTCAGACTTTTTAGTTTCAATTGCAGGTGCCTAAAGCATATTCTAAACATGAGAATGGTCAACTTTCAATCATATGAGTTTGGCAGTGGTTAACTTTCATTCAATAAATTTTCTCATGACCCTCTGCACTCCCAGGGGTGCATCTTAGTTTAAAAACAATTAAGAACAAACCCCCTAGAAGTCATGATTTCTAAATTTGCTTGTGTGGCTCACAAGTCCCTATAGATATTATCCTTTATGTTAGTACTCAAGAAGTCCTTCACCAATTAAAGGAGCAGTTGGGGGGGGGGGCGGGAACAGTGTGCCTAAAGTATTGCAGGCCAGATAGTCTTTGGGCTTATAGTTCCAGTATCCAAAAGAAATATGTGAAAAGAAGGAATAAAAGAGGACAGTCCCTGAAGCTAGGGACTCATTCATCTCTATATCATGTAAAATTCATCAGACATCCATCACTGTCACATATAACATGGTCACTTCATAACTACTCTTGGTATTAGTCTGTTAATTCTGAATCACAGTTCTGCTGCAGGACACTAAGCAATTTACTTTACCTCTCTGAGCTTCATTTTCCTCATCTCTAAAATGGGAATAACAATTCATCCTCATAGGGTTGCTTATGCCAGTTAAATGAGATAATGCATGTGAAATGCTTAGCCAAGTCTTGGTACACAGTGCTTAGTAAATCTTAGCTATTACTATTAGAACCACTAGCTACCCCAATCTTTTCAAACTCACTGTACTTGAATAAACACTCAAACTTGGATTCTTCAATTCAAGGAAACCTAGTGTCTAGTAACCAAACCTCATGCGCTATTTTAAAAGTTCCAGCCACTCTGCTCACTTTGGAAAGGTTATTCTCATCTGTTAACGCCCCCTTTAGGGGCTTCAGTGCACAACAAGCATGCGGTGAGGCCACAGAAGAGCACATAAGCATTTTTAAGCTCAGACTGGGGCATGAACAGTGGGGCAAATTTTCTCACTTGGTGAATCTGATGAAATGTCTTCTAGACTTTTGGAAGGCATTTTCCTAGTAGCACTCTTTTCCAAAGTTTTCAAGACAGGACTGGGTTCTTCTTCTGAACCTGTTACAAGACAAAATCGATGAACACTGCACAATACAAAAAACACCCAAACTCTTAAAAACCGGTGGAAATTGATATATATCATAGGTTGAAAGCAGGCATTATGTTATAAACCTCTATACTTGTATTTACTCTATGAAGCACTTCTCAAAAAAAAAAAAAAAAGAAAAAAGAAAAGAAAAATTTCTCCACTCTCTTGGTATGTCCTTTAAAAACCATTTCCCTGGTCAAGAAATATTTGCAAGCATAAATCATAAAGAAACAAGATTACCACATAAATAGAAGAGTGATCTCTTAGTCGTCTACACCTCTATTTTAGGCACATGATTTGTTCTGTGCCAGACTTTGAATCTTTCCACTTCACTTCCAGCTTTTGAAGACAACCACAAAGTGGTTTTAGGAGTATTAAAACAATTAGCTGAAAACCATAGAAGGCAGGATTCAAATGTTTAACATCTGTGTATAATCAGGTACACAGATGGGCGAATTCCCCAGATGAAGAATGTAGGCTTTTTGGGTTTCATGAGGTAGTAAAGTTTCCAACAAAATGTTGGGAAATGACATGAAATAGTCAACTTTTTATGTAATTAAGTCAATTTAAAGTCGGGGGGGGGGAGGGGAGGTGGCTGTATCATGTACTAATACCTGTATTCATTTTTTAAAAAGGCATGTTAGGACCAAAAGAAAAAAAGAAAAAGGGCATAATCTCAAAATAAGAATAGTCCTTTAAATTAAATACATCTAATGTTATAAAAAAAATATCTCTAGATGGCTCTTAATTTTTTCATTTTGACAGTGAAAACTCCATCATGGATTAGCCCTGGTCTGAATATTGTCATTTATCACTGTTGTATTCTTAGTGCCTAGAACAGTGGCTGACAATAAGCACTTCAAAAATGTTTGCCAGGCATGCCTGGCTGGCTCAGTTGGAGAGTATGTGACTCTTGATATCAGGGTCGTGAGTTCAATTCCCACGTTGGATGTAGAGCCTACTTAAAAACAAAAAATGTTTGCTAAATCACTGCATGATTTCATTAATGGGCCAATGAATTTGGGAAGCACTTCTCCACACAGTACTTTCCTGAAACGCATCCCAGTTCTCCCTAGTGTTAACAGGCATTCTAGAGCAAATGGACTCTAAGATGAATTAGATATGAGATGCTCTGTGTTCAGATTTAAAGGTTTCTTACTACAGATCTTCTTATAGACTTTAATATGCTAATAACGTGCATAATTTCCCAGCATTTCCAAATGTATTTAATCATGGAAACTTTTTTTTTTTTTTTTGGTAAGGAGCATACTGAGGTATTGGTTGATTAAGAGCTCAGCCACAGGTCAAACATGTTAAGTTGCTCACCCAAATTGTGGTGCTACTGTAGCCAGGTTCCTCCCTCTCCCACCCTACCCCCATCTGTTTGTTTTCAAATAAAAATTTAGGTTAGGGGATATAAAATTACAACTGTACTAATTTATACCTCTTATTGGCTTATGAATTTTAAATATCTTCTCTAAGCTCTGGGTGGTTATTTAATATTATTTCATTTTTAGATAGGCTTTTTACTGTCTAATTGGTTATCCTGATATAGTATAAACAAAGCTATATACATTAGGCAATAGTCTCCAAAGTAAGTACAAATTTACCCTCTTAGGGTCACTTCACCCTCGTCTCTAATGGGGTACTTTAGTAAAAGTCTACTTCAGCATGTTTAACATACTGACTTATACTCTTGCAAATGTCTGGTTTCAGAGACTGGTATATCACTTCCCTTTGCTTACCAACAACCTTTGTTAAAGGGGCTCCAAGTTGATTAATTAGGATTAAAGGGGATACTTTGGTCAGATTTCAAGAAGAGAAGACTACAGTTACTTGCAAAGGAAACCAAACCTCACAAGTCATCCACCCAGTAAGACTTACTCATTCTCGTCGATGCTGAGGGGACTCAAAAATGACAAATTTTTAAAACTACTAGGAGGGTGACTGACACTAGCTGTTGTGCAACTTTGGTTAAAATGTCCCTCCCAAAGAGCATCCTTTATCATTTAATCACTATAATTGGGTAACTTCTCATTCCTATTTGTCTCTGGGTTTCTCTTCTAAAATGCCCATGTTGATCACAATAGCAAACAGAGACAAGCCCCATGTCTTACAGCCTGGCTGAAACCACTACCCCCAAGTCCACTCAGATGAATGTGGTAATCAATTAAGATCCTCATCCATTTGGCCAAAGTTGGAGTCAAAGAAATGCAGCAGGCCAGGCAATGCCTTCAGGTGGAATCAGGTGAAGTCATCTGACCAAAGTCATACTCTAGAGAAGGGAAAGATTCTTCAGATAACTGAACACAAGAGGAAAAGAGTGGCAACAAAACACCACAGTACTATGTATCTGATGGAAAGAAAGTTCCAACCTTGCACTTTGTTCCTGGTATTTAGCCCCTACTGTGGTAAAATATTCATCCTAAAAGGGAAATGTCAGTCCATTTGTGGCACTGTCTTGCCACAAATCTTACTAGAGACTTCTGTGTGGATTGCCCATTAAGAACGAAATTCTAATTATGTCCAGGAGGAAAACTAGCTAGGATGTTTTAGAAGTACTTTCTAAACCCAAAAAGTTCTTTATAGTAATTTTTTTTTTTCAACGTTTATTTATTTTTGGGACAGAGAGAGACAGAGCATGAACGGGGGAGGGGCAGAGAGAGAGGGAGACACAGAATCGGAAACAGGCTCCAGGCTCTGAGCCATCAGCCCAGAGCCAGACGCGGGGCTCGAACTCACGGACCGCGAGATCGTGACCTGGCTGAAGTCGGACGCTTAACCGACTGCGCCACCCAGGCGCCCCCCAAAAAGTTCTTTAAAAAATACTTTTAAAACCTAAAAATTCTATTGTGATTAATGAGAATAAAGTCAGATTCTGAAACACTGCCTGTGGGTAAAACTGTCTCTATGTAACTGATTTGATTAAAGAATAAAAAGGAGGCTGGGTAGCTCAGTTGGTTAAGCATCTAACTTTGGCTCAGGTCATAATCTCATGATTTGTGAGTTCGAGCCCTGCACTGGGCTCTGCACTGACAATGCTGAGCCAGCTTAGGATTCTCTCCCTCTCCTTCTCTCTCTCTTTGCACCCCCCTTCTCAAAATAAATAAATAAACTTGAAAAAAAAAAGAAGAATATAAAAGGAAATGTAGCTTTTCATTAAGAAAGGCTAGGTAGAGCTAAAGTGATATGAAGAATTTAGTACCACTTGGAATGTCAAATTAATCTCAATTGTAAAAACTGTATCATCTTTTACATCAGCATTCCACAAATCAATTCATTAACCAACAGGTTAAAAAAATCAGAATGCTCACTACAGGTATTTCTCCAGCTTTCTGCATTGGAACCAATGTTTCCATCTGAAAAATCAGAGTCAGAGAAACCTTCTTTCTCTTCCTTTTTCTCTTCTCTCTTACATGGTGATGCCAGAATCAATTCAACTTTACTTGTTTTTGTAGGGTTTGCTTTGTCTGTCAGGAGAGAAATGGGTTGCCTATTTGTGGACACACTCATTGCTTTAGGAGCCTTTTCAAAGCCAGGTTCCTGAGAAGCCCCTTCTTGAACCCCTGCAACCTCACTTTCACTGTCCTTGTCCTCTGGGGCTATTATAGTTTCAGTGACCCCTATTTTATGTTCTGCAAAGAGCTGTGGGGTTCCAAAGATCTCAACCCCACTGTCAGGACCACAAAGATCTACTGATAAATCAGTCATAACTTGGTGTCCGCCCAACACTTCATCACACTGGTTGACTTGAGATTTGAGAACATTATTCTTAAGCTTCCTTTCAGAGGCCTCTGAGGCTGTCCAGTAAAAACGGGGCACTGTCTTCAAGAAACTGGCCTGCTCTGACTGTGGACACTCCTTCTCAGGAGTTTCTTCCTTCACTGACAACTGGAGCAGGTAAGAAGGAGTTTCCGATGCTTCTCTAAAAAGTTTCTCAAAACCCATATCAAAAGCACTCTCAGTTATTGATGGCGCCTCAGACTTTTTTTACTGTTTCTTTGATTTCCTCAGGATGGAATTCAGAAGCAGCTTGCCTGGGCACCTCAGTACTACCTGTTAGCTTTGATGGAGAAAGAGTCCCTGTATCACTTTCATTTTTTGAGGAGGGGCTTTCAACTGCTTCCTTCAGTAGTTTTTCTAAGCCAGCACTGAATTCTAGGAACTCTGATTTAGGTTGAATAACTGTTTCCTTCACAATTTCTGCCACTCCCTGGGATAACTTTTTGCCATACTGAGTAACAGTGCAATCAGATGAACAAAGGGTTTGTTCTGATGGAGATACTCGGGCAGCTAAGTAAGATCCAATTTTATGAGTTTTATCAGGAACTACGGTGAAGGGATAAAAATCCTTTCTGTCTGGAATTAAAATGTCCATTATAGCCCATGGTGTAGAATTCTGGGGGCTACCTGCTGCCTCAACTCCGTCAGGAAATTCTGCTTTTACTTCTCCAGGCACTACTCCCCTCCCAACTGGATAGCTCAACCAAGCTTCTCTAAGTAGCTTTTGTAATGTATCATTTACATACTTCAAGGCAGGGTTAGATGGAAGAATGACTTTTTCCACAGTCTCTGAAATTTCCCTTTGTGAAGGTAATGCCTTATCCTGGGGAGCAAGATGAGCATCCCTGGAATAAGGCATCTTTTGGGGAGAGTTGGCCACATCCCCAAAAGAATCCTTTCTGTATAGATGAGAAGGTCGACCCAATGAGTGAGAACTTTCTGCAGCCATCTGACACAAATCCTCCGTGTTTAGCTGGCACTCACCACTTTCAGCTTTCTGAAGGAGAGCTGCATTTCCCAAAGTTTCTTTCCCTTTTGGAAAAGGAGCTATTATCTCTTTTTGATAGTCTGATATGTTGTGACTCCATTCTATCCCTTTTTCATAAACTCTACTCTCTTCAGGCTCAGAGTTGATCCTAGTGGTAACAGGTTCTAACATGGTTGGTAAGGGAGAAGGTGAAGTCCCAGTTGCTTCCTTCAGGAGTTTGTCTAGACTAGCAGTCAAAGTGTTCGGTTTGACCTTTGGAGGAGCTACTGTTTTGTCTACGTGCTCATTAATGATCTCCTCATGTCCTCTGTCTTCTCCCTCAGTATCAGCAAAATCTGTGTCATGAGGCCATGTTTTATTTCCAGAAATCTCTCGTTCAGGCACTTGTTTTTCATGAACTTTTCCAACAGAAGTTTGCATGGCTGGTGATGAAGCTTCTGAAAGTAACTTCTGTAAGTTGTCATTAAAAGTGTCTTTGTAGTCTTTAGACAAAACACTTGTTTTTACTATTGATTCTTGTATCTCTTGGTCTGAGTAATCCTTTTCTTCCTTGAACACTGGTGTAACAAACCATTCCGTATTCTTTTTCACATTTTCCTTTGATGACTCATTTCCTGGCAACTGATGAGCAGACTTTCTGGATGGTCTCAATGGAAATGTGGTTTCGTCTGGTAACACCTGGAGTGTGCACTTTGAATTTAATTTCTCAATTTCCTCTCTTGCTGGTAATTTTTTTTTACCTGGAAGTGTCCCTATTTCATGGATATTTTTTCCTGATGATTTAATGTCACTGAGTTCTTTGTGTTTCTGGCTATTAAAAGGCACCAAAGGTTTTTGGCTTACTATGGTAGTATTCTTCTCAACATTGTCTTGACTATTTGTATTGGCTCCTAAGTCCCAAAACTTTCTCAAATTCTCAAATTGAGAGTGATTATAGACCTGTTCCATATTGGGTTCATCCATTCTTTCTTTTAGGGACATAACTTTAAAGTTGGGATTTGATTCACCAATTAAGGATCTGTCTTTCTCCAAAGGAGTATATATTCCATTCGCAACATTTGAAGGATGTTGCCATGATGGTAAAGTAAGATCCCTTTTATAATGCCAGCTCTCAGCCTCTGGCAACATTTTTATAGGCTCATTTATCCTATTCTGAAAAGGAGACATTTCACCTGATTGGTCAACTGAAGGATAATTTTTGGATGGACCTGGTTTCTGAGGCCTGGTCTCTTTAGATTTATTCGAGGAATAAAAACTGGAGAGATGGGCTATGTGGCCATTGTCATCTAGGACCACTTGTTTGCTAATGACTTGATTATATTCAGTCTGGCCTGTAGATAAATTGTCCATGGACTTCACAGGCTGATATGCTTTAGCAGAAGGTCGCCCTTGACCGCATGATGATGTGGGTTCTTTATGAGTTAATTTAGCAGCAGCTTTCTCACCTTCCCAAAAAGATATTCTGTCACTTACTCTTTTGTATTTCTCTCTTTGTACTTGGTTCTTGGGAGCCTCAACAGCATCCTGTAATTGGACTTCAGGCTTCTTCCAAGATTTGTCTTTGGCAATCCCATGTGGTGACTCAATATACTCTGGCTCTAAGGAAGCTTTCAGGATGTATGTATCTTTTTCTTTGCTCTTTTTCTCTGTCTTCATGTTGTCTTTCAAACTTGGTTCTTTGACAAGTGTTGAAGAGTCAAAATTCACTTCTGAGTTTCCTCTACTTTTTTCAAAACCATGAAGCTTAGGCTCTTCTTCACCTAAGGTGCCAACAGCCTTAATGTTGCATGGAACTTGGTCTTCTGCATCAGGTCCTGTGACAGCACTGTAGGAATAGTTACTGGTTGGGGGAAGTACCCGATTTCCTTCTCCTATGTTTTTCGAACCTTGGCTATAGTCCATACTTTTACTCCCTTGATTTGGGTCATAGATTTCACATGATTGCAATATGCCTAGACCTTCCTTGCCTTGTTGGAACAAATTAATAGGTTTGGGTTTGATATTCACATTATTATTTTGGCAATTTCCAGAAGGTAGCATATTTCCCTTTTCCTGGAATGTCAAATCAGATTCCATAGGCGTCAGTTTAACTTTGGCAGATAATAGAGCCTTTGAACCACTTTCTTTTACACTGGTGTCATCTGTCACCAAGGTAGTAGTAACCTGTGATTCTGAGTCTATTTCTTCTTTGGGCTCTATTCCTTGGGGATGTTGGAGAGATGACTTATTGTCTTCTGAATGACAACTTCGATTAAACCAGTCTAGGACTTTAGATATGGAATCATCAGTTGTCTTCCTTATCTCAGTGGCAAATGGATCAGAGTGTGAGGACGTCATTGCTTTTAGGGCCTTGAGAAGCGGGGGCTTACCTTGCTGATGGTCTCTAGAACTGTGACCTGGCACCTGAGATGGCTCAGGCTCAACACAAGACAGTCCATCTGCAACACAGAAATGCTTTTCTAAATAAGAAAAGAGAATGCTTAAAGAATTATTATTCAATCACTCACATTATCTTTTGAAGAGGCACTTTGTATTTACACTTTCCATACCACTAGCTGTTTATATTTGCACTTTTCAGAGGCTATAATATAAACAATCTTAATTAAGATATTCTATTAGAGTTGCTCTATGACAGTAAAGGAAGGTAAATGTAGACCTCTGAAATATGGGATATAGACCCAATTGAGAAATTCCTCTGAAGTCTCTGATTTATACTGAAAATTCATATGGGGGTACCTGGCTGGCTTGGTTGGTGGAGCATGTGACTCTTGATCTTGTGGGGTTATGAGTTCAAGCCCCATGTCAGGGGTAGAGCTAAATTAAAATAAAGTAAAAATTCATGTGAATTTAGTATTCTGATCTATGTTACATTAAAATTTTTGTCAACATTTTTGAGAGAGAGAGAGAGAGAGAGCACAACAAAGCATGAGAAGAAGAAGGGCAGAGAGAGAAGGAGACACAGAACTCGAAGCAGGCTCCAGGCTCCAAGCTGTCAGCCCAGAGCCCAATGCAGGGCTTGAACCCACTAACCATGAGATCATGACCTGAGTCGAAGTTGGACGTTTAACCAACTGAGCCACCCAGGTGCCCCTATGTTACATTTTAAATATTTTCTTCTACTCTCAAATCTATGTATAAAACTTACACTCTAAGAAGATACAACATGTTGATTTTGTGACTCCACCAATCCACTGGCATACTCATAAACATTAGAGGGGGCTTATACCCACGTTTGACCAGAAGATTCAGGAGTTGGGAAAACAACTTTCTGGAGCTTCCGCCAGAGTATAAGAATGTTACAATCAAGATATTTGCATTCCTGGGCCTTACTCCTGCTACATTAAAGCAGAATCTCTGAAGAGGGGCCCAGGAATCTTTATTAACAGTTATCCCACTGATTGTTCTACATACTGGAGTTTGAGGACCATGATCTCAAGAGGCTCCTCTGTTATCTTCCATTTCCCTGATATAGTTTGTGAGTTTAATAGTTTCTATGAGCCAAATAAACTAAACTGAAGACTGATGGAGAATGTGATCTCAACTTGTTCCCTGTTGTTGGCTGACCAATGGCTAGGAAGCTAGAGAAGGATATTTAAGTTTATGCTAAGCTATCAAGAAAGCAGAGAGAATCCTGTCTGAGCCTTAATTATTGGGCACACGGTACACTTAGATAAGGGAGCTCAGGCATTTCTACCCTTTAGTTAAGACTTGGATGTTTCAGGAGCACCTGGGTAGCTCAGTTGGTTAAGCATCTGACTCCATCTCAGGTCAGCTCATGATCTCATGGTTTGTGGGATTGAGCCCGGTGCGGAGCCCTGCCTCTGGCTCTGCTCTGATAGCATAAAGCCTGCTTGGGATTCTCTCTCTCCCATTCTTTCTGTCCCTCCCCTGCTCATGCATGCACATGCTGGCTCGCTCTCTCTCTCAAAATAAATAAACATTAAAAAAAAAAAAAGACTCCAGTGTTTCAGCATTTCTCCCTCTTCCTTACAAATGCTAAGCTATGTAATACATGTTCCTAAAAATTACATCAGCAGAATTTTTATGAAATCAGTTACATTTCAAATGCACTAGAGGACATCTCAATTAATAAAATTTTATCTTTAATTTTAATCATCAACTCTGGCTAAGAGTGAAAACAACAAAGTGTTACACAATAATTGGGGCATGGTTGATATTGGTTTCCGTAACTACCCATTGTACTATTGAATATATGTCAATAATTGTGAAGTTCTTTTGAGAAATCTTTAAGAATTCTATGTTAGTTTGTTTAACAGAAGACTATTTAATGATGGAGAAATGCTTATAATATGCTATAAGGAAAAAAAGAAATCTGGCAGTATAAACATAATTTAAAATTATAGTCATGCTTGAAAATTTTTGAAAGGCTCTACAATTAAATGTTAGCAATACTGTGGTTAATGCTGGCTGATGACATCACAGATAATATTTGTTTCATTCTGTGTGCACTTCTTTTCAAATGTTTTACAACAAAACTATATTACTTTTATTTTTTATTAAAAAAATTTTTTTAATGTTTGTATATTTTTGAGAGAGAGAATGAGAGAGACAGAGCATGAGAGGCAGAGGGGCAGAGAGAAAGGGAGATACAGAATCCTATGTAGGCTCCAGGCTCTGAGATGTCAGTGCAGAGCCTGACATAGGGCTTAACCCCATGAACTGTGAGATTATGACCTGAGCCGAAGTCATATGCTTAACTGACACAGCCACCCAGGAGCCCCAAAAGTATATTAGTTTTAAAATAAGAACAGTTATTTTAAATATTTGATGCCAGGTAATGTTTAATTTCCTCTGAGGAGTTCTTTTGTATTTTCCAGGTAGTAATGAATGTGATATTGACTGTCCTGAAGCTCAGAGCTAAAGTTAAACCCTTACAATTCACATACTTTGCATTTATCATTTTTGGGGGCCTGTTTTCTTTTTACGCTTTGTTATTTACTTGTATATATATTTTTTGGTAAGCAAGGCATTAATAAGTAAGTAGAACTTTGTATATAAGCTATAAGGCCAGGAGGCCCATCAATCAAAACAGGTGTAACTGATGATGCCTTCCTCCCAAATTTCCTGGTCAGCTGGGATTTAAAAATCAGAAAACACAAATAGTTAATACATAATTGTAGTTTGTGGGAAAGCAGGTGCAGTTTGAAAAACAGGAAAGGTTTACCAATTTTTTTCTGTGGATTATAGTAAATGAAAATATTATTAAAGAATTTTTTCATCTTTTGAATAAATATTTAAGTAAACACCATACAATTATTTGCCAGTGTTTATGAAACTTTAGTAATTTTCTTTAACATGAGGTGTTTTTATTGAAGAATCACCTGCTAATTTTTTTTTTAATTTTTTTTCAACGTTTATTCATTTTTGGGACAGAGAGAGACAGAGCATGAACGGGGGAGGGGCAGAGAGAGAGGGAGACACAGAATCGGAAACAGGCTCCAGGCTCTGAGCCATCAGCCCAGAGCCTGACGCGGGGCTCGAACTCACAGACCGCGAGATCGTGACCTGGCTGAAGTCGGACGCCTAACTGACTGCGCCACCCAGGCGCCCCACCTGCTAATTTTTAATTAAAAAAATATTCCTTTGTGTTCAAATAACTAAAATGTCTGGGGTGCAGGGGGGTGATTGAAAGTGCTCTGCTCTTTAAGAAGAGGATTGATCTGAACAAGTATAAAACTGTAGGGCTGAGCAAAAGTGACTCAGAGTTAACTTAGTACTGACTAATAAGGAAGGAGGAGAGCAAGTGCATCAGACACGTGGCTGCCGCTATTGTAAATTTTCTGGACTACAAAGACATCATCATAGGGCTGGATGAAGAATTACTGAAGATGGGAAAGAGTATACAACATGATTTTCTCCATTGTTCCTGTTTTATAAAACATAAGAATTATGAAGTAATCACATGGGTCTGGGAAAACAGTGTCTCACCTCCTGAGAGGTGTAAGATTTTCAAGAGAGGGCTAGTTATCTAGATAGCAGGAAAAAGCAGTATTCCCTTCACCTCTCTGCTCACAGCAGCTTAAGGAGAAAGTTCCTTCTGCGCTTTTAACATCTAAGAACACATGGCTGGTGGCCCCAGGCAAGCCAAGGTCTGAGGCTTTTCATAGTAAGTACTAGAACTCTAAGTTCCCATCCTTCAGAGCTAACAAAGTGAAGGTTCTTCTGAGGTTAAAAATAAAGTCAGGGGCTCCTGGGTGGTTCAGTCAGTTAAGCGTCTGACTCAGGATTTCAACTCACGTCATGATCCCAGGGTCTTGGCACTGAGCCCCACATCAGGCTCTGCATTGAGTATGGAACCTGGTTAAGATTTTCTCTCTTTCTGCTCCTTCCCTGTTCTCTCTCTTTCAAAAAAAAAATATCAAAGTTTGATTAAATGGTAATTGATAAAATAACTGAATAATATATCCTGAATAATATATATATATTATATATATAATAATATATCCTGTACAAAGCATATATTTAATTCTTACTCTATATACACACCTTGATTTAACTCAAAACATTATAATTTGTTTAGTTAAATTATTGGTAGCTAACAATTTTTAGTGAAAAGCATAATGGGCCAGAAAGTGTGTGTGTGTGTTTTTTTCATGTTTGTTTATTTTTGAGAGAGAGAGAGCAAGCAAGCATGAGGAGAGAGGGGCAGAGACAGAGAGAGACAGAGGATCCGAAGAGGGACCCATGCTGACAGCAGAGAGCACAATGTGGGGCTCGAACTCACCATGAGATCATGACCTGAGCTGAAGTCCAATGCTTAACTGAGTCACCCAGGTGTGCCTGGTTTTAGTTTGAGTTATCCCTTTATTTACTGGTGATTATACTACCTCCAAACCCATTAGAAGGTAGTATAATCATTCCCCAGTGGCACCTGCCTGAATTGTAGCTGAAATGTCTAAGAGGCAAAATGGGGCTTCTACAGGGCTGGGCTTGGTCATTCCAAACCCATTGGGTTGGTTTTTTTATAGCCTGGTAGTAACAACTCTTACCAGCAGGGCTTTTGGACAATTCTGATTTAAGCCTTGACAATTCTGATGGTTTGGCTTTGTGTTCATTGATGGTAGGTGAATTCTCAATGGACTCTGGTCTTGTAGTTAAAACTTGTGAGGGAGAACGGTGCCCATTAATTGGAAAAGAACCAGAAGTCATTGGCTGACATATTTCATTTTTTGATGCACTTGGGCTTGAGGCTGATTGATGTAAAGGCAAAGGCTTTCTGTACTGGGGAGGTTTAGGGTCATTCCAAAACTCATCTACGTCCACTTTATCTTCTTTTCCATTCTTCAATCTGTCAGATTCTAAAACACTAAATTCTCCTATGTCCCGGCCATGGCTTAGCCCAGGGCTCTGTGGGAGTTCATCCTTCACTGCAGAGAATCTCACATGTTTTAATGGCTCCAGGGAGTTTGAAGAGTCGTCATCTTCCAAGGAATGCTCCTTCTCAGAAATTCTCTCATGGATGGTTAGGCCAGGTGACACAATTTTGCTTTTGGGTTCAAAGTTCTGATGAAAACGAACCGTTTCAGAGTCTGTGCTGCTAGAACTGGAGTTGCGCTTCAGGATCCCTCTCGGAGTCCCCCTTGCACCCAGGGAGTCTGTCCTTTGTCTAGGAAAAGGCTGGTTATCATCTTGCTTTAACTCATGTGATTTGTGGAGCATTTTCCTGGCTTTGGGGATTGGAGCTTTGATCTGAGATCCATTCTCAGGGCCTGGAAATGTCTGCTTTGGTTTCTCTAAATTTTGGCTTGAAATATCTGGGATCGACGATTCTTCTTTTGACTCTGACAATTCACCTGAAAATTAAAACATGTTAGGTGATATACCAAATGGAGAATAACCCTAATTTAAAACACCTATCACGAATTTAATGTACATTTAGCAAAGAGTAAAATAAAATATTAAAGATAACAAAGTATTCGTGTAAGTGCAGACCTAATTAGAAAGCATTAAAAAATTCATTCATGAACTTCATTGAACTGTACATTTAAGATTACTGTGATTTACATCCATACTTTGAGGTATTTTTATACTCAGTAAAAAAGTTTTTAGAAAAAATTTTTAAAATTCCTTAAGGAGGCTAAGGAAAAACACAGAAGTCACTTAAAAAATTCACGTATGTTGGGGCGCCTGGGTGGTTCAGTTAGTTGAGTGTCCAACTTCGGCTCAGGTCAGGATCTCGTGCTTTGTGAGTTCAGGCCCCACATTGGGCTCTGTGCTGACAAAGCCTGGAGCCTGCTTCGGATTCTGTGTCTCCCTCTCTGTCTCTACCCATCCCCTGCTCGCGCCCTGTCTCTCACTCTCAAAAATAAATCAACGTTAAAAAAAAATTTTTTTTTAATTCACGTATGGAAACTAGAAAAAGGAACTCAATGTTTTAAAAAGAAAATCTCAATTTTTTAAAAACAGAAAATCTCTAAAACAAAAATTAGTTTTTTCCAAAAAGTTAAAAAAAAAAAAAAATGGGTAGCATGTTCCAGTGCCTTTTTTTCTGTAAAATATTTTACGTAATATAATGTGTATCCAATGGAGGGGGGAAGTACACTAATATTAAAACAGGATAATTGATACTCCAACTCCACTATTTAATGTTAATTTTCTACCCCTTGTCCAATTTTTAATGCCTGAGGGCTCTTCTTATAGTTGCTTTTGAAGAGACTGAATTGTCTAGTATTTCTTCTTAATGGTATGGAAGAACGGTAAAATTCTGTAAAAGGCAGACTTAAATCAATTAAGCCACAAACCTGATCAAATGCCTCCTGAGGGACTAGGCTGATAATTACAGATTAGAGGATCATAACATTGTCAAGTGGCCTTTTTCCCTTAAGGCAAAAACTCTTTTCGTTACACAAAGAATGTCCTCACATGATACACAGCCAATATGTGCTGTTAAATGAATGAATGAATGCCTCTGGTCAAAAAATTCCCCAGTTCACTGAGGGGGAACCTAAGGCCTGGAGGTCAAACAACAAGTGTGAGCTCCAAGACTGGAATGCGTGAACTTCCAGTTTCTAAAATTTCTGCTTCCTTCCCTCAGGCAGGAAACCAATGGGCACAGTAGAATAAGAAAATCATCATGACTTTTCACTTTCTCTTGAAAGTTCTTTTAGTTAAAGGAACTCTGAGAATTTCCCTTGGTCCACAGATAACAAAGATACAAATATCTAGTCCATAAAAATAATATTTACCTTCTTTTGAAGTCTTAAAGAAACCAGCCTTTCCATTTTTTGACGGCTCACTTTTGGTTTGTTGAGATAAGTGATCTTCTGGCAACTTGGAGCTATTAAATGGGTTCTTCCTTTGCTGGGGAAAAATATTGTTTATTAAACTCATTTTAAACGCCATAGCAGCAACTCAGTGTTAACAAATGCTTATTAGTTCCAAAACTTGATAGTTTCATCCAGTAAACTCTGTCTGGCATGTTTGAAAAATTACTGTCCTGGTTAATGTGGCTGACACAGAATTACCAAATATGCCAGACCAGAATTAAACTGTATAAAATATACTCAATCCCAGAGCCCTACAAAGTTAGACCAGAACCAGGCATTCAAATCTAAACCTCACATTTTACAAAGGTGAGAAAACTTGGGCCTAGTCTAGGTTAGGGTAAAGCTGAGACTGATCAGGGCAGATTCCCCCAATGCTCTTTCTACATAAAAGACTCTCACTGTGCTAGATTAAAGCTGAACTAAATACAATTGTAACTGACCTTTCCTATAAACATTTAAAAGACACTTATCAAGGTATTTGGAGTGCTTCATAATCACTATTATGATCATCAATTCCAATGACAGAAAGGGGAACAGTAAATAGAATTTTTTTATTAATATAAGACTGAATATGCTTATTGTCTTGACCTTCATAAATTGGCAATACCCTCCCATAAGCAGAACTCTAACAGAGATTCAGGAAGCCATGAATAGGAACATGGACTGATATGGAACTAACAAGCTACTTTCCGTATGCTTAAAAGCAGCAATCCCCAACAGGGGATTTTTTTTATTCTCTAGGGCAAGAAATCGGGGTCTTCAGCAATGTAGAAACATGGTATTCACCAACTTTTTCACCACAAGAGTGACTTCTTACATAAAATAGTAAAAATTATCTATATTTGGTACAAAAAAGGACTACAAAATCCTCTTTATATCATGGTACTTTGATACAATGAGAAAAATGGCATTCCTGCCAAAAATGAGACTTTTGGAGTCTGAGCTCAATCTACCTTAGCCGGAGACACAGCTGACTTCCTTGTGTTTTCCTGGGACATATCAATCACGGTGGAAGCTGGATTTACCACGCTAGAACTGCAAAAGAAATAATAATTCAGAGAATAAACCCTCACCCTTTGAGGAAGCATAAATCATGCCTCTGAAGCTGAAAGCTATTAAGGCAGGACAGGAGAGGAAGTTTGTAAAACCAAACTGCTGGGAAGGGAGAGAGAGTTGGGGCCTAGAGATCATTAAGCAGCAAAGTGAAGGCGGAGGCAGAGCAGACACGAAAGACAGGCATGACACAAGCAAAACCATCAGAAGCCTTGAGATTTTTATCATGGTACCAGGCACACAGGAGGTTCACAATGTAAATTTGTAGAGATGAACCCTTCTCAAAGTCAGAAGCTAAGGTCAGGTGCAGATGACAGGGAGCAACTTATCTCAAGGCGAGGGGATGTCATTGCTGAAAATAAAGCCCCAAAGAGTTTCAGGGCTTGGTTTCACAGAATGGCAGTGGTCACTCTAACTCAGGCAGGAAATAACTGAAGGAAAAACTCCGGTGAGACCAGTGACTTGACAGCCGATCTAAGAGATGCTGTGCAGGGAGGCCGGTACATTCAGGCAACTTGGTGAGGGCTCTCAACATAACTCTCCTAACTCAGGCTGGGCAGTGAGTTCTTATTCAAATACAAAAGGGGTAAGGGCGAGCACAGCAGCCAAAAGATGGTGGCAGGTAGAAGCCTGGGGCTGGCTCAGAAGAGTGAAGAAGATTCTCTACCCAAGGGACAGGACAGCCCCAGGGTGAGAGCACGGTGAGAGTAAATGGAGAAATGGGAGTTTAGCAGGGTTCCCTCCTGAACAACCACTCCTTTGGCTATTAAGGAAGAAAGGAAAAAGAAAGTCAGAGTGGCCCCGGACAGACGGGAAGAAAACCATCTGTTCAGACTTCCTGCTCCAGTGGCCTTGCCTCAGGCATAAAAGGTGAAGTCACTACTGGCTGAAACCACTGTGCCCAGGTGGACTCCACCTGTCCTCTTAGTGACATCACAGACTCAAGAACTTGGAAAATACCTAGGAAGGCATGGGCTTTTCACCATGTAGCAAAGGAACTGGATGTTGGGGAAAGAGAGCAATTTTCCCCAAAGCCACAGAGCCCTGCCCAAGAATATGGTTACTCAAAACATGGGCTACTTGTTCCCACAGCTTCATTTCCTTTCTTTCCCTCTGCACTTAAATTGTTATTTTTTGCACAGACTTAGTCCCAGGAAAAGGATGAACTTTTGAGGAAGCCATTCTTCCTTTTGTTACTCTCTTCATTGTTCCAGAAAGGAATTGCGGCAGTTGAGGCAGAGGTATATAAAATACATCTTGATTACATGGATGTGACAAAGAGGGGAAAAGGATGGGGAAGGGAAGGGCAAGGAACAAGAATGGGAATTTATAATGGAGCTAGAATTAAGGCTCATAGAAAAACACATTGCAGGAGGCTATTCTTACAACAGTGGGCACAAATTTCAATCAAGGTATCTATCAGCCAATGTGAAAACAAGTACCTGGTCACTGACAGAACTCACGGTGTCCATACAATAAAAATAGCCAATAGCTCAGGACTAGAAAGCACTATCTCTTGACTGTCATTTTAAGAAGCCCATGAATGACACAAGGAACCTTACAGCAGAGGCTAGGCTCAGTTTCTTAGAATGTTTTGTATCATCTCCTTATAAATAAAGCAGTCGTATAATCAGAGGACCTCAACCAAATGCTACTGGCTCCATGGATCACCCATTTTGTCCTGCCATCTTCTTCCCTCCTCTCCCACTCACCAAGACTGAAGGATAAGCAGTCTCAACTCTCTCCCTTCTCTGCTCCCCGGAAACCCAGTTCCTGTGCTTCATAGGCCCCAGTTCCGAGTGCCCATATTTCACATCATAAAACCAGACATGAAACTAGTCTCTCTCTTTCTAAATTCTATCAACCAATGTATGTCAGGTCCGCTATAAAGTACCTCTTTGACCGTCTTTATAAACCTCCTGCAGTGCCTTGTACAGCACCTGATACACAACTTGTGAAAAACTGAAAAATGAAGATCACTGAGCCAGTGCCAGGCAGCAGATAGGTATCCATGATTTTCTTCTTAAAAAACCTATGTTATTTGCCAAACAACAAGGCACATTATTTAAGTTTAAAATAAATGCCTTTGTTTCTATTAGTTCAGAAAACAAAAGAGGAAGAAATTACACATTCAGAGCACATGGTCAGACACTAAAGTACAGAGATACAGTATCACTGGGCCACTGTGTGTGTTGGGAGAGGGAAAATGACAAGGGGGTGGGACACGTGGTTAGGGACTGGGTTAGTCTGCTTAGAAAAAATGAAAACAACAGTCTTGTGCCTCAAAGTCTGTAAAAATACAGCTACTTCTCAGATTAAGCTCTGGCTTTACTTCTCTCAAGGAATACAGCAATGTTTTGCATTCCTGCCTTTTATTTGGCAATCATCTTATCCTCAGCTGATTTTTGCAACAACCCTTTGAGGTATGTATGCTTCTCCTCATTTAACTCATGAGAAAAACTAAGGCTGGGGAGGTTAAATAACCTTGATGTCACAAAATTAATAAATGAAGACCTGGGGATTTGAGCCAGGTGTGTCTGACCCTGACCCAACAGACAATCACACGAATAATGGCGAGGCTACACTGCCTCTGATTTCTCACGTTAATAAAGTGGTGGTTTATAGCAAGAAGACTGAAGTCCAGGTGATCCTTCTTTCCCAGTGACTGTCACATCTGCCACTTCCTTTCTACCTTTACAGTCACATCCTTTATTTCTATCAACTTTATTAGCCTCACATCTGACCTCCTGATTCTAAAGTTCCACGAATCCATTCAGCATTCCGCCACTAAGCTGGGATAATCTCAAATACAATTTTGATCATGTCACTCTTTTGCTCGTTCTCCTTCCCTGACTCCCCAAGGCCTGTTGGAATGAAGTCTGTTTGAACTTGTCAGGAAGGAACTGGAGATGCTCCGCCATGTACCCAATATACTTTCCCACTCTTTCCTTCTATTGCCCCTTCATGCCAAAGAGTTCCATCTACTCATTATCCCCAAAACTCACTTGACTGTTGTCTCCACTTGGTCTATCCCCCCCGCCCTGCCCTCATGTGTTTGCTCCGCTCTCTGCCCAAATCCTTGCTGTCATCTCCAAGCCCAGTCCAAATCTCACCGCCTTGTGATACTGCTCCTGTATCAGCCCAGCTGGAAGTGGGTCTCCTTGTCTCAAATCCTTATATCAC
This sequence comes from Leopardus geoffroyi, assembly GCF_018350155.1. Classification (NCBI taxonomy): domain Eukaryota; kingdom Metazoa; phylum Chordata; class Mammalia; order Carnivora; family Felidae; genus Leopardus; species Leopardus geoffroyi. The sequence goes on along the minus strand of NC_059329.1, from coordinate 46,888,217 downwards.
ATTTCAGTGGTACTTTGGATTCGAAATTTGCTCTCTGCCTGGCACTATTTGTTATCACATGATCAGATATTCACACACACGGATGCATTATTTTTCCTAAGAGAATATAGACTCTTTATAGCCAGATACTGTGTCTTTGTTTCTTGGAATCCCTCCCCAAGGCAGTAGACTGTGTCCTGCATATAAAAGATACTCAATACATTCCACAGGACTAGATTTTTAAACTGTAGCAAGCCAAATTCCACACCCTGTGCTTGTAATTCTTCCCTCAGGCACCCTTCAAAAACTACCTGCAATGCCAGAAGGAACACTTAGACAAAATGTGTTTACTTTGTTAAAAGAATTATTAAAGTATTAGATTATGATATTGACATTAGGGTTAAAAGTATCTGCATTTTAATACAAGTCTTGGAAGACTTAACTACAAAGAATAATAAGGTATCATACTGTTGCAGGGATGCTGGGGAAAGAGGTGCAGCTTTAAATCATACCACGTGGCCAGCTGGACACTCAACCTGTTTCTGTGTCTAGCCATAAAGTGCTCCCAAGCACATAAAGTGACTTTTAAGAGTTTCTGAACCTTAACTGGCCTTTCCCTCTAAAAAAGTTAAAAATAACAGCAGACATCTTACACTAGTTCTTTGCAGCTTAAATATTAACAGTGTCAAATCAGAAGCAAATTCTGCGAGTGATTTTTTTCACATGTTGTTGCTGTTGTTCACCTCTCTCCCCCTTTGGGTGGCAAGTTTCTTGGAAGCTAATGCTGGGTCACATCCCAAGTGCCCAACACTGTGCCAGCACATGTTACACTCAGTGAAGCTCAAACACATGGGTAAACAAATGAAGAAATGGCTCAGGGATAAAGTGAGGGAAGTAAATTAGAAAATATGCTACACCACGCCTTTCAAGTCAGCATTTTTTTTTTTTTAAGTAAAACATTACTTGTCTGATGCCACCATACTTCATGCTACAGAATTCTCTAACATGAATATTCTCAGCCAAGTGTAAGACACTCTGATGTCACAGTGAAACTATTTCTACCACAGGTGATTTGGGCAAATCCAAGATCCTATACGATTAAGAAAGATTGTTTTAAAGTGCTCAGTATAAGTGATTCCGGGGGGCAGGCCTCTAAGAAATGAAATGGTCACATCACTGCATATGCAATATATCCAAGGACAAAAGATCAAATGCATTGTCCTTAGAATGGCATCTCTACCTTGCTTTTGGGAGAAAGCTAGGTGCTTCACATTGAGCTTATTATTGGGGTAGGGGTTGAGGTAAGTGGCTAATTCTTCTGGGAGACTGAAACAGGGAGAGGAAGAGGGAGAAAGAGAGGGAGAGACTAAGAGATTGAGACACAAACAAAAGCCTTCCAGGGAAAAGAACATTAGTAGAAACAATAACATTATTTCAGAATTAAAGACATGGTTTAAATTTCTTGGTCCCCATTCAACAGAGGATAAGACAGAGATCGGTGGCAAAAGTATCACTGAAGCATAGGAAGTGAAGCTTAAAGATTAGCATTTTTGTTCATTATGATGACTCACAAGTAATCAGTGCTTTAACTCTACCAAAACCAAAGTGAGGTGAGGACGTACAGCTTCTCTTGTAAGAAAACTCATTGTTTTCTCACCACTTCCTAGGGAAGTGCAGAAGCCATGGAAAGAAATACCACAGGGAAAGCTTCACCTTGTTCTCCCTGAACTCATTTTGGAGATATTCTCTAGGGATTTTTTTGATTAACAGACATTACAAACCTCTGCAGCAGCCAAGCTCCCTCCTACCTCCATGCCTTCTGGTACTCTACTTTGAATGCCCCCTCTGATAGTTGTCCAAATGTGAGAATACCCTTCACATTCTTGTCCATCTTTTATAATCACCAGAGCTCATGGTGATACTGCTGAGCTGAGAGATTCTCAGTAACACAAAGCAATGAAGTCTGTAGGCTATCGATCATGTTCTTCATTTGTAGCTTAACTTTTCCCTTTCTCCTCTTTTCTACTTTATTCCTGAGTTCCAAACTACTTCATTTAATCATTCATTCAGTCACTCATTTGTTCATTCGTTAACCCCTCATTCACCATTATTCTTTACCTCATAATTCATTACCTATCAACTGTTTTCATTCAAGTGGTCAGTCTCTCACTCTCCATCTATTCTCCATTCATTCATTCCTTCATTCATTCATTCCACAAGACACTCTTTGGGCACTGTTGTATGTGTTAGGAATAGGGCAGTGAACCAAACAAAATATAGCAATAAACCAAAAGGCCTTTTCCTCATGCATTTGGAGGGCGGGGAAGGACAATACATACACACAAAAATAAATATGTAACCCAATGTCAGGCAGTGGTAAGTGTGCAGAAAATAAGAGAAAAGTGCTGGCATTCATACATTCCCCAGATACTTATCACTACATGTTGGGTGCTTGGTACATGGTGGTGAATAATATCCATGTCCTCAACGCTGAGAAAGAAATGCAGTGACGCTCAGCCCTGGGAAAAATCTGGATTTTTAAAAGTTCCTTGGGCAGTTCTGACATACAACTCACAGTTGAGAATATCTCATCAAGTAACCCACGTATCTTTTATAGATTATTAGATATCCCTGTGTCATACAAACACCTGAAATTTCTTCTAATTTCATCTCTAAAACTGTCGTACGTTTCCTCTTTTCTCCACTCCCTTGATTAGATTCTTACCATCTCTCACCTAAACTTCTGTTACAGTGTTCTAATGGAATTGCCTAACCCCATCTTCCACAGTTACCAGAATGATCACTCTAAAAAGCAAACTTGATCAAAATGTCATTTGATGGCTCCTTGTGACTTAAAGGAAAAGTCCAGCCTTTTGGCCAACATGCAAGGCTCTTCACAATCTTGCTCTGGTCTCTTCCTGCAGCATAACTACCCATCACTCACAGAGCACATCTACTAGACCATTTTCAGGTCTCCAACACGCCAGGCCCTCATGTCATTCTCTGTGCCTATATTGTCATTCTCCCCATGTCTACCTAACATAATCCTTCTCATCTTTCAAGAACTGACTTACATATAACTCTCTCTAGAAGTTTCCCTGACAATCCCTTGCATTCACCCTGGACATGGGGCTACTCCTCTGTGCTCCCATAGCTTTTAATTACACTTATCATGTGACATCACAATTTATGGTTATACATGACAGCCCCTTTTGCAAACAATAAGTTCCCTAAGGACAGGGACCATATGTTGTTCATCTCTGAATTCCTAGCTACTATCTTGCATACAATAAATATGGAATAATTACTGACTGACTAAATAAATGACTGAATGAAGAATAAATTAGAAACCCTATAAAATGATTTATTCTACTGGGTGCTAGCAAGACATTGAATCAGTGTTTCCAATCAGCTACATACAGTGATATTTAAACATTTTATTTCTAATAAATATCCTGAAAGTAAACCGAGCCAATATATGGATTAACTGTTCCATCCTAACCATTCATACCCGTTTCTCTTTCCTATTTTTGTACACATTTCACTGTCTTTCTTCTGGCCTTTCTGAACTCTTCTGCCTGTGGTTTAGGCTGGCCCATAGTACCCCCTGCTGATTTTGCTCCAGCAAAAGCAGTAACTGACCTCTGACGGAGGACATCTATTACCAGGGCTTGTTTGTATATAGTCAGAGTATACTACCGCCTCTTTGATATGATGCCAGGGCACTGAGATGCCCACTGCCACTAACACAGCCCTCTCTGCACCTAACACTTTGCTTCCCTTGGTTGAAGGCTCTGATCCCCATCAGTCTGCATTCTGAAGGTAATTCTTTAATCTTTAGAAACCATTAGGAACTGGAAGTCTTCCCAGCAGAAAGTCTATACAGGGTGGGAGACAGACACGTGACAGACCTCTGAATCCTTTCATTGAAATGCCCTCATCTGCACTGCACACCACATGATAAGAGCTACTTGGGCTGTGTGTTGGGATGCCACAAACACGCTCAGGCTCTTATTTCAATAAGGTGACCATCCAGAAAAGGCAAGAAGCTGAAAATTTCCATCCGTGTAGGGTTATTAAAAAGTCAATATTCCTTAGAGTGGAATGCATGCTAGATTCCTTCAAAGGAGAAAGGAGAGGCCATCGGGCAACTGAGGGATGTGGGATGGGGAAGGATGCGAGAAGAGGAACCAGAAGGGGAAAAGAAATGAGAAGCTTGGAATGCACTTGAGAAACTAGCGTTTTCTTTAGTGTATTGGGCTGGTCCTGTGAGAGGCCACAGTGTTAATATAAGCTATCACAGAGACCAGTCTTCAGACAGGCAGTCTTAAAGGAAGAGATTAGAGAGAGAAACTACAAGGCCAGTCCACTTGCAGCCTCCTTCAGACCAAAGCAGCACCAAAATGGGGACATCTAAGACTATCAGTGTTGCCCGGAGCACCCAACCTTGTTTCACAGAACATGTCATCCCAAGTAACAAAGGAAGGTCTTCTCACCCCAAAACAGGTCTACCTCTATAGTCAAGACATGTTATACCTCATTTATGGGCAGGGTCCTGACCCCCATGGGAAGAGCTTCTCACATCTTTATTTGTATACTCCCCACCTTGGTTCAGCCATGTCTTGTGGATTATTTGGGGATAGGGAGGACATGATGTGCTATCAAGGTGTGGTTCATGAACCAGTGCCAATCTGAGAACTGCGTGTCACTGGTTCGCAATGAGGGGAGTACAGAAATTGCGTGTGTACATTTAGACTCATTTATAGCAATTTGCTAAGACATCCCAGAACTGTATCGGAGCTTTATACTTTGTATGACTTTGCTGCTTTCTGTATTTCATTTTTGTTATATTTTTATATAAGATTCCAATCTGTGATGACTAAGAAATACAGATTATTTTTTAAAAAACCAAAACACTGGTCTTTGACCACAGTTTGTGCCAATACTGCACAGTTAAAATTCAGCAACCAGCACTGGAACTGTGAGCATTTGGAGTTTTCCCTTTGCCACTTTAAAGAAAACCTCACTCTCTATTCCTTCATCCATCAAACCTCTCTCTACTTCCTTGTGTGACAGGTGCAAACAAAGATGAGTTCCGGAAGAATGCAGGTACCAGATGGCGCGTGAGTTCATGCCAGGCACCCACAGTGTTTCAACTCTTCCCAGGCAGGACCCCACAGAACTGTGCCCATACAAACAAGGAATCTTGCCACAGAACCTATTAGAAAAACTGCTTCAGAAACTGCAATATCTAGTCACTGTTGCCTCACAACACTCCCGGACACCTGACTCCTGGCTAAGAAAATATTGACAGGTACTGAGTCATGCTATTGAAGTTCAATTCCTCTAAAAGTACAGGCCCCAAAATACACTTAACACACCCAGTTCGCAAAGGTTAAAGTATAGGTGAGAAACACCGCAGGAACCCGATACTGAGTAAAGTACTAGCTTCTGACATGGGAAGGAAGAAGTAAACAACAGCTCCTTCCACAGTTCTGGATGATTACCACCCATGTCACGTCATGAGCAAAGCAGCATACGTTTTTATTCTGACATTTTTATTCTTGCCTTCTGAACCATACCTCATCTATGTTATAATAACATAATTATAAAGCCACTGGAAATTGCCAATTTTCTTTCTTCCTGTGAAATGCTAAGTGGTTCCCACATCTCATTTCATTTAATCTCATAATATCCTGGTGAGGCAGCTCTGCTCTGATTTACAGATGAAACCAGAAAGACTCGTCTGAGGCCACACAAGGAATGCAGAAAATAATGAAGATATGACTTGGGGAAGCTATATTAATAGCCTCAAATTGAGGAACAGGGGAGAAACACCCACCAGCCTGCATGGGGTCATGAAGAAAAGCCAGGTAATGAGGGCAGCGGCGCCTCTGTCCCCCAGGCCCTTTGAGATGAAATGTGTTCTTGGGAGAAGGACAGGAAGTCTGACCCAGATAAAACTGTGCAGTAAGCTAAGTTGGTCTTCTGACACCCCCAAATCTCCTTTCCCCTTCTGTGGTACTTGAACCCTCCTCCCCTAGTTAGTCAGTGTTCTGGTGTCCCCATCACCCATCAGATTGGCTCTTAGGAGCTGCTCTCAGCTCCTTAATGATGATTCTAAATAACTGTGTTCTCACTCCTGGAGTTTCTAATACTTAAGTTCTCATCTTTCCCTATGGAAGGAAATCCTTTATCTCATTAGGGGGTTTGCTGGAAAATGGGAAGTCACCAAGGGGAAGTGGTAGGGGTCGATTCTCACTCAATGTATGTGAGTCCATACTTCCATTCACTAAATGCCCACTATGTGCTATTGACCATTTTTAAGAATTCTACATTTACTAGCTAATTAAATTCTCAGTAATCCTGCTGGAAAATCATTATCATTCCATTTTTATAGTTGAGAAACCAAAGGCCCAAGAAGTTAAGTCACTTCTAACACAAGGTCACAAAATCAATTAGTGACTACTTATTGTTTAACTTCTAGCCAACATGGTTTCTACATACAGAACATTACAAATCATCCCAGAGGGGAAACAGTCCAGCCTACAACCCATGGAAGTGAGTCCTCTCCAACCGGGAGATGGATACTGGGTACCTTAATAGAATCAGTATTCCATTATTCATGTCATGTAACTTTACTCATATTTGGCTCTGAAATGCCTATTGATGCCTACATTATAGACCTTCTCCCTCATGTGTCAACTACATTAGAAATATCCCTGTTCCCTAGGTGCCTCAGACTTGGAAACTGACTCAGTGATTATCCTACCAGCAAATTTGTTGACTTCAGCCCTGTTGTAGACTCTGAATTAAATTGTCTTCACTGAGGAGGTACAGATACAATGCAACTGCCTTCCAACCAAAGGGTAATAACTATACCTCCAAGGGATGAACACCAATGGGAAGATCTTAAATACCTAAAAGCAAATCATCAAAAGGTTTCTGGCAATGTAGCTCCACAGTCAGGTACTTCTTAGGAAGGATGCACAAATGTACATTTTTGACTGGCCAGATGGTAACAGGTATGGAAAACACCAAAAAAAAAAAAAAAATCAAGACTGAAATATTGAGGACAATCTGCATCCTAAAGAGGCATTTACTGAGCACCTCCTATATACCAGGTATTCTACCTACGTTATCACTAATTCTCACTATAGTCTTTCCTGGTATATATATATTATCTTTCCTATCTAGAGTTAAGAAAAGAGACTCAGAGAGGTTAAATGACTTGTCCATCATCAAATGGCTAATAAGTGGCATATTTAGGATTTGAATTCATGTCTGGTTTCCCAGAAACTTGAGCTTCTTCCATTGAACCAGGTTGTACAATTTGATCATAATTCACCTCTTCTCTGAAACGACTATATTTATTTTGAAGTACCTCTTCATTCTACTCTAAAGTGAAATCATTAACACAAATAAAAATCAGCTATTGTTGGTGCTAGAAGAAATCACCCACTTAACATTTTAATTTTATTTAACATTCAGGTTTGTTAGAAATTCTCGAAGTTGGAAGAGTACTGCTAAGGCTTTGTCCACATCAGGGCCCCAAATTCTCTCATACATACTCCCATCACAGTGCCTGTGAGAAGAGTCTGGTGTTTGCACTCATAGCACACCAAGCCATGAATCCCACATCCAGCGGCTCTCCCTGTGAGCTCTACCTTACCTTGGGCTTGCTGGTGCTACATCCTCTGGCTCTTCTAGAGCACCAGTTAGCTCTGGGGGAAGGATAGCATCTTTGTTGACGTTATTCACCCAGCTTTCCTTTGCCTCATTTGCTCTGTCCTTACTCTGCTCAGCTGAAAGAGGAAACAATAAAGACAGGAAGGTTATCCCTCACCTCCATGACCTACAACTCTTATAGTAGCTCTTATCACTGAAGCTCAAACTTGAACCTCAGGCCTTTCCAGAGTGCCAAGGCAATGACTAATGAGTCTGAGTATCCAGGGTCAGAATTACATCTGCAAGTCAAGTCAGTAGATTCTCATATTGTTAGCTTCCCTCAAGCAGAATCTCCTGAGAGCATGATTGTACATTTAAATGTGCAGGTAAATCCAGAGACCACTACAGCAAAATGCTGACCACCTCTAAGTGGATCTGACCTCAACTGGGGACAGGACTAAATATGTATGCCAGGGGAATTCTCTGGTCAGTGAGTCCTCATTGGAACAGAGACACCATCATTACCAAGCATTTACCAAACATCAACAGTGCCTGACTTGAGGTTGGGCTCTGGGACCCAAAGGGAAATAAACACTTATCATCTGGAATGTTCCTCTCCACTGCCTCTTCCTTCCCCCAGTCTCTACACATCCAAATTCTACATATTCCTCAATACCCAGCTCAGATGCCAAGGCCCCCCAAAAAACTCTGCATTCCCTATTCAGGAAATAACTTCTTTTTGCCTCTGAACATCAGATCTCTTCACCAGCACCTCTCATAGCATCAACCAAGTACTAAATGCCAGACACAGTGCTGAGTTTTTTGCATGCATTTCCTTGTGAGGAAGGAGTTTTTTTCCAAGTTCACAGGTTTGGAAATTGAGGATCAAAAAGTTCAGGAGACTTGCCTAAGACCACAGAGCCAATAAATGCCAGGAATGCTTATACATCAACGTTAAGAAGATGAAGCAGGGGCGCCTGGGTGGCTCAGTCGGTTAAGCGTCCGACTTCAGCTCAGGTCACGATCTCGCGGTCCGTGAGTTCGAGCCCCGCGTCGGGCTCTGGGCTGATGGCTCAGAGCCTGGAGCCTGCTTCTGATTCTGTGTCTCCCTCTCTCTCTGCCCCTCCCCCGTTCATGCTCTGTCTCAAAAATAAATAAACGTTAAAAAAAAAAAAAAAAAAAGATGAATCAATATAAGGGCTCCCAATTACCAAATAGTCACATTCCAGGGTGGTATTCCCTACAGAGTCTCTCTACACATAAGTCTAATTTCTTCAATTGCAAAACAGAATCCACAATAGTAACCTGTACCTATCAAGAGTTCTGAAGGCCGGGATGGTTTTGAAAATCAAGAGGGATGCGAGCAACACATGGCATATACTCAACAATAAGCCTTTATTTGCAAGGAGTATGACTCTGAGTCATAAAGAATGAAATCCCAGTGCGCCATTTGCCAATGATACAACCTTGGACAAGTAATTTCACTTCTCTGAACTTTACACGTCCCATATATAGAACAGGGATAATAATACCTACCTTACAGTATTGCTGCTATAGTTACAAATATAGAGAGTAAATGCCTATCATGTATTAAATGATCAAAAGGTGAGAGCTGTTTTCCTTATTGTGTACAGGTTAGATCTACACAGGGGCTATTCTCAGGGGTAAAAGTTTATACTGTCTAGTCTAGAGTGAGAGAGAAGGCACACTATAAATGTTTAATAAACCCAACAGAATTCTAAAGCCCTCAAAATACTGTCTTTACAGTCTCTTAAGTAATACACTTGGTTGATTAAAGAGGTATCAGATGTTAAAGTTGTTGAAAGAGATGCTAGTCTCTTTCTGTCACCCTACTCAAAGAAAAGGTTCTGAATCTTCTGAGTTAAAAGCCAAAAGGAATGCAGGGGTAAATGCCTTATAACCCCAACTGTTGGGGCGCCTGGGTGGCTCAATCAGTTAAGATTCTGACTCTTGATTTCAGCTCAGGTCATGATCTCAAAGTTTGTGAGTTCAAGCCCCATGTGAGGCTCTGTGCTGACAGTGCAGAGCCTGCTTGGGATTCTCTCTCTCTCTCTCTCTCTCTCTCTCTCTCTCTCTCTCTCTCTCCCTCTCCCTCCCTCCCTCCCTCTGCCCCTCCCTTGCATGTGCATACTCTCTCTCTCTCTCAAAATAAATAAAATAAACTTAAAAAAAAATAAACCCCAACTGTCTATACTACTACAACTCAATACAGTCTCTAAAGGACTCCCCATGTTTTTCTACATTAGCCTGGGTCACTTAGCCCTGCCTTCATCCATCTGAATTCAGGGCAAGAGGATTTTGAGCTGGGGGACTACACATTATGCAAAGCACACCTCTAAATGACATCCCTCAGCAGCTTCCAGTAAAGATTCTAACACCCTTCCCTTCTCTTGACAATGCCTTCCCCACAAATGCTGGCTCAAAATGTACTACCCAAATCAACTCACCTGCTACCTGGAGCTTCTTCTTTCTCATGGATGCTCTGATGATATCTGCACCATGAATTCTGTCTCTGTGCCTTTTTGCCTTGGCTTCATAAAACCACTGGCCACTCATATTCTTCAACTGTTGGTCATCCTTAATTTTTTCAGGCAAACGTCTACAAAAGGAAAAGAGCTTTACTTTGCTGAGAGCCCATGGTAAATAAATGAGTTTACTGTGACAGTGCATAAAGAAATTTGTAAACAGAAACACAAATAAAGCTCTCAATAATTTAGAAGACCCCACAAACCTCTTAGATGACTAAGAAATATATATTCCTCTTTGAATGAAAAGTCAAGACAGACAAGGCTTACACTTTTTAAAAATCAAAGACTTTATCCCTGACCTCCACATGATGTCTGGAATTTCTCAAGAACAGATTCACTTTTGGGCTGTGGTCTTCTGTGTCTACTGTTCAAATGCAAACACCCCAGGGAAAGATGATATATTAAGCATCTCTAAGCTTTGGTCCCTTTAGCTGTAAAAAGAGGTTAATCATACTAATCTACTTCATGGGATTGCTTTGAGGATTAAATTAGCTAATGCATATAAACTGCCCTTTGCAAATGCCTGGCACTTAATACCCAATGAATAAGTGGTGGTGTAGTTATCAGCTCATCAATCCTTTCCATTTCAGTGAAATGAGTTTTATCAGAGACTTTCTGTGGGGGAAGTGCATGATGTCTCTGGGTCTTAATGCTAGGGAAATGAATGCTGAAAAAGCAGGCAGGAGGCAGGCAAGATCAAATTTATGGTAGGAGGGGGACAGGGAGTAGAGGCAGAGGCACAGCCAATTGTGCAGCTACTGCTTTCAAGGGTTCCATGATCACTCATGCTCACTGAAAAGCTAAAGCCTATAGAACAAAACAAATGCAACCCTAAAATCTTCCTAATTTACTCACTTAAAAAAACACTGTTCTACTTAACAAGTCTTTTTTTGTTCATCGTGATAAGTGTATTCTTTAATTCTCATCCCCTATTTCTCCCACCACCACCCCCCCACATCCCCTCTGGTGACCATCAGTTTGTTCTCTATAGTTAAGCATCTATTTCTAGGTCTCTTTTTTCTTTGCTCATTTGTTTGTAAATTCCACACGAGTGAGATCACATGGTAGTTGTCTTCCCATGACTGACTTATTTCCTTTAGTATTACACTCTCTTGCTCTATCCCTGTTGTTGCAAACAAGATTTCTTTCTTTTTTTAGTGGCTGAATATATTCCATTGTAATACACACCACTTCTTCTTTATCCTTTGCCTATCAGTGGACACCTGGGTTGCTTCATAGTTTGGCTGTTGTAAATAGGTTGTAATAAACATAGGGGTGCATATATCCCTTTGATTCAGTGTTTTTGTATTTTTTGGGTAAATACTTAGTAATGTTATTACTGGGTGGAAGGGTAGTTCCAGTTTTAATCTTTTGAGGAACCTCCATACTGTTTTCCACAGTGGCTGCACCAGTTTGCATTCCTACCATCAGTGCGAGAGGATTCCCTTTTCTCCACGTTTTCACCAATACTTGATGTGTCTTGTGTTTTAATTTTCACCATTCTGACAGGTGTGAGGTGATGACTCATTGTAGTTTTAATTTGCATTTGCCTAATGATGAGTGATGCTGAGCTTGTTTTCATGTGTCTCCTGGCCATTTGGATGTCATCTTTGGAGAAGTGTCTGTTCATGTATTCTGCCCACTTTTTAGTTGAATTATCTGTTTTTGGTACTGAGTTGTATCAGTTCTTTATATATTTTGGATACCAACCCTTTATGTCATTACCAAATATTTTCTCTCATTCCACAGGTTGCTTTTTAGTTTGTCTCCTTCACTGTGCAGAACTTTTTATTTTAATGTAGTCCCAAAGTTTATTTTTGCTTTTAATTTTCTTGCCTTAGGAGACATATCTAGAAAAATGTTGCTAGGGCTAATGTCAGAGAGATTACTGCCTATGCTCTATTCTAGGATTTTTTATTATTTCAGGTCTCACATTTAGGCCTTTTAATCCATTTTGAGTTTATTTGCATGTATGGTATAAGAACAAGGTCTGGTTTTGTTACTTTGCACATGGTTGTCCAGTTTCCCAATACCATTTCCTGAAGAGTCTTTTTCCCATTGGATATTCGTTCTTCTTATGTTGAAGATTAACTAACCATATAATTGTGGGTTTATTTTTGGATTTAATATTCCAGTGATCTATGTGTCTATTTTTATGTCAGTACCATACTGTTTTAATGACTCCTGCTTTGTAATATAACTTGAAATCTGGAATTGTGATACCTCCAGTTTTGTTTTTCTTTTTCAAGACTGTTTTGGCTATTTGAGGTCTTTGGTGGTTCCATGCAAATTTTAGGTTTGTTTTAGCTCTGTGAAAAAAATGCAGTTGGTATTCTGATAGGTATTGCATTAAATACGTAGATTGTTTTGGGTAGTATAGGCATTTTAACAATCTTTATTCTTCCAGCCTATGAGCATGGAACATCTTTCCATTTCTTTGCATTGTCTTGAATTTCTTTCATCAGTGTTTCACACTTTACAGAGTACAGATCTTCCACCTGTTTGGTTAAGTTTATTCCTAGATATTTTATTGGTTTTGGTACAGTTGTAAATGGGATTCTCTTCTTTTTTTTCTTTTTTTTTTTTCAATATATGAAGTTGGGATTCTCTACTTAATTTCACTTTCTACTGCTTCATTGTTAGTGTATAGGAATTTGAGGGATTTCTGTACATTGATTTTGCATCCTGCAACTTTACTGAATTCATTTATCAGTTCTAGCAGTTTTTTGGGGGGATATTTAGAGTTTTCTAAATACAGTAACATGTCATTTGCAAATAGTGAGTTTTACTTCTTCCATGCCAATTTGGATGCCTTTTATTTCTTCATGTTGTCTAATTGTTGTAGTTAGGATTTCCAGTACTATGTTAAATAACAGTGCTGAGAGTGGACAGGCTTGTCTTGTTCCTGACCTTAAGGCAAAAGTTCTCAGTTTTTCACCATTCAGTATATTGGCTATGGGTTTTTCATATTTGGCCTTTATTATGTTGCAGTATGTTCCCTCTAAACATACATTACAGAAAGTTTTTATCATGAATTGGTGTTCTACTTTGCCAAATGCTTTTTCTGCATCTATTGAAATCATTATATGGTTTTTATCCTTTCTCTGATTGATGTAATGTATCATGTTGATTGTTTTGTGAATATTGAACCACTCCTGCATCCCAGAAATAAATCCCACTTGATTGTGGTGTAAGATTTTTTTTAATATAATTTATCATCAAGTTGTTAACATACAGTGCATACAGTGTGCTCTTGGTTTGGGGGATAGATTCCCATGATTCATTGTTTACATACAACAGCCAGTGCTCATCCCAACAAGTGCCCTCCTCAATGCCCATCACCCATTTTCCTCTCTCCCCCATGCCCACCTTCAACCCTCAGTTTGTGCTCTGTATTTAAGAGTCTCTTATGGTTTGCCTCCCTCCCTTTCTGTTTATAACTATTTTTCCCCCTTCCCTTCCCCCATGGTCTTCTGTTAAGTTTTTCAAGTTCCACATATGAGTGGAACTGTCTGTCTTTCCCTGCCTGCCTTATTTCACTTAGCATAATACCCTCCACTTCCATCCACATTGCTGCAGATGGCAGGATTTCATTCTTTTTCATTGCCAACTAGTATTCCATTGTATATATAAACCACATCTTCTTTATCTGTTCATCAGTTGATGGACATTTAGGCTCTTTACATAATTTGGCTATTGTTGAAATCACTGCTATAAACATTGGGATACATGTGCCCCTATGAATCAACACTCCTGTATCCTTTGGAGAAGTTCCTAGTAGTGCTATTGCTGGGTCATAGGGTAGTTCTTTTTTTAATTTTTGTATTGTTGGATTCAGTTTGCTAATATTTTTTTTGAGATTTTTACATGTATATTCATGAGAGATATTGGCCTGTAGTTCTCTTTTTTTGTGGTGTTCTTATCTGGTAAGGGTGATACCGGCTTCATTGAATGAATTCGGAAGTTTCCCTTTCTCTTCTATTTTTTGGAATTGTTTGAGAAGAATAGGTATTAACTCTTCTTTAAGTGTTCGGAAGAATTTTCCTGTGAAGCTGTCTGGTCCTGGACTTTCGTTTTAGGGGATTTTTTGATTATGGATTCAATTTCATTGCTGGTAATTGGTCTGTTCAAATTTTCTATTTCTTCCTGCTTTAGTTTTGGTAGGTTATTCGTTTCTAGGAATTTATCCATATTTTCTAAGTTGTCCAATTTGTTGGCATATAGGTTTTCATAATATTTTGTTACAATTGTTTGTATTTTTGTGGTGTTGATTTTATTTGGGTCCTCTTTTAGAGGTTTATTAGAGGTTTACCAATTTTGTTAATCTTTTCAAAGAACTAGGTCATAGTTTAACCTGTTCTATTGTTTTTTTAGTTTCTATGCCATTTATTTCTGTTCTAATATTTGTTACTTCCTTCCTTTCATTGGATTTGGGTTTTATTTGTTCTTCTTTTTCTAGTCCCTTTAGGTGTAAGGTTAGGTTGTTTGAGATATTTCTTGCTTCTTGAGGTAGTACTATATTGCTGTAAACTTCCCTCTTAGAACTACTTTTGCTGAATCTCAAAAATTTTGGACCATTATGTTTTCATTTTCATTTGTTTCTATACAATTTTTTATTTCTTCTTTGATTTCTTGGTTGACTCATTTATTGTTTAGTAGCATGCTATTTAACCTCCAAGCATCTGTGCTCTTTCCAGATTTTTCTTGTGGTTGGTTTCTAGTTTCATAGTGTTGGGGTCAGAAAAGATCCCAGAGTCAAGCCCCTATTTTTAAAGTTACAGGCCTTAAGTCCCACTGGTTGTAAGAAATCACATATTCAGTTCCTCTCAATTTCAAAGGCAAATATTATGGGAATTCATCCTCCATTTTATGGGTTCCCTGTGGGAAAGTCTGTTTTCTGCCCTTCTTTGTGCCACCAGCTTCCTCTGCACCATAGATGGCCCTAATCCACTTCACTCCCAAACTGGGCCTTCACTCTTCCTACCTTATTCATTGTGGCCTCTTCTCCACCATTTAATTGTGAAGTTTGTTCTGTCCATCTTTGGGTTGTTTTGTGGGTTATTTATACCAATGTGAGTGTAATCTGGTTGTATCTGTGAGATGAGGTGGGCTTAGGGTCATCCTACTCTGCCATCTTTCTAGCTGACCCTCTACCTGACAAGTCTTTTAATCTCTACATCTCTCCACCCATCTCAGTAAAATGAGAATCACAAACTCCAGAGTAGAGCAACAGAATAAAGAAGTATTAAAGCCTTAAGCAGACTTTGAACTTTTGGGAGGTAATGTGCTACATAAATCCAAGAGGGTTTATGATTGTCATTCAAGCTAATATGCACCCTTCCTAAGCAGCAAATCAAAATGTCTTAGCCAGAGAACATTGTATGATGGCCGCACCAAGGGGGTGGCAGCAGGGCTATGTGTGAGGGTTGCACACTGGCATGCCCAGGAGTGGAGAAAACAGGAGGGATTCTAGCAAGTGCATGTCCTCTCTCCAAGGGTGCCTGGAGTGTCTTCCAAGAGTTCAACTCTCTGCTGGAAGTTTCTCTCCTCTCCCAGTTACCTAGGAAGAAGTGACCCCATCCCAAACATGTCCAGTTACGATAAAACATCACCAAACCCTGACAGAAACAGTCATCACTTTATGGTTTTGAATCACCAGGGAGGTCATGGTTCTTATCAAACATTTCTAATGGTTTCCAATTGTCTGATGCTTTTGGCAAAGCAAACAATCCTCCATGGGCTACTGATGGAGCTTTTTTGGCTTCTCCTCCCAAAGGACCAAGTTTGAGTTCAATTCCAGAAGAGAGAAGTCCTTCTAGCATTCCCTGATTACAAAGTGAGCCCCTAGGAGCAGGTCTTGTACTCTATATATCCTTATTTGGTATCTCTGGAAAACAGTGGATATTTATTCAGTGCTTGTCGGGTGAAGGAATATCAAATGAGGCCCCTGACCACCTGGCTTCAGACTACCTTTTCAGATTCATTTTCCAGCATTTACCTCCAGACTCTACTCGCCAGTACTCTAGATTTCTTATTATTCCCCAAACTGCTCTTTCTGATCTCCATAAACATTACAAGCAGAAAGTCCTGGCAGAAAGATTACAAGGTTTAGACTCTCCCAAACAGATCCAAATCCTTGTTCTAACCCTTCCTATATGCTACCTGGGCAGGTTACTGAAACCCTTGACACTACAGTTTCTTTGTAAAGAGAAGGAAAATAAGATCTACTCTGTAGGACTTCTAAGATGATTAAATGAGGTGTTTACCTGAAAGCACCTAACAGTGCCTAGATCTTGGTAAGAGGCCAATAAATGTGAAGTCTCTCAGGATACCTTTCCTCACTTCTCTTCGCAGTACATTGGTCCTTATCCTTCAGATCCAGCTCATGCACCACCTCACAGGGGAAGCCTTCCCTGATTGCCAAGACACATGTGAGCAGCTTGCCCTTCCCCCAGGCTCCCACAGCACTGACCACATCATGTTCCAATGATCTATTTGCACATCTGTCTCACCCACTACTCTGTGAACTCTGCAAACACCTTGTAGGTGAGGACTACATCTTAATCACCTTTGTAATGTGAGCACCTCACACCACGCCTGGCACAGAGCTGATACCCAACAACTGTGAATTGAGTGAATAAAGAACAAATAAATGCTCAGCAGCCACCCCAGTCTGAGTCAGGCAAGATATAAGAGAGATCCTGTCACTGCTGGGCTTAAGTGAACCATACCCAATACAACGGCAGTGGCGGGTATGGTTCACTTCCCCTGATGAGGCAGGACATCTCACTCTTGGGGGAATGGGAAAAAGCATGATGAAATATGGCATCAGCCATCATCCTGTTGAAAGAGACCACAAACCCTCACAGCATAACAACTCTCAACTCCTCTTCAGGTTATTTATTTACTTATTTTTGTTGTTCAGCTGAAACGTACTCTGTAGCATCCTCGTGCAACTCTTACTCTGCTCCTGCCTGAATGACTGTCTGTAAGCCCTAATCATGCTAAACTTTCAGTGTGCAATGAACACACACCGTGTGAGTCAGGCTCACTCAAACACATTTGCCCCTGGAAAGGCTGGTAGCCATTACATTATAGAACGAGGGGTGAGTTTGTGGCTTAAGTGGCAAAAGAGTACGAAAATTTTCAAATTCATTAAGTGCCAATTATGTCTTTCCTAACATGATAATCACTGCTAGGTTTAATCAGTTTCCTTTTCTATCTTAGTCATTTGGAATATCCTATAGATGAATACATATATGTGACATTAAATCCCAAGTTTTACAAAGATGTAGGATCATTAAACAAAAATTCCACCATCTAGATGATGCTATTAAAATCTTCTCTATCAGCCGGGTTGATGTCTCATTTTTCATCAACTCTAATTGTACCAACAAAAATGGCATTTGATTCTCTAATTTTTATACCATTGAGTTGAAATGAGAAACAGATAAATTTTTCGGATCACAGTTTTCATTGCTTACCATCCTCTCCACACATGCACATTGTGCTTAGTAGAGAGCTGAGGATAGAGAAGATGCCCACTAAACCCCGCTGGGCTGGTGGGCAGAGATGAAGGTAGAAGAAAAGCACTCAGCCCATGAAGCACACTGTCCTGCTGGCCTTCCAGGCAGAATGCCCCTCATGCCCCCCTCCTCTGGCTAATACATATAAAGCATGCGTTTTGTACTGGGCCCCATGCTTGGCACTTAACATGCATCACCTATCATCTCATTTAATATTTACAATTTCACCATGATGTACAAAGAATTTAGTGAATTGTAAAAGACAGCCATCTTGCCTCCTCTGCGTGCTGAAGGCCATATCTATTCATTTGTTCATTCATTAATTCCCTATCATGTGTTAGCCAGATGCTTGGAATTGTGCATAAAAAATTCAATCTACAGCCTTAAGCACCAGTCTCAACTCCTGTGTTGCAGTGTGAGCACTTCCAGAGGAAAGTTGGAAAAGCAGTGACACCCTCCAGTCCAGCCTCAGTATTTCCCTCAGCCGAGCCCCTGCTCCCCTTTGTTTTTGTTTTTTTTTTTTAATTTTTTTTCAATGTTTATTTATTTTTGGGACAGAGAGAGACAGAGCATGAACGGGGGAGGGGCAGAGAGAGAGAGGGAGACACAGAATCGGAAACAGGCTTCAGGCTCCGAGCCATCAGCCCAGAGCCCGATGCGGGGCTCGAACTCACGGACTGCGAGATCGTGACCTGGCTGAAGTCGGACGCTTAACCGACTGCGCCACCCAGGCGCCCCCCCTGCTCCCCTTTGTATTCACACAACGCACCCCAGCTTCCAGTGATTCATCATTAGGCAAAGGCTTACCTTCAAAGGCGGGACTTTCATGATGTTACCTAGTCAACTGGACAAGAAACAGCAGTCTGTCCAGAAAGGCCCACTGGCCCACTCCCAGGCGCTTTTTTTTTTTTAACTCCTCAGTATATTCTGGACAAGGCAGTTAGACTATGTGATTTGAAAGTAGTCTGAGGCCAGAGAGGTTAGAAGGTTTGCCCAAGGTCACACAGAGCCAGGACCAGAAGCCATCCAGACTCCTGGCCAACACTGTTTCTGCTACTCCATCCTACCTGAGAAAGCCAAACATGATTTTGCTAAGATGGTCATCACACTTCACTTTTTCTACAAGGGAATTCAACCTTTGATAGAGAATCTGAAAACTAACACATGCAAAAATGAAATAAATTGCAAATGCTCCATGCGGAAAATGAGAGGAAACGTGTCCCTTGTGTCATGGACACATCATAAATCCACACAATCTGCTGAGGCAGCACAGCATGAGGGAAGGAAGCACAGGCTTTGCAGTTTGATGAGCAAGGCTTCAATCTTGCAGGCGCTTAACCTCTTCTACCTCATTTCCTCACTGTAAAGCAGGTTTAGCTACAATGTTATGTAGATGAAAGGGGAAAATGTAAGTGAAGCTCAGTGTACAATATAGTTCCTTAACAAATGTTGGTTCCTTTCCCCTTTGCACTGACAGAAAATACCCCAGAGGTCCTGAAAAGCAGTTCTTCAATGCCAACTGCCTTCCCTTAAAAAACTAGGTCTTAGGGGAGCAGCTAAGAATCATAAGATGTGGTCGCGGTAGAGATGTTATCTATGGCAAGAACTCCCATCACCGTAGATGTGGTTATGTATGCACAGGGGTGGGGGTGTGGTGCTGGTGGGGTACAGACGCACATGGGCAATGGTTTCCTGCTGACAGTATGACGCAAAGCACAGGAAACGCCACCTTTAAAGTGTCTCATTTCCAAACCATAAAAGACTAAAATTACATATGTGTATGTGTGATGGTGTTTCTTAAAATGAAAAGGGAGAGAAAAAGAATCCATCCTAATGTCTGCTTCACTGCTGGTCTGTGAAATGGCTCTAGCTGGTAGTTAGGGAAGCATGCTGAGTATACATGCATGGTAATGACTGAGCCCAGCACTTGTGGCTGTAGGCAGAGAGGCAGCATGAAACACAGTTGTAGTGGCAACAGTCACCTGGAACTATTATCTTGTAGCTGCATCCTGAGACATCACACTGGATATTCCCTTGGGTTCAAGTCCATGCTCTACCAGGTACGGGGATTTGAGAACTGAACACTTTCCCTGTGTGACACTCATCTTTCTCATCCATGAAATCATCCACAATGTCTTGAATGAGCTTGGAGATAAACAATTTGAACCCCTGGATATATTAGGAAAGGCAAACAGATTTCAGTTTGAACGCAAAATCTCACAGCCATGCTGAAAAGGATTCTGAGGCAGCATCTGGTCTTACTGGGCAACAGTGCTCCAGTCCATTGCCTTTCTAATGATGTCTTGTCGAGGTTATTATTAGAATTATATAATTTATGTTTCTAAAGCCACATTCCAAGTAGGAGAAGAACAGAAACTGCAAAATCATGTTAGGGAAACAAAGCTGAGATTTTTTTTTTTTTTAATTTTTTTTTTTCAACGTTTATTTATTTTTGGGACAGAGAGAGACAGAGCATGAACGGGGGAGGGGCAGAGAGAGAGGGAGACACAGAATCGGAAACAGGCTCCAGGCTCTGAGCCATCAGCCCAGAGCCTGACGCGGGGCTCGAACTCACGGACCGCAAGATCGTGACCTGGCTGAAGTCGGACGCTTAACCGACTGCGCCACCCAGGCGCCCCAAAAGCTGAGATTTTTAATTTGCAACTGATAATCCATTAAATGGACAAAAGTCAATTCCTTGAGGGCTGGGACCATGTCTTCATGACCCTAAAATTCTCTTCATATCATTGTCCAGAGTAGTTCCTTATACTTAATAGATGCTCAATTAAGTTTCACTGCATTAAATTATTGAGAGTTTTAGGAGTAATTTGCTCCTGAAGAGTCAGACTACCAAGCATAGAATTTTGACCTATTTTAGAGGTAAAAGCAGAGTGGGGAATAAGGGAATCGAAATGTATCCATCACTTCTCATGAGCTAAGAAGATTAAGAATTATTTTACTTAATCCCAACTCTAATCCCTTGAGTTTGGTATTATGGTCATTCCCAGTCTCTGGGTTAAGGCTCCGAAAGGTTAAATAACTTGTCCAATGAAGTATGGTTGGTTAGTGGTAAGGAGAGGATTGAAACTCATGTCAGTTTTGACTCCAAGGTTAAGCAGGGGAGTTCTTCCCTATTCTTCTGAAAGAATAATACCAACAATTTTGACCCCAATTGAACACGGATGCTTTATGAACATACTGAACTTCACTTCAAGCACTCCAGAGTATCTGATTATGGCTACAAATAATAATTCATGATAGAGAGTGCTTCACAAATTAACAAATGATTAACAAATGACAGTGCTTCACAAATTGCAAAGGGCAATAATACCAACATGGGATAGAGGGAATAGCACTGGACCAAGAGCTTTTCTTACCATAGCTTTGGCAATGACTAGCTGTGTGACCCTGGGCAAGTCACTTCCCCTCTCTGGGCTTTACCTTCTTTGTCTGTAAAGTAACCAACATGGACCAAAAAAGCTCCTTTTCAGAGCTATCAGGCTATATGGAAGGCTGACAGAAGAGTCAAAGACAAACAGCTGGAGAAGAGCAAAGGAGCTGAAAAGCAAAAGCCCATGGAATAGCATTTTCAGAGACCAGAGATCTAGTTCCACCAGCCCAGAAGCAGAACAGCCTCAGACCAATACCCACAAGTCCCTTTACCTCTAAATCAAACAAGGTGCCACAGCACGATTCTCTTTACATGAAGCAGGCCAGGCTATGGGCTGGGCCTCTTCCAGGGTCTTCAGACTATCGGCCTCATGCTCACCTGCCGCCCCCTGCCCCCCAACCCCACCCGGCTGTAAACCATCACTCCTCCCCAGGAGCAGAGTCCTAGACCTATCTGTGGCCAAGTCAACATCAGGTGCTTGATGTCTACCTCAAAACTCCCCCAGAATGGTGGTGGTATACAAGGCCCGACTGACACTTGATTTTTTGCCACCCCAAGACTTCTTCCTATCAGTTTACAAAAGTGGCAGCTGCTGGGGCACCCTCAGAAATGGCGAATGGAAGGGGCATCTGCAAACTCACCACTACCAAGGGACTCATTGCATTGTTGCTGCAGCTGTAGACTGGCTGGTACCAGAGGATATGCTCGCACCCCTTACCAAGGCCAGCTCCAGACAGAACTTTGCATGTTTTGAGGATTTTTCCATCAGCCACTGCAGATGTCTATGAAACACCTCCACTCCACTCACAAAGAAACACACAACTATGCAGAAGACTCAGCAGCCTGCAATCCCAGGGGCCAAGAACATTTAGAGTCAAAGGTGTTCAGCGATCTGGTTTTCACGGTCCCCATATCCTGATGTAGGAAGAGGGGCCCAGTGCAGCCTTTGCTCCAGTGCTTTCTTTCCAAGTCTCTCTGTCTTGTCTTCTGAGAGGATAAAGGAATTCCCACTATGCTTTAAGAATCAGCTAATATTGGTGCCTCGGATTCTGTGTCTCCCTCTCTCTCTACCCCTCCCCTGCTCATGCACTGCCTCTGTCTCAAAAATAAACAAACATTTTTAAAAATATTTAAAAAAGAATCAGCTAATATTGGGGTACCTGGGTGGCTCAGTCGGTTAAGCGTCTGACTTTGGCTCAGGTCATGATCTCATGGTCCGTGAGTTCAAGCCCTGCATCGGGCTCTGGGCTGACAGCTCAGAGCCCAGAGCCTGCTTCAGATTTGGTGTCTCCCTCTCTCTCTGCCCCTCCCCTGCTCACTCGCTCACTCTCTCCCTCTCTCTCTGTCTCTCAAAAATAGATAAGGATTTAAAAAAAAAAACAGAATCAGCTAATATTTTCTCTGTGTTGCCCTCACTCCTTATTTTCAAAATGGGTTTAACAGTCCTACCTTGCCAAATCTCAGCGTTGTTGTGAAGAAACATAGGATACCATTCGTGAAGGGGCTTTATAAACTGTAATGGGTAAAGGGTCAATGCTACCAAAAGGCTCTGAGGGCAGATTGGTGTAAATCCCCGCCCCGCCCCCCCCCCCATAAAATAAAATGCTCACAGCACCTCATTTGCTGAGAATGGAGAAAAGCACCCCTTCCAGGTGCACAGAGCACTACAGGTGACTTGTAGGGAGGCACATGCCAGGTAAAGAACCCCATTCTCACACTCCAGTATCTATTACCATCACAGCTCTGTGCCCTTCCTACCTCAAGGCAAAACAGCTGCCCTCTTAACCACAGCCAGGTGCCAGGATGGCCTGTCTGCAATTGTCTTCTCAGGGAGGGGAGGTGGAGTTAGTGCATGAGTACCTAAAGACCAGAACGTGACTCTCAATCCTGACACCTATGGGTTGTATGAGCTTGAGCAAGTCACCCGACCCGTGCCAACTTCCTCACACATCAAGTAGGCATAGTTGTATCCCACCGTGACCCACTGCCAACTGCAAAAGAATGTTTGGGCTCAGAAAAATGCCCTTTGCAATCTGTTCATCACTGTCATTTGTGAGTCATTTGTTACAGACAGTCACAGACTGTCTGTCTGTGAGATATTACTATGAGTAGCCATAATCAGATACTCTGGAGTGCTTGTAGTGACTTTCAGCATGTTCACAAAGCATACACATTCAGTTAGGGTCAAAATATCGTTCAAATAAATCCATTATTCATGATCCTGTGTCCCAGGAAATAAGAACATGGCTTATGCTCCTTTTGGGTAACTCCTGGGACAGTGATTATGCAGTTAATACTATTAACTTACACTCGGGAAGCCTTTCACTGTCTTCAAAGCCCAAGGTTACACAGGTGACAGATGGCTCGCGCTGGGCTCAAGCCCACATCTTTGACATCCTGGTCTCATGCTCCATCTACCCCGCAGGTGAGTGGAAAGCAGTAGGAATGGTTACATGGAACATTTGGGTTCCTTTCAGCAAGAATAGTGTGTCAAAGTTGCCATTCCTTCTTGTGAGACACAAATGAAAAACTGGCTCAGTGAGAGCCAATTTCAACTGCTGCTGAAACCAATTCAAACATTTCTGAAGGTATGCAGAAATGTGAGCTACTTCTCAATTTATTCTCTTTTAAAAATCTTAGGAATTAAAAAAAATTCTAATTTTGTCCATGATTCCTTTTTTTTAAAAAGTGGCTATAAATATGCACACATTCAAATATACAGATGTAGACGTATGTGTTTGTATATACTTCATTTTAAATTCAATATTTAATAAATTAAAGGGGTTTAGTTTATTAAGGACTTAGGCAAAAGTCCTAAGGAATTAGGAATTAAGAGACACTAAGAAGGAAAAAAGTCCCATCCTGGAAGTAAACCTAAAATTGGAACCTGTAAGTTCAGGCTCCAAGTCAGAACTACCACTTATGCCTGAGAAAAAGAGGTGTCCCATCTTCTGACAGACTGTGCCTCCTTCCCGCATGCCCGAGGACCTCCTGGCCCCTTACCTGACTCTCTCCTCTTCCACTCTCTTCAGAGCAGCGTCCCTCTGCAGAACCTTCATGATGGCTTCTTGCTCCTCCTCGGTCAGGAAGCTCAAGTCAATCATTTTGAGACGCATACACAAAGATAATAGCAACAAATCCGGCTTACAATTCTCAAAGCAAAACAACTATGACTGTAGTTCAAATGATTAAAAGACACAAAAATTAAGTGAAATAATATCTTGTTCAGTTCTGCAACAAAAGTCTTGTGTGTTGGCTCAGCTAAAGTTTTAGGTGACTGATTGCAAAATCCTCCGTACCCCCTTCAGCGAGGAAGTGGTGGCCTGTGGGACAAGGTGGAGAAGAGGCTCTCAGAAGGACGCTGAATTCCTTGCCAGACAGGTCACTTGTTCCTATGGTGGCATTCCTCCTCACACTCCCACTCTGGACCAGTTTTAGACACAACTGATTCTCCTTCCGTCCAGATCATCGACTTGAGGAGAGACAGCAAGATCCGAGCATCACCTACCTGGGGAATCATGAGACAGTAAACACCAGACAGTGAGAGGCAGTTCCTACAAGCATTGCTCATTATTACAAGATTTAAAACATGCCTGGGGAAAGAAAATGACCATGTGAGATGGTCTCTGAGATCAGGGAAACCAGTTCTGCCAGCTTCCTGAGCAAATGGGTCATGAAACATGCTTCAACTCAATTCCAGACTGCCAAGATGGAGAGCACACAAAATGCCGATCGACGTTTGACAACTGACTGAGCAAAGGAATGGTTGCCAAAAGGAGCTGGTTCTCTCTCTACAAACTCATGGGATGCTAGGCTAAAAAGTCACGCTCAAGGTCCATAAGACCAGGAAGACGTGATCAGCTGTCAAGTGATTATGGATAAGAAACTAGACGTAAAAATTCACAAATGCTCACATCTTCATGAGTAGGAATGTTGCACCAGAATATATCTGTGCTCTGTAATAACAGGTAGTGAGCTAGTATCAGGTTAAGGTACTTCGCGCAAGAGTGGAAATTGTTATTCTTCACCCAGTCCCACCTCTAACTTTGCTGAGTCTAGAGCAACTCACCAAGCTTGTCTCTCTTCATTTCTGAGGAGAAAATACCTGTGATGTGTGTGTACATAAACTGGGGAAAGGGAGATGCAGAATTTCAACCTCCACCCCCCATCCAAAATGAGAATTTTAAATAGGACTGTGGGTAAGAATCCTATTTTCTTTGAGGCAATTCAAACCCACGTGCAATGGGAAGGTGACACGAAGAATTCCATAGCCATCTGGGATTTCAGAAGCCACCTACTTCAGGATTGGGGCCCTTTAACAAACACCGTGCTAACGGTAGACACTGAAAACCAGGTGTTCAGTAAGTTTTAAAGCAGTCTCACTGAAGAATAAAATAGAGTGTGTACACGGCTGAGTACTTTTTATGAGTAAGTTCTTCGCTTTGGCAAAATAGAACTGCTGAGAAGCACCCCTTCTGCCACTTTAGCAAGCGAGCTCTCACTCTGCGACTCAGATTTCTTCTCATCTGTGCTGACTTGCCCATAGGACAGCCCTCAGAGGTTGTAAAGACTAAGTGAAACGTGAACAGAAAACAGCACATATCTTGCATCCTCTACCAAAAATAGCTCCTGAAAATACATTCTAGCTTCCTTTCTGAGTTCACACTTTTGTTCTATCCCTCTGAATAAGAGTGTCCTTGATTATATAGTTTCCTTTTCTCTTTTGTATTATGTTTCCTTCCCAACTTCCCCATGAGGTGTGGACTTCATGGACAGATACTCTGATGACCTTTGTTTTAAATTCCTGTAGCTCTCTTCATATTGCCCACAATGACTACTCAAAAATAAACATTAAGACACTACTTTCTTCTCTCTTTTTAAAATTTGCACTCATTTGTACAGGTTAGAGCCTACTTGTTCATCTTGGAGACTACTCATCCTTCAGGGTGAAAGTTACCAGTTCCAGGAAACCTTCCCTAATTTCCACAGCCAGAGTTAAAAGTAGATTCACTTATGGCTCCTAACTCTTCACTCCCTCCCTGAAACAGCCATGCAACCATGTTGCCATTAGAGTAAGCAGAGTATTCATCCCTACCTTCCTATTGTTGGCCTTGACCTGTGACTTTGGTCCATGGAATGTTACAAATGCCAGACAAGCCTGACTGTAGATGCTCATGTGGTTTGCCTTGGCTTCTTACAGTCCTGCCATGGGCTACAAGAAGAGCTGCCACAGGTAAGCTATTGCCCTTTCAGTCTGGGTCCCAGAAAAGGAGGTATTGGGACAAACTAGAACCTGACCCACCTGAAGTAAGGCCACCCCAGCTGACCTGGCGATATGGGAAGAAATAAATATTTGTTGTTGGAAGCCACTCAAGTGTGGCGTTGTTCTAGAACACTTCTGTAGCAGGAGCCTAACTAATACAAAAACTTTCTTCTCCATATATACACTTTCACTGTTGTAACTATATGTCTTCCTTCAGTCATTCCCATTTCACTGTGAGTCTCTGAATGTGAATAAGTAAATGAATGAACCTAATCCAAAAAATACAAGTTTGCCAGGGGATGGCTATCCTTTCATGCAGAATAGCTTCTTTCATGCATAGGAACTTCCTTAGATCTCACAGGCTAGCAAGGAAATGAATTTAGGCCACATTCTGAGAACCATGAACACTGCCATATGGTTCGATGAGACACTGTTTTTAAATCAATAAGTGGGGGACAGGAAGAGGACAAAGGAGAAAAACAACTCAGGTTGTCCAGCAGTGGTAATTGGCAGCGTTGCTAAAGGAGGAAATGCTGGTTTCCACACCTTCATGTACAAGCTAACCAGTGCTTCTGTGTAAGAGCCTCTAAGGGTTAAAGGTTTTTCCTAAGAATGGACTGTTAGTGAGACAAAAAGCAAAGTCTTCATTTCACAGACAAAGGAGTGAAGGGCTGGAACCTTCGACTCCTAACTGGGTAAGACGGCATTAAAGCTCTTGGATGGCAATCAAGACTCTTCAATGCCAGGTGCTTTCTCAATTCCCAGTATTCTGGATGGTCTCTACCATGGGAGCTAATCAAGCATTTAATTCATTAATTCAACAAACACTTATTGAGAGCCTATTATGTGTCTGGCACTAAATAGAGCAATAAATAAAACAGACAAAAACTTCGTGTCCCATGGAACTTCCATGGCACTTAGAGGAGACAACGATAAAACGAAAAAGGCCTAGATAATTAAATTATGTAACAAGGTGATAGCAGAGAAGGGAAGGGGAGAGCTGGAGTTTTAAAGACAGTGATTAAGGTTGGTCTTGCTGAGAAGATGGCATCTGAACAAAAACTTGACAGAGGCGAGGAAACAAGCCACGCTGGTAGCAGAGGCTCCTGAGGTGGCAGTGTGTCTGGAGTGTTCAGAGAACAAGGAAGCTGGTGCCAGGACACCGGAGTGTGCCAAGAGGAGGACAGGACGGGGAAGGTCAGAAAGGAAGTATATCGGACTGTATTCGGCTTTGCATTAGCACTGTATGACTTCTGGCTTTCACTCTGAGATGGAGCAGCACTGAGGAAAGGCAGAAAGAAGGAGAAGTAAGTATTTACGGGGTACCTGTAAACACCTGGCACTTGACATATATCATCTCATTGGATCCCCACAAAGATCTGAGGCTGGTAGTTTGGGATCTGTGTGTTTAGATGAGGAGAGTAAGGCTCAGAGAGGTGTTGGCCACCAAGCCTGTGTGTGGTGGGGCTGGTAGCTGTCAACAGCTTTGTCAGATTAAGCTGCCCCGATACTGAACTCTCCCTTAATTCTCCCAGCCACAGATTCTTCAAACTGGGAAGCAGAACAAAACTCTTCTGTCTGAATGTGGACTCTCATTCTCTGCTTAAGCATAAAAAAAAATCAGTGGCCCTCAGCTGGCAGTCAGCAATGGGGGCAACTTCAGTGCAATGGGGGCAAATTGGGAGGGATGAAATCCAACAATAGGGATTCCCTATGTGTTCACAGGAGTAGCTCCCAGGGTGAGGCATAAAGTCTTCCTTAGCTTCGGCCTCCCTCCCACCCACCCTCGTCATTGTGCCGAGTGACTTTTCTAAGTCACATGTGACTAAGCCATATGGCCAGGTTTAAAACCCTTCACAACTTCCCATTGCCCCTGGGCTAATGCTCAAACTCCCCACTGTGGCCTGTGGGCCCCACATGAACTAGCACCAGCTTTCTTCCTTAGGCCATTGCCACACAACTTTTGCCCCCTTTGAATATGCTGTTCCTTCCTCCGGGAATACCTTTCCTGAGCTAATACATTTGCGTCTCAAGTTAGATGTCACTTATTGCACAGAAGCCTTCCCTAACCTCTCAAGGCCAGGTTAGGCATCCCTCTTGTGGGCTACAATAGCACCTGACTTCCTGAGTCAGGATATCTATCACACCATCTGGGATCCCTATCCGCTCATGTTTTTCCTCCACTAGTTTATGAGCAAGGCCTGGGCATCTGAGTGCTTTGTGTCCCTAGCACCTGCCACTGTTCCTTGCATCCACAAGGCACTCACATACTCAACACATAAATACAAATGGAAGAGGACTGAGCTGCCCCTTCTTCCTTGACATGAAGCTGGCTCTAGGGCCATATTGAAAAACCAGTCCATATTATTCACAGCTTTCAAGCTCTAGGTCTTTCACATGACTGTGTGGTTTAAATAAATTACAGGACTTCCCCAGGTCTCAGTTTTCTCATCTATGTGATGGGCATATTTATTCTTACTTTCCCTTTCTTATGGAGATTACTGTGAAGCTCTCATAAAAATGCAGGACACCATCGAGAACAAATAAGGAGTGAGCAAGAGTAAGAGCAGCAGCAAAAAATAAACAAATAAATAAATAAATAAACATTAAAAGAAAAAAAAAAGAGCAGCAACATGAAAGGGAAATTTACAGGCTCCAAATGCAGACTGGGCTTAATTCAAGTTTTTCATGTGTCAGCCCTGCTATGCCACATCTACAAAAGCCACTACTCCTTGTCAAGTGTCCAAAGTTAAGCTAGAGAGGGAAACCAAGACCCCAAACAGTTGGTGCTTGCTGGTAATCACAGCAAGAAGAAGAGTTAGACTTATAGCCCTAATCCCAATCATTCTGCCTGACCAAACCCAGGTTAAAGCCTGATTATCAACGGCATTTGTTCTCCAACCGCACTCTGCTGCAAAGGCAGACACATATACCATCTCTTCCTTCCCCAGATGACTGTTGTTGCACCAAAGCCTGCAGACCCCAAGGAAGGGGAGGAAACCTCAAGTAAGTAGTGACTCTCACATGATGAGGTTTTCAGATGAGAAGCAAATTGTTCTGACAGTCCTGTGACATCAAGAATAAAGACTTGAAAGAAAAATCTGGGAGGCAGAAGGAGAGTAGGAAACAATACGGTGGGGTTAGGAAAAACAGCGCTGGACAGCCCTGATCAATTAAGGGACTCACCCCCAGCAGTGACAAACCATTATACATAAAACCAAATGTTTTGTAAACTTCCTAGATCATAGTGGCATCAAGGAATAAATGGAATAATCCACAGATGGTTCAGAAGATGCCTAGGAATGAACAAGTGAAGTGGGACAATTAGAGAACACTTGATCACCTCCCACCCACTGCAACGATCTCCCCCCTGCATACCAAACTGGTGTCATCAGACCTGCAGGCCACCCCACCAGGGCACCATGCATGCCCAAAGCCCTAATTCCCCTACGGGATTGCTCCACTTTTCAGGCTTAGTTTGAACTATGGTTGAACTTGCCCCTAATTTTCACCCTTTGCCTCCAATTTCCCCTGGCCCCCTCAGCTCACTCTCCCTTTCACACAGCAATTTATATATTTTTAAGTTTATTTATTTATTTTGAGAGAGAGAAAGGGAGCAGATAAGCAGGGGAGGGATAGAGGGAGGGAGGGAGGGAAGGAGGGAGGAAGGGAGAGAGAGAGAGAGGGAGAGAGAATCCCAAGCAGGCACAGAGCCTGACACGAGGCTCGAAGTCAGGAACCGTGAGATCATCACTTGAGCAAAAGTCGGATGCCTAACCGACTGAGCCACTCAGGCACCCTTCAACTCAAATTTTTTGAGCAGTAACCTTGAACCAGTCATAAGACAATGAATTATGCTTTCCCCTCAAGAAGTCAAATTTAGGCAACATATTAAGTTGAGTAATTTGCGTCTTTTCAATAGAGTGATAAAAGCCCTGACCACGCAGAAACAAGAAAATATTCATGTAACATTGTTTCTGGACAGTGCTGTGGACAAAATTTGCTTTTCATATAAACACATCTCTATGTAAGTCTATAACAAAACATTCTGATTGAGTTTAAACACATAAAGGTAGGTTCTTTTAGTAAGTTTCTGGTTCCTGGGATCTCCACCATCCTAAGAGGATCGTGGCCATGTTATAAACACTACCTGTTGACACAGGTGCCTTTTTCCCTCTACCCTGTGCTTGTGCTCCTTTCCATGTCTGTCCATAAAACAGATCCAAAGGGCCCAATCATTTTCCTATTCCTATGAGTTGTGCATAGAGGAACATGTCCTGCTTTGAGGGTCAATGCACATTGCTCATAGGGACAAAGAAGGAAACAGAATGTACAGAAGGAGGAACGCATGGTGAAACCAAACGGGACTGGGAATCAGGAAACCTGGGGTCTAGTTTCATCTTTGTCCCTGACTAGCTATGTGATATCTCTGAAAATAAGGGGGGGTGATGATATAGAGAAAGATGAAAAACAGTGGCTTTAGAATCTTCCAGGCCTGGGTTCAAATTACCTTCTGGTTGAGTGACTATAGACAAATTATTTAACTCCTTGAGCAAAATGTTATCTGCACAATGCAGAAAATACCTGCCTTGCTGGGTGGGCAGAGAGATCCAGTGGGACCATGTAGGTAAAGCAAGATCATGAAAAGCTTAGACAACATCATGTGAGGAACAGTCGAGAAGGAAGGAAGCTCATCTTCCCCTCAATAAAGGAGACTCAGGGAGAAACATGTTTTCCTTTTAAGTTGCTGTTTGAGGGGCACCTGGGTGGCTCAGTCGGTTGAGTGTCCGACTCTTGATTTCAGCTCAGGTCACGATCTCATGGTGGTGGGATCGAGACCCAAGTCAGACTCCATACTGAGTGTGAAGCCTGCTTGGGATATTTATTCTCTCTCTGTCTCTCTCTCACTCCCCCTCCCCTACTTACACACATGTGAGCTTTCTCTCTTTCTCAAAAATGAACACATTTAAAAAATATGAGTTGAATGAATAAATAAAATTAATAAATGACATGACCCTATAAATAAGTGAACAAAAAAAGGATAAAGATGGAATAAGAAAGAATATGTTAGTTTGTTATCCAATCATAGGTTTATTTTTTCTTAGAGGAACAACTGAAAAATTAAAACAAGCACCTTCAAGACACAAAACTTTCACTTTCATGAGGATTATTCCAAAGGTAGAAGCCATTTTGCTACTCCATTCTCCTCCTCCAGTCCCAGGCTCATGTGACTGACAGCTCATATTTCCCATGACTAATGTGGTGACCTCAAATTAAGAATGAAGGAGATAGGGGTGCCTGGGTGGCTCAGTCGGTTAAGCACCTGACTTCAGCTCAGGTTATAATCTTGTGGTTCATGAGTTTGAGCCCACCGTCGGGCTCTGTGCTGACAGCTCAGAGCCTGGAGCCTGCTTTGGATCCTGTGTTTCCCTCTTTCTCTGCCCCCACCCTCCACTCATACTGTGTCCTCTTTCTAAAATAAATAAACATTTAAAAAAATTTTTAAAAAAAGAATGAAGGAGATAGAAGGAAAGACTTCTTATGTGTGACATTCCCCCCTACCCTTTAATCTCACGTTCAGACCTAATGATAATGTGCCATTCCTAGTCAAGTGTAGACTTATGGTACCCATAGGAACAAAATATTTTCATCCAGCCCCAATTGAGCACAAGATCCTGGGCCATGTGAGGAAGGCAATATCACACACAACTAACCCTCAGGCAAGTACTATGTGAAGAATGAATAAAGGAGGCACAAACCAAGTATGGGGGTCCCAGGGATTTAGGAAGCAAATAACATGAGGTGAACCTTGAAGGCTGAATTAGAGATGGGAACAGGAATTCTGGGCCAGTGTACTGAGCTGTGAAACCATGAAGGGATTCAAAAGGAAGGCTGGTAACCAGAGTATAGGGTACGAATGGGGAAACAGTACCCAGGGTCAGACCACACAGGGCCTGAAATGCCAAAGAAGGGAAATTTGAAACTGAATTTTTCACATTTTCCAGTCTTGATAAATGTGCCAGAACCACTCTTTTAATCTGTATTTTCTTGGCATATCAGGATTCCAAAAGATGAAAACAGTGAAGAAAGAAAGGAGCTGGGGAAATGGGCAGCTGAAATTCATTTTAAATTTTATACTTGGGCCAAAAACTGAAATATTAAAAAAAAAAAGGATGACAATCGACAAAAGGGATGATTTGCCATTGACAATGTATCAACAAGGAGCTTTAAGACACAGTAGAACAAGGTTCACCTGACATTGCACAGACCATGGGTTTTTGTTGACTACCCAGCTTGGAAAGCACCAGGACCCTTGTCTAAGTTCAAAATGCCAGAGAGAAACTTCCTTTCCCTTTGTAATGGCAGTATCCACCACAGGCCCAGATAACAGTTTAGGAAGAGGAATCTGTATGTTCCAAAAGTTCTATAGTATACTCAGTCCCTGACCTCAGAGAGTTTATATTCTGGAAAGGAGGACAGATGTTGAACAAGTCCAAGAATTCCTACAAAGCAGAAGAGCAGGATGCTTTAAAACTCTTAACCAGGGCACTTATTAAGGAAGAAATACAATCTCTGTCAACTTTAAGCTCTATAGTCACAACTAAATTGGGAGTTCTATCATTATAATTAAATTCATCATTGCTTATATCTAAAATTTTTTTATTTTTTTATTTTTTTTTCAACGTTTATTTATTTTTGGGACAGAGAGAGACAGAGCATGAACGGGGGAGGGGCAGAGAGAGAGGGAGACACAGAATCGGAAACAGGCTCCAGGCTCTGAGCCATCAGCCCAGAGCCTGACGCGGGGCTCGAACTCTCGGACTGCGAGATCGTGACCTGGCTGAAGTCGGACGCTTAACCGACTGCGCCACCCAGGCGCCCCTCTAAAATTTTTTTAATGTTTATTTATTTTTGACAGAGAGAGACAGAGCATGAGCAGGGGAAGGGCAGAGAGAGAGGGAGACACAGAATCCAAAGCAGGCCCCAGGCTCTGAGCTGTCAGCACAGAGCCCGACACGGGGCTCAAACCCACACACCACGAGATCATGACCTGAAATGAAGTCAGACACTCAACCAACCGAGCCACCCAGGCGCCCCATCATTGCTTATATCTAAACGTGGCTGCTGAGTAGCAGATTCCCAGACTTTGCTCAAGACCTACTGAATCAAAATCTTCAGGACTGGGGCCCAGGAATCTGCATTTTATAAAATGTTTCCACATGATGCCAGATGTTTGGCCAGGTTTGGGAATCACAGCTATGAAGGATTCCCGGTGGATTAGAAACAGATGGTGACTGGTTAAAGAGCAAAGCAATTAGTCAAAGTTAAACATGTTCATATGTACATCAATTTTTTTCCAGCTGTAACAAAAGCAAGCCCAACAAAGGGAGTAATACCGGAATCATAGTCATAACTAGTTTTTTGTGCAGATGAGGACGCTGAGATGCAACTGACTAAGGTCACCTAGAACAATTGCCTAAGGACACACAGCTCCCTACTGTGAGAGCTGGGTCGCCCAGAAGAGGCCTTCTTTATCTTCCAGGACATGTGCATCTTCAACCTAAATAAGAATTTGCAAATGAACTACTACGTGGATTGAACTACATTTCAGAACACCCCTGAAGCCAGCACATTGACAACACCAGGCATTACAGGTGAGTTCTAGATTTAATTCTTTTCTAGGTTTCAAATTCAGAGGAAGGGAGTGCAGCAACCAGGTGATTTATTAACCAGCTGGAATTAAACCAGGATCCTAAAGTTAACTGAACTGTAGCAAATCACCAACTCAGACTTTAAAAAGACTACATAAAGCCCCACTTTTGTACAATCATGTACATTCCTCCTTGGGAATGAGGGACCCTTTCCAACCATACTACTCAGGGGTTTCCAAATCTGGCTGCACATCAGCATCGACCTGAAAAGCTTTAAAAAAAATATTAGCCATGTCCAGGTCTCTTCCTCCTCCAACCTCCGTAACACTGATGTAACTTGTCCGGGGTCAGACCCTGGCTGCCCAGGTGATTGTAATGTG
Organism: Leopardus geoffroyi; assembly: GCF_018350155.1. Classification (NCBI taxonomy): domain Eukaryota; kingdom Metazoa; phylum Chordata; class Mammalia; order Carnivora; family Felidae; genus Leopardus; species Leopardus geoffroyi. The sequence goes on along the minus strand of NC_059329.1, from coordinate 46,853,809 downwards.
CAGCCAGTGATGAGACCCTTGAACTAACTGGTCCTCTTTTCTCTCTGGCCCCTGCTCAAATCTAAGACCTCGGGGTGAGGCAAGCAAGATGCCCAGGGCACAAAATTCAAGGAGGCAAGGTTGTGTGAGCACAGCACTCTGCCCCTGAAGGCCCCCAACAGTGAGGCCTCCTTATCAGTGAGGCACTAGGGCACAAAATGTAAGAAGACCCTCATTTTCACTCAGGGTGCCACAAATCCAGTGTCTGTACTTACATAACCTTGTGTCCATAGATTCTGTGCCCTGGGGGCCTCATCTCCCTCACCCCAGTCCCAGAATCTGTCCAAATCCCTCTGCTCAGGCCATTAGTCATCTCATCAAAGATACATAAAGGTCCCACTATGTGCAAAGTCTTCCTTGCTCCTTTCCATCTCTATAGAGACACTCATTTTAAAACTGATACAGGTGAATAATGTCTACCACATCCATTTACTAGGGTGTTGTGATGGAATGGAAAACACTGGTTTGTGCATCAAAAAATGACTGGAAGGGTATTGATCTTTATTCATTCCTTGGAAGCTCCCTGAGGATTCTGTATATTGTTCGACCCGTACCATGCGGGCAGCAAGACGAACCTTCCAGGGTCACTGTGAAGATGTCATTAGACTGTAAGTTAAGTGGTCTGGGACACAGTAAGTGATCCATAAATACCTGTTGACAATAAATCTCCACATTTTACCAACTCAATCACCTTTCCATGCTACCTTGAGGTCAGAGTGTTATCGCTGCTGTTTTTCTCTTTTCCTCATTAGACTGTCGCCCATCTTCTAACCTCCCACCCCATTTTAAGGAGTCAAATTCTTGGTTTCCACAAGCCATACCCCCCTGGACTTTGAGGAGATAAAAAAAATCTTCTAAATTTGGTATGGGGGTTTGGCAATAGAGAAAGAAGGTGGGAGGATCTCATTTTCAAATTACCAAAAATTCTTCTAAATCTTCTCATCTTAGGCCTGGACTTCAGCTTTGAAAAATCAAAAGTCAGGAGTCTGATATCTTGGTCTCTGGGTCTACACCAACATCCCTCATCTAATTCTGCTTCCTCTGATGGTGGGCAAAGAGGCGCTTAGGCATCCTTGGGCCTCAGCACCTAGCATGGTGCCTGGCACACAACAGGTGCCTCATTTATTGAATAAAGGAAAGAAAAAAAAAGAGATCAGAAGGAAAAATCAAGACAGCAGCATAGTGAAAAAGCCTAGAAAAGTCACAAGAGTGGGGCAGAGAAACTGTGACAAGTTATCTTCCATGAATGTATTTATTAACTCTCTGTGGTTGGCAAAATCATGGTCCTCCAAAGATGTTCACATCCTACTTCCTGGAACTTATGAATATGGTACATGGAAAAGAGACTTCATGGATGTGTTTAAGTGAAGGATCTTATGGTAGGGAGATTATCCTGAATTATCTAAGTAGGCCCAGAGAAATTACAAGGTCCTTGTGAGGAGGAAGCAGGATGGTCAAAAGGAAAGAGAGCAGCTGTGAGAATGACGACAGGTTGGAGTGATATACTTTGAGAGTGGAGGAAGGGGCCATGAGCCAAGAAACAAAAAAGCAGCCTCTGAGAGCCAGAAAAGGCAAGGAAACAGAGTCTCCCCTAGAGCCTCCAGCAGGAACTCCACTCTGCCAACTCCTTGATTTTTGCCCTGGAAGACCCATTTCAGACTTCTGACCTCCAGTCTGTCTTATTGATTATAATACAATAAATTTGTGTTGTTTCAACCCACTAAATTTGTGGTGATTTGTTACAGCAGTAACAGAGAACTGACACATAGTGTGAGGACAGATGGTGTCCTTATTCATCTCTGAATCCCCAGTTTGTTGCCTGAGACTCTGTTGACTGTGTTCATCATCATCAACAACACTCTGGCGACACTTTCCTCCGCAGGCCCCCCAGCCAACCAACTGCCAGGTACAGGTGACTGAACCTACGCAATCTCCCTCTGGATCAACCCTTTCTCTCCTTCTCTACCACTCACTGAGAAGGCTGTAATGGTCTCTTGAACATGGCTCCTCTCCTTCTTGGTTCTCCCTCACTTCCGTCTATCGTACACAATCCAGCTAGATTCACAGTCCAGAGCCCCACTCTAAGCATGCCATACCTCGATTTAAAAACTTTCCTCAGCTCTTCCCTGATGGCAGAGTAAGTCAACATTCCTTCTCATTCCCAGCTCCCTATCAACCTAATTTCACACGGAGCTTTTCCTACCTCATGAATTCCAGCCAAAGCACTTCTCAATAGCACCATGACACCATCATCATCAGACCTCTGTTTCTGCTGTTCTCTCCACCCAGAATGTCATTCCCTTCTATCTGCACACATGCAAACCTTACCCCTCATCCAAGTCCCACCCTCAATGACAGACACCTCCTCCATGAAGCTGCTCCTGCAGCTCCCTTCCACCTCACAAATACCCCTTCCACAAGCTGGTGATAAGGTACTTCTTTCACTGAGCCCTCGTGGCACTTACGTGTACATCTCTCTCTGAAGTTGGAAAGAGCATAGGCTCTAGAATCAGATAGACCTAGGTACAATGTGACCCTCTTGCACAAGGTACTTAATTTCTCTGAGCCTCAGGTTTCTCATCTGTAAAATGGACATCATATCTATCTCACTGGGTCATTGGGAAGATTAAAATCCATATTTAGGTGCCCAGAACAATAAGTATGCAATAATTACATCAACATTATAGTAATTTATACACATATCAAATTCCTACTCCTAGATTCTTTTTAAAATTTTTTAATGTTTTTATTTTTGACAGAGAGAGACAGAGCATGAACAGGGGAGGAGCAGAGATAGAGGGAGACACAGAATCTGAAGCAGTCTCCAGGCTCCAAGCTGTCAGCACAGAGCCCAACGTCGGGCTCGAACTCACAAACTGCGAGCTCATGACCTGAGGTGAAGTTGGACATTCAACCGACTGAGCCACCCAGGTGTCCCCCTACTTCTAGACTCTTTAATGGAAGGATGTATGTCCACTTCATTTTCGTAGCCACATAGTATCTTGCATGTAGCAGTGAAAAAACTTAAATACTGAGTAAGTCAACAAAGTGTTAGGAGCATCTCTGCAGTCTTCCTGTTCCATAGATACTAAGGATGGCCTCATTTTTTCTCCATTTTAAAGGAAACCAGTACACTGGTTCTCTTTCTGGTCATCAGTGTTAGCCTTTTAAGACGGCAACTTTGGCAACTTTGCAAGACCCACTCTCTTTAGTTAATGCCTCTAAACCACTATTCACCCCCCAACTAACAATACTCAATGAGCATTGTTTGCACTAGCATAAGTTATATATTGTTATTCTAATGTCCTTGAATTCTAGCTCAGAAAACAACTGTTGTTCCAGAGCTAGTGGGACAGTGTTCACTTTTACTCCATCATGATTAGGTATCTCAAGCTGGAGATTCTCCTTCATTCCTCAGTTAGGTATGTAACAGAATCACGTTCCTTTAAAGGTATTCCTTAAACCACTTTTGTGGAGGGGAAACTTGGCCCTTTATTTCTCAGCCTAGTTGGCAGCATCATGAAGGGGAAAGAACATGAGATTTAAAGTCATTTAATATCTGATTTGAAATCTAGTTACCTGCTTAATAGCTCGGTGACCATGAACATAGCACTTACCTGAGTCTGAGTTTCCTGTCTCTAAAATTGAGAATAACCACTGCCCATCTCCCTCACTGAATCACTACAGGGGCCAATGATACCATATATGGAAAGACATTTTATCAACTGCAAAATGCTATACGATCATATTTATCCATTCAGTGTCTAACACAGCATGAACTCTACCAGATACCCAGGAGACTAGATAAGAGGAAAGATGCATAGTACATTCTAGAAGAAATGAAGAATGCTTTCATATAGACACTTCACCTGCCCAGACAGTAGCATTGTAACTGTAGATGTCAAATAACCACAGGCAAGCTCCCCTCACAGGAATCTTAAGGAACATTTGTCTTGACATCTATGAAGTGTTTGGAGGTGATATTACTGAATGAAAGGTGCTATTTAGTGTAACTATCATGTAATTAGCACCACCTCTGCCCAGACATCATGCCAGACTCTTTACATATATGACATCCCTAAATCTTCAAAATCCAACAATCCTTCAAGGTACTTGAAGGTACTTTGGTAATCCCAAAGGACTTTAGCTGTGATTGACAATGCGTGTGAGATGACCAACCTCATCTAAGACAGCACTTAACATTAAAAACGACAGCAACTATCTTAATCCCAGTTTAGTTTTCCCCAACTCTAGTCCCTTTATTTATTTTCCAGAACAGCCTGACTCAGACCCAGTACAATGCCTCACAAAAGGGTAAAAGCTCTAATGAGCAAATCTCATGAAAAATTCAGCTGGTCTTTTGGAGAAAAACAGCTGGAGCTGACCTTAGGAATTCCACTAATTCCCCCTACCACACAGCCTAAAAATAGCCAAAGAGCATTTCTAGCTAGTGATGGCCTTTCCTTTAAAGGACATAATATGCAAAAAGGCATGCTGGGGTCATTAGCCCAAACCATGCAGTCCCCATGATAAATCCTTGGCCAAACGTTCCTATGAGAATCTGCTTCACAAGGTCAACGTTGAAATTTCATTGCGAAGGCTCCCTCTGACCTACTCCCCAGGCACCACTGAGTCTGTTTAAAGATGAACACTATCAGCCACTAACTACCTCTGTGGCCATGAGTAAGACACTCCCCCTTCCTTGGCATCAGTTTCCTATTTTGTGAAATCAAATGGTAGACTGACCTCTAAGGTCTTCTCCTGGCATAAGACCTGGGCCCCTTCAGTGTTACATGGGCCCCTACAGATCTGCCCCCTACTTCCTCTCCATTTTCCCCTACCCCATGCCTTGATGTTCCTTAAATTTACCTCTGATGCTTCCATGTCTTCAGACAATAATGCTGTTTCCCAGCTTCATAAACTCCTACTCATCTTTCAAGTCAGAGTCCAGTGTCAGCTCCTCGGGGAAAGTGAGTCTAGCTCCTTCCTCAGAAGCTGGGTTAGAGTCTTGGCCTCTGTGGTCTTGCTGAACTCTGCATGATATAGCAATTGTCTGTTTACTTATCTAGCTCCCTTACAAGACTAAGTGCCTCTGGAAAATAGACATTCTATGTCCGTCTCCTCCATATTCCCACTATCCAACCCTGTGCCAGCCATTCGATGTTTGTGGATTCTGCACCAAATTCCACCAAAGTACCACATGGTTTTACAGTGTTATTCCAAAAGACCAGAAATTGTGTTTTTTTTTTCTTTTTACTGTATCACATTCTATTTTTATTTTATTTAAATCCAAGATAGTTAACATATAATTTAATAATGATTTCAGGAGTAGAATTTAGTATTTCATCACTTACATAGAACACCCAGTGCTCATCCCAACAAATGCCCTCCTTAATGCCCATCACCCATTTAGCCCATCCCCCCACCCAACACCCCTCCAAACCCTAAGTTTGTTCTCTATATTTAAGAGTCTCTTATGGTTTGTCTCCTCCTCTCTGTATCTTATTTTCAGAAACTGGGTTTTTTAAAGTATTGTTGGGGCGCCTGGGTGGCGCAGTCGGTTGAGCGTCCGACTTCAGCCAGGTCACGATCTCGCGGTCCGTGAGTTCGAGCCCCGCGTCAGGCTCTGGGCTGATGGCTCAGAGCCTGGAGCCTGTTTCCGATTCTGTGTCTCCCTCTCTCTCTGCCCCTCCCCCGTTCATGCTCTGTCTCTCTCTGTCCCAAAAATAAATAAACTTTGAAAAAAAAATTTTTTTTAAGTATTGTTTTCTCTATTCAAAAAGCAAGAAAATAAACTATTACCAAACCTTTGCCTTATTAGGAAAAAATACATACAGCTGTTTGGAATTGTAACATAATCTTTGCAGAGCTTAAAAATATACATTACATTTTCCCTGAGAAACCTCTCTTTTAACCAGCTGAACCACATTTTTTTTTAAAGGAGATTCAAATTTAGAAATGATGTGCAACTTGGTGGGTTTTGGTTTTGGTGTTGTTTTTTTTTTCTTTTTTTTTTTATCCAAGAGGAAGGAACATTTCCAAAAGGGATATATTATATACTAATCTTTCTGAAAATTCTCAGCCAAACCCTGGAAAATCAGATGAAAAGCAGCAAGAAAGAATGTGATCTTGTATAGAAAAGTAAAATGTCTTATTAACCACTAATAACATTAAAAGGCATGCATATGTGCCTGTATTACAGAAGATTTAAAAACTAAGTTAATACCATTAAAAGGTAGGAGTTGGGCTTGATGGAAGAGTAGAAGAAATAGACATTTTATCTTCCTTCAATACCTCTTTCCATGTTTATACACATGATATGTACAGCATAAGGAAACCAGCAAAGTAGGCGACTTTATCTGTGTTTTCCAGACGAGGAAAGTGAATTTCATGGAGGTTAAGGGATCTGCCTGTACCCATATTGCCTGTAAGCCACACAGGGATTTGAACCCAAGTCTGCCAAGTTTGAGTTATGTCCAACACACAGGAAGAGCTCTGGTAAAGGTGAAGAAAGGAAGGGCAAGGGCCCTGAGAAGGAGGCCAAGGATGCAAAGAAGAGCTGAGGTTTCCCTCAAACCCCGGTACACACAAAGCACTGAGCTTTGCAGTACACAATGCTGTTAACCTTGTTGTGTAAAGCAACCAGTTACAAAGGGACTTTTTATTCTTTATGTGATCCCAATTTAGCAGCACATATAGAGAGCAGGCAGGGAGTGTGATGTGGCAGCACCAGCAAATCTATTTTCCTAAAGCCTCATGAACAATGCAAATTCTTGCAATGATCAGGGAAAGAGCTTTACAGTATTAGCCAAAGACAAAAGATGATACACTTTGTTAGCTGAGGTCAACCTGTGCCTGCCTGGAGGAGCAGCCAAAGACAAGGGTTCTGGTCCCTGTTCTGCCACAAATGACTGAAACCCTTTGGTGTCTCTCACCTCTCTGAGGGCCCTCACCTGTAAAATGAGGCATGTGCTCTCTGATCACTCAAGTATCTTCCAATTGTATAATTTTTTCCTCATGGGCATAAAAGCAAACAGCCAGAAGGAATTTCAACACCACTACCAAGCTAGCTGAAGGAGAAGGAGATGCAGAGGAAACTGACTGGAGGAAAAAAAGTGATTCTGCTGCCCAGTGCAAATGCCTTTTAAAAACTAAACATTTTTGGGCCACCTGGGTGGCTCAGTTGGTTAAGGGTCTGACTTTGGCTCAGGTCATGATCTTGCAGTTCATGAGTTCAAGCCCCGCATCAGGCTCTGTGCTGATAGCTTGGAACCTGCAGCCTGCTTCTGATTCTGTGTCTCCCTCTCTCTCTGCTCCTCCCCTGCTCATGCTCTATCTCTCTCAAAAATAAACAAACATTAACAAAAAAATTTTTTAAAGAAACTAAACATTTAAAAATAAGATAGAGCTATACTGAGGGAGGGGATGTTAATTAGGAAAATAAGATACAAAAACTGACAGAAGTCCTCCATCCCTTCTTCCTGTCCCTCCCTCTTTCCTTCCTTTCTCACTGAAAGTATCCCCTGCTTGGGACTAGGCTAGGTACCACCAACACAACTGTTAGGTAGTTAAGACCTGGTTCGTGCTGTCAAGAAGATTTTGGCTCACAGCAATAACAACAGCTCCCATTTGTACCATATTGGGAGTTTACACTATACTCTGGCATACACACTCTTCACAACAACCTTGGCAGTGAGGGAGGGCAGGTGGGAGTAAGCATCATCATAATCCTCCTTTTATTGATGTGAAAACTGAGGTTCAGCAAGGTCAAGTGGTTTGTCCAATGTCACATAGCTTCTAAGTGACAGAGCTTGGAAGAGAATACATTTGCAAAAGGTGAAAATGACTACAGACAAAGGGGGCATACTTCAGCATCAATTATGTGAGAAGTGGGGAGGTGAAGAGATCAGAACAAGGACTGGAAAGAAGTGAGACTTGAGATGACCTTTGAACATGAAGTAAGATTTAGACAATTCACACCCTACACACACTGAATTCAATGCAGAAGACAGCACAGTACTACTTTAGAGGGTGGAGTGCAGAAAAACCTAAGGATGTCTATACTTAAACACACACAGAAGCACACTGTCTTTCATTTAAGAAGTGGTCATTCTTTAGCCGTCATCAGTAATCAGCATGTGTGTGCTCTGAGTATTTTCCCCAGCAGCAGAAATGTGTGGCTCTGAACCTTTTCCTTTGGCACTCACAGTGGGTATCAGGGAGAGGGTCACATGGTGTTAGGGATATGTGATCTGTACCCACTGAGCTAGGGTGAAAATTCCTGACCTTGGCACTCTTGATCCTTACTGTAGCTACCTGAGCTAACTGGCCTTCTCAGTCAAGTATTCTTCTCTGTGGGTGTGACTAATCACATGGTTGTACAGCAAGCCTGCCTTCCCTGCATTCATTGCTCCCAAGGCTCAAGAATGTAATTAATGAGCAACCTGGACGCGTTCCTATGTGGGAAGGGAAGAAAGAAAATGTCTGGGAAAGATTTCAAGGTGATGATAGAGTCTCAAAATTACAGAAGCGCTTAATAAAGCAGTCCCAGGCTCTGTACATCATGCAGAAGGAGATGTAAGCCAAAAAAGCAGAACTGGGGGGACTTTGGAATCAGGCTGAAGGTGCTTGAGAGAGAGGAGGAGGCCTTTGGCACAATGAAGAGTGAGATTCAAGTTAAACTACAGACCTGCAGGTGGGGAATTCAGGTGACAGGAGTCCTAAGGTTTACTTCTAGCAGAATTCCAGGTCTTGCTAGTGAGACTTCAGTCAGCCTCCAGAATTCTGGTTCCATTTTTTTTTTTTCCTAATCAGGTTACATTTCAAACAATACCAATTTCATCAAGGGTTCTGAGATGAAATTCACAGGGTAAGGGTAATGAGATTTATCAATCTTGTCTCACCCCCAGCCCCAAGTAACTGACAAGCATTAGGGATGAGGTGAAAGCAGGGACTATCTGATGACAGTACCCAGGAAGTGGTTTTGGAAGCTAGACTCAAAGCTGGAGGTGACTTTTTCCGCCACAGGGAATTTAAACCTTCTCATCCATCACATCAGAACCCAGTTCTACTTGCAGAATAAATACAATGGCCAAAGTGAGCTACCAAGTTAGAGAGCAGAACCTTTTCCAGCATCTTTCCAGCTTTTCTGGCATCTTGAGGGGCTAATCAGAAGGCAACAAAGCCTTCCCTAGACATCCACTGATCGAGATTTGAAGACTTGTCCTTAAGCAAGTGCCTAACAATGACTAAGTGAAGCGGAACAAGATAGACACTCATGCACTCTATCTGTCTAAAGTACAGAAGATAGATGTATACACATACACATGCAGGGATATATGTAATATATGTAAATTCTTAGTTCTCAGTCATTTGCAACCAATTTATGAAATCCTGAGAACTTTTCACTCTACTGTTACATAGAGAAAGCTAAGCAGGGTGGTTGCTAACTGACTACAAAACCAGAATTCTGGTGCCCAAGTAATGGGCAAAATCAGGCACCCTCCCCCCTCAAAGATGTCCTAATAAGGCTGGTTTTGGTTCAGATATAGCTGTTTATTGGAAGGAGGTAGCAGGATTAGATGCAAAGTCACTGCTATTGCTGTTGTTTCTATTCAGATTCACCATGCTGGAAGGCTTCCAGAACCATCACACCAAACCCTCAGTCCCACACTGTAAGGAAGGTGCCATTATCACTCCTACTGTACAGAAGATGAACTGGGCTCAGAGAAGTGGAGTAACTTTACCCTGTCTGTCTTCTTAAATACTATGTCATATTTGTGTATGTGTGTATACTAAAGATATTACAAACTGAGATAACAGAATTTGAAGTTTTCATTTCAAAAATTAAAAACAGATGGGTCAAGTAATATTTGTGCAATCTCATTATTCTTTCCTTTTTTTTTTTTTTTTTTTTTTTTTTTTGTCCTAGCAGAGGTAAATCTTAAATAGCCAAGCTATAATAGAAAACTGAAAATATTTAGGTAAAACACTTTATCCATAACTTTGATTTCAGAAGAAGATAAACACTCATGAATTTTTAATCAACAAAGGTTGACCAGTAAAAACCCCCTAAAACATGCCATGTGAGAGAGATTCACCAGGCGGCGCATCACACTGCAGAGAGGGGCTGTGATCATGGAAAACCTGTGTTGGGAAAAAAAAAACATCCTGGGACTCAGGCAAGGTCAATTGTACTCCCAGTTCGGTTTCTCCCTAGCTATGTGATGTTGGGCAAATCACTTGACCTTCAAGAGCTTTGTTCTCCTTAAGGACCCCTGCCAGCAATAAAACACTTATATTCATATTGGTGAAAGAGAAAAATTCAGGCCACAGCAAAATTTGGTTACAGTGGACCATGTCCATTTGGCTACAGGGAATGGCCCTGTAATTCATGAGTGCTACTTTCATTTCACCTCAAAGTCTGGATAATTCCATCCCAACCTTGCTGGACCAAGTTAACATAGCCCCTCCTTCAGTAGTGCTCACGCTCCTCTAAATCGTGTGATATTTTACAACCAAATTAAGTATCCCTCATTCCTGACAGTAAACAGCAAACTTGGAGTAATTATTTATTATTAATCACAGCAATATCAAAGGTTTACATAGCACTTATTATATATGCTAAGCACTGTTCTAAGCGCTTTATATCATTAACTCAGTGATTTCTCAAAACAACATGACAAGCATTTTATAGCTAAGGAAATAGGCTTAGGAGAAATGAAGTAATTAAGAAGTGGCAGTGCAGAACTCCACAAAGACATTCAACTCGAGGCTCCACACTCTGGACCTCCACACCACCTTGCCTCTCTTGGACAATGGTGTCACAAAGCACAGAGTCATTCTCCAGATGGCCTCAGTGTTAGCTTTTTAAGTCTCTGGCTCTTCCTACTTCTTTTTCTCTGACCCTCCCGGACTCTCTGGCTTGGCCCATTTTCTAATATCTGGCAGATTCAGCCCACAGATTTCTTCAGAACAAACAGCCCAAGTTGATGAGGCCCCAGGAGCTTCCAGCCTCCTGATGGGTGTTATTCAGCCAAAAGAGACATGTGTCCCTGGGCAAACTTCTTAGTATGGCCTGAGACAATGTCCTACAACCAACCCTCACAGAGTAACTGAAATTCATCTTTCTTAAGCCCAGGGAGAACTCTGACCCAGCCAGAGGAGAAAAGAAACATTTCCCCAAGAAAAGCATTTGGTGGACTCAGATAAATTGAGTTTAAGCTTTTGTAAAAGTTTAATGGCATAGATGGTGCAACACAATGGTCTGAAAATAGAGCTTGGGCTTTTATGAGCTGCTTAACCACTGAACTTGAGATTCCTTATGCCTTATTCTTCCATTAGGAAGGCCAAAGCCACTAAGAGGAAAAAGAGTGTGGTGAACCTCACGAAAGTATTGAAAAAAAGGAATAAGTAAATCAACTTATGAAGAAATGTGAAGAAAGAATCTTCTCTAAAAATATGATATTCTCTGCCTTGCTAATTCTTTTCTCATCTTACATACAAGAGAAGAGGGAAAAAAGTGGAAGAAAAACTAATCAGCCTGCAATGATTTTCACTTCTAATTCTGGGCCCATAATTACATTATTCTTCCAAAATAATGGCTTTCAAATGCCACTGTTATCTACAAGTGAAACAAATGATATCATCATGGGACTTAACTCTATTACATGTTAATGTTATTAAATTTATGCATATCAGAAGCCTACAAAATTATCAGACTTCAACATTCATTTAAAAAGAAAAGAATTGGGGGCGCCTGGGTGGCACAGTCAGTTAAGCGTCCGACTTCAGCCAGGTCACGATCTCACGGTCCGTGAGTTCGAGCCCCGCGTCAGGCTCTGGGCTGATGGCTCAGAGCCGGGAGCCTGTTTCCGATTCTGTGTCTCCCTCTCTCTCTGCCCCTCCCCCGTTCATGCTCTGTCTCTCTCTGTCCCAAAAATAAATAAACGTTGAAAAAAAAAATTTTTAAAAAGAAAAGAATTATACCAAAAAAAAAAAACCCATCATCTTAACTCTTATTTTTAATTTCTTTTTACAATCCCACAGAGCTGGTAAGGAAGACAATGTTTCCATCCCTAGATTTATAAACTAGTTTCCATCAGCCCTGGGAATGACAAGTTATTCCCACCACAGCCTCCTGCCAGCTGCAACATGCAACATTTGCACGTATTTAACGTAGTGCCTTCTTATTTGCTTGTTACTACTTATTTGAACCAATCAGTCAGAAGTCAAGGTATGTTGGGAAGAAGCGGGAGGTGAGAAAAGGGCCATTTAGGCCAAGAGAAATCCCACACCCACGCCACACTGAAGTCACTGTCTAGTCCCCTGACACAGTGGAAAGCACAAGTGCCCCTGAAAGCTGGAAGACAAAACATCAAACAGGTCTACTCTGTGGGACTCAGTTTCACCTGAGGATAGAGGTTTTTGTAATTCTAAACAAAATGAAAGAAAACAAAATACATTTACTAAATGTAAGAGTCAACAGAATAGAGTTTCAGTATGAGCTCAAACAAATAACACAGCCTATTTGAGAGCAACTAGAAATAAAAACCCTCTTTGAGGATGGAAAACAGAAGGAAAAGTGGGATTTCATTTCTTCCCTAGGCATTATCTGGCAAATGTTGAATATCTTCCTAGGAGTAAAAATGTGTGTGAGCAGGGGAGAGGGACAGAGGGAGAGAGAGAATCTCCAGTAGGCTCCATGCTCAGCACAGAGCGTGACACAGGACTTGATCCCGTGACCCTGGGCATGACCTGAGCCCAAATCAAGAGTTAGAAGCTGGAGGTGCTTGGCTGGGGGTGTCTGTTTAGCATCTGACTCTTGATTTTGGTTCAGATCATGATCTCACAATTTGTGAGTTCAAGCCCAGAGTAGGGTTCTGCACTGTCAGCATGGAGCCTGCTTGGGATTCTCTCTTTCTGCTCCTCCCCTGTGCGTGCGCGCGCTCTCTCTCTCTCTCTCTCTCTCTCTCTCTCTCCACACACACACACACACACACACACACACACACACACAAAATAAATAAATAAACTTTTAAAAAATGGTTTAAAATAGTGTTGGACGCTTAACTGACTGAACCACCCAGGTGACTCCCTTGTTTTTTTATAAAAGGAAAAGCAGATCTTTAAACTATTTTTGCAAAAACTTCTTTTATTCTTCTGTTTCCAAAACAATACAAAAGAATGATTTTTAAGATTTTAAATGAGATTTTTAATCATTATGAAAAGTTACAAAAAGTCTGAATTGGTTCAGGAGAATTAAAGAGAGTACGATGTTTAAATTTTAATTTGTGAGGTCTATCAGAGGCTTAAATGAGGTCCAGACTTCTAGTTTTTCTCCAAAGAGATTATATGCTAAGAGCTGTATGTAGGCCACTGAAGTCCAAAAGCCAAAGGTAATTTTCATTTATCTATTTCTTAGCAGAATATAAGTAGTACAATGCCTAGCTCAAAAAATAGCTGTTGAATAAGTGTTAAATGAAGAAATAAAATAGCCCCAAGTAAGGCCTACCATTGGACCCAACTATACTACATAAATAGCAAGAAAAAAATCCTGTTCATATCAGCTTGGTTTGTAATAGCCAGAAATCAGAAATAACCCTGATGCCCTTAAACAGGTGAATAGTTAAACTGTGGTATATCCATATTATGGGATACCACTAAGTGGTTAAAAGGAACAAATTACAGCTACATACAACAACTTGGGTGAATCTCAAGGAAATTAAGCCAATCCCCAAAGATTATACACTGTATTGTTCCATCTATTCTTGAAATGGCAAAATTATAGAAATGGAGAACAGGAGCACCTGGACAGCTCAGTTGGTTAAGCACCCAACTCTTGTTTTCAGCTTAGGTCACCATCTCACGATTTGCGAGTTCAAGCCCCGCATTGGACTCCACATTGGCACTGTGAAGCCTGCTTGGGATTCTGTCTCTCTTTTCCTCTCTCTGCCCTTCTTGCATGCTCTCTCTCTCAAAATAAATAAAAAAACATAAAAAATATTGTTAAAAATATTAGAAATGGCGAACAGATTAGTGGTGGCCAGGGGTTAGGGATGAGGATAGGGGAGGTAATATGGTTATAAAAGAAAAACGGGAGCAATCCCTATGGGGATGGAACTGAGAAGTCTCTTGGTGATAGTCTTGGCTACCTGTGATAAAATTGCATAGAATTTAATTACATACGGGCACACGAACACACATGATATTGACGTCAATATCGTGGTGGTGATTACTGTACTATAGTTATGCATGATGTTACTACCACTGAAGGCCACTGGGTTAAGGGTACACAGATCTCTCTATATTATCTCTTATAATAGCATGAGATTCTATGATTATCTCAAACTAAAAAGTTTAATTTTTTTTTAAATTTTTTTCTTTTTTAACGTTTATTTATTTTTGAGACAGAGACAGACATGAACAGGGGAGGGGCAGAAAGAGAGGGAGACACAGAATCTGAAACAGGCTGCACGTTCTGAGCGGTCAGCACAGAGCCCAACGCGGGGCTCAAACTCACGGACCATGAGATCATGACCTGAGCCGAAGTCGGACGCTTAACCGACCAAGCCACCCAGGCGCCCCTAAAAAGTTTAATTTTAAAAAATTACCTTGAATCAATCTCTCCTCTGCCACCATCAGCACCACTAATTTGAGACTGTGTGTGTGTGTGTGTGTGTGTGTGTGTGTGTGTGTGTGTGTAGTTAACACATTAAACCTTTCCTAACCACCTACATAGATCTCTCCCACTTCTAAACTCACAATGTACCAGGGCACCTGGGTGGCTCAGTCAGTTAAACATCAAGTCTTGATTTCAGCTCAGGTAATGATCTCACAGTTTGAGTTCAAGACCTACATCGGTCTCTGCACTAACAGTATGGAGCCTGCTTAGGATTCTCTCTGTCCCTCTCTCTTTGCCCCTCCCCAACTCGTGCTCCCTCCCTCCCTCCCTCTCTCTCAAAATAAATAAACTTAAAAAAGAAAATGAACTCACAATGCACCAATTGATTTAATCATACAATCAAATTCCTGTTCTTACATTAAGGACAACTATTTTAGGACTCTTCTCTCTTCACCTAGGGTAAAAGCACCTGAGATAGAGCCCATTTCTTAAACTTTTTTAATACTCTCTCAGTGCCTAGCACGATGCTGAGCCTAGAGTAGAGACTGAATAAAGTGTTTTCAATTAATTAATTTATTTACTTATTTATTTTAAAGTAGGCTCCATGCTTAGCATGGAGCCCAACACAGAGCTTGAACTGACAATCCTGAGATCAAGACCTGAGCTGAGATCAAAAGTTGGATGCTTAACCTACTCAGCTGCCTAGGCACCCCTGAATAAAAGTGGTCTTAATAAACAAATAAGTGAATCAGGGCACCTGGGTGGCTCAGTCGGTTGGGTGTCCAACTTCAGCTCGGGCCTGATCTCGCAGTTTGTGAGTTCAAGCCCTGCGTTGGGCTCTGTGCTGACGGCTGGGAGCCTGGACCCTGCCTCGGATTCTGTGTCTCCCTCCCCTCCTCATGCTCTGTCTCTCTCGGTCTCTCAAAAATAAATAAACATTAAGAAAAATTAAAAAAGTAAATAAATAAGTGAATAAAAGAATGTATGCATTTTCTACCGCCCACAGTAGGGCTAGATAAACCAGAAATTCACAATGCTTTTGCTCCAATTTTCTGAACTTCAGAGGTCAGCAACAGCTGTGCCCACTGCCTTACAGGCCTACTGCAAAATTAAAGGTCATCTGCAACTGAGCCTACAGTAGCAGCAAGCACATACAGAGATTCAGTCAGACAGCTGCACTGATCATTTGCTGTATGATCTTGTGGTAGTTAATTTCTCTGAACCTCAGTTTTCCCATTAGCAAAATGAAGAATAATACATATTTTTGCATGCGGCTTTGTAAATGAGACATGGTGTACATAAATACCTTAGCTCAATGCCACCTATGTAGAAGCTCAAGAAATGTTTATATCCTTCCACAGATACTTCCAGACACTGGTGGTAATTTCATAGTTAAAAATGGTGGCCAATTCTTAGTAAATTTATGCCTTTTTAAACAAATAAGCAGTGTTTCCTTCATGTAGCACCTTTCTTCTAAAGATCAGACTTTGCTTCCATTTACAATGGCAAAAGTAATATGGACAAAGTAAATGGAGATAGAGGATGGAGTAAATGGGAAGAGGCCAGTTTGAGCGGAAGATGATCAGGGTATATATGGGTAGCTGTTAGGATAGTGTATTCCAAGTACCTTTTCTGGTAAATCACGACAGAAGGCTTGTTTTGGGCTGGCTCCCCTCCCTCATAGTTCCTTGCAGTGGTCCTGCCCAAAGGCAGCATAGGCACTAGGGAAAGACACCCACAATTTCTACTGACCCCAAGAATGGTAGGCTGATCATCCTGAAGGGAAGCAGGACCCTATGGGAGGACCTATGTTTATCTTCTCTGCTACAGAAGTATTTGTTTTTAGGGTAAGTCTAATGCTTCCTTCTCAGGGCTGGGAGTGCCTTAGTCCATTCTTACACTGAGGGTGATAACTTTTCCCCTAAGTATGCAGCTGTCTGAAAACATATTTGCTATGGATGTGTCACTGGGTCATGAGGAGTTCTCTGAGAAATACTTCACACATGGGTGTCTCCATGACCAGGCAGTAGAGATATTTGCTGATACATGAGGCAGAGATGGACAAACACTGGATATGGTTCCAGGGTCCAGGTTTTAAAAGAATTTACTAACTCAGTTTGTCAGTCAACAGCATTTTGAGCCTTGACTATACACACCTGGTCTCTGGTAGAAGCTGAGTAGAATCATGCATGACTGTGACAGAAAAGGTGATTTTCCTTTATGGAACTCATATCTAATTCTGCATACTCACCCATGTTTGCTTTACTTATACCATAATGATTTGTGTGAGACAATAGCACATTTTATCAACACAAAAATCTTAAAAATAGAACATCATTCCAAGCATATTCTCTGTAACTAACAGAAACATAATATACAAAGAATATACAAATATGTATATAAAAGTATGTCCATCTTAAACAATGAAGTATGGCATATCCCACAGATTTCAGAAAAGATGACTGTGCCATTCAGAGGGATTATAAGGTTTTAAAGCTTTATAAGTTTTATTATTTTATTTATGTATACAATGAATAATACCCTTCCTACATAATTACTATGTACCAGACACGATACCAAGCCCTTCAAAGAATCATCTCATTTAACCTTTAGAATAAAAAATGATATACCTGACATTTTTCCTATTTTGTAGATGAGGAAACTTGAGCTTACAAAGACCAAGGATATCAAACCAGAATCATCTGATTCAGAACCACTATTCTTGATCAACACAATAAGATACCTATTATATGCTTGCTTGTTTTAGAGAGAAGGCCAAGGTTATTATTGCTATTATTGAACTAAAAAGTATACAGGATTGCTCCTTCAAACATATTTAGGTTGCACCTCACAAACTATCCATAAGCAAATGTTTTGAACCATGGAAATAGCAATTTCACTCGGTTCAACCCAATGTAATATGAAGACACAGAATGACATATGCCTATCCCCAGCACAGCCCCTAACAGGACTTTGGACAAATCATTTAACATTTGTAGTCTTCACTTGCTTGACCACATAAAATGAAGAGGTTGAACTGGATGTGTCTTTAGTTTCTTTCAGCTCTATAATTACAAGGGAAGAAGGGGGAGAAGCACAGTAATTCATTCGTCCGACAATTCTTCATTAAGTGACTATTATCTGTCTAATAGTGTGCTTTCTCTTTCTTTCTAAATTCACTTGCATTGCCAGGACAGCCTCCCAGCAACTTCCTCTGATCCCTGGGTCCCACATGTTAGAGAGAAAGAACAGCTTGAAGATCCTCGCTAATCTGCTATTTAGGCGAACTGAGGTGTGCCCTATGGTGTTGGTAGCTCCTGCCCCAACACAATTCCACCATGGAATAGAAAACCAAGGGACCCAAAAATCACTAGGATAAAGAGATGAGGTATAGTGTGGAAGAAGAAATGGGACATGGGAACAAATGTGTATCTTCCAAGGCAAAGAACTCTCAGTAAATATTCTGGCTCACAGTGATTTCCAGAAAAATATTCCACTCCTTTCTGGACTTCACTCGCCCCTCTTCAAGAAGTCAGAAACACACACTTTTGATTAAGACAAAAACAAACAAACAAACAAAAAACTCCAGAAAGGCTGTCAACTGCCTCCATGGCTCTGTGAGCTAGCTGATTCTGAACTATTCCAGAAGAGTGGGTTTGAGGGAGTTCTGTTGGTAGGGCTATCCAGCTTTGCTGCATAGGGCACTTAATAAGCACCTAGTCCCAACCTTTGCAATGACTGAGGATTGGGAGTGAAGGGTTACAGGAAACACCCACTGCAAGCCTGAGGACTGATTCAATACCTGGCTGTGCTCTTCTGCCTCAGTTTCCTCATCTGTAGAATAAAGACTAGGATAAATGACCTTGACACATCTTTCCTATTCTAAAGGTTGACCAGCCCTTTATCTATGTTTTTACCACCTAATCTGCCATCTGTTCCTTTTGCACTGTCCACTGTGTACACAGAAAACAGCTGTTTGCCACCACGCCTACAATAGGTCTTCAAATACATACTTGAATACTCTCATGAGTGCCCACTTCACTTCCTCTCCTCTGGCCTAAATCAAAGTTCTGAATGAAGTGGGGCTAGCAAGATACTGAACCTAACTCATGTTGGGTCATGTGCCGGAACTTAAAGCTCATAAGGAAGAGAATACATGCAGCTAATAGCTGTTTGCTTTCTCAACTTCTTGCAACTGAAAAAGACCCATAACTCTCAACCTCATTCCCTGGGAGTTCTACCACCTGTTATAGGAATACAAAAGCTGCAAAAGAAGGGGATTAATAACATTGGCATGCTGACAGTCTAGCTAAGATCGACTGTTCACACAGTATGTAACGGTGAACTGTCTATAGGACAGACTACTATCATGTGATATATTTAGGTGTATACCCAGTAAGACAAAAAGGAAGCCAGATGAACAAGGTCAGATGAGGGGTACAGTCTGCTTCAGGGAAAGCCTATTGTTCTGTAGATTAAACTCTTCGAATCACTGAAAAAGATATAACTTACCAGGGAAACCATGATACCAACCCAGCCTTTAGTGGGGAGTGGTTTTCAAATTAGGGGTGACCCTGGGCACCTCCAATATAGCCCTCAAACCCACTCTTCTGGAATAGTTCAGAATCAACTGTCTCACAGAGCGGTGCAGGCAGCTGACAGCAAGCTGACCTTTGCCTTTCTGTATTCTATTCCAAGTCAGGGCTGTTCATTTCTCTTAACCTGCTGCTTAACTTTCTAGTCCATTTAGTGCAGACCATCTTTAAATGGGGCTACTTTGAAATGTATCACTTTAAGTAACTTAAAGTCTCCAGAGGAATTTTTTTCCTCTTTAAATATTTTTTAGAAACAATAAACCAAAGAGTCAAAATGATTTCACAAGAAAAGTTATCATAAGAGCAAATTGTTTGTTGCTAAACTGCAACCCCACCACCACTCAGATTCTTAGTTTCAGAGTTTTATTACCACTCCTCTTCATTATAAAATATAAATACTTATAAGGAAGGAGGTAATGTGAGAATTGTTATTAATCAATGTCTATGTTTTAGAGATGAGCCATTTTCTTTTGAGACTGAATTAAAAATCTCCAATAGATAGACATGGAAAAAAGTTTCAGCCACCTCAAATTTTGGTAACATCCCTGAAATGTAAACTGATTTATCCCTAACTAGTGTTTTATAAACTTGTCCTTAAAAAGGGAATGTTCTCAACACTTTCTGTCATGGAAATTGTTCCAACAGGCAAATAAATAGGCATTTCCATGGTTAAGGCCTCACAGCTGTCACATTACTTAGTTCTGCACAAATGAAAAATCCTAGTACCAAAAAAAGGCTGGAGAATCTGTCACTGGAAGCCAACAATTGTATTTTCACATTGTTTTAGTCAGTATGCTCCCTCAATGCAAATATAAACCCTGCAAAATATTTAATTAAAAATATGTCGTCTAAAAAACAAGTCCAGCACAACTGGAAGCATGTCAAAATGAGAACTTAATGCTCTGCCATCTTTAATTGACGATGCTATATAATTCATTAGAGAAAAGGGCTCACAATTCCTCAATCCCCATGGTCCAATGACTCAAAAGTACAGATTTAAACTCTAAAGGGCAATAGAACAAGCAGTAAAACCTCCTACTTTCTCAAGGTCACAGAATAGACTGTCATAGCCCAAAACTCACAAGAATCCAAATTCCCAACTAGGCATCGTGTATCTCCTTGAACTGGTTCCCTATTGAGGGACCTTGAGTTTAAGAAGTCTTCTCTGATTACATGGACTTGATTTCTACTATTTGCCTGATATTAGAGGAAAGAAAAAAATCATTATATTATGGCAGGGGGGTACAAGACTCAAACATGAATTCTCATTTCTTTCTGATAAAAATGTAAACAATTTTTTAAGATTTATATAGAAGTAAAAGAAAAGCAGAATTTCCAGAAACTGCTCCAGGAACTCATGGAAAATGGAGCCCTTCACCTGTACTTTCCTTTCAGTAAATAAAACCAAGAGATATCAAGAGATAAAATGCCTTTAAAAAGGCCTAGTTTCCCTCTAATGATTTTTGACAAGAGTGCCAAGACCATTCCATGGGGAAAGGACAGTCTTTTCAAAAATTGGCCCTAGGAAAACAACATATCCACATGCAAAAGAATGAAGTTGGGCCCTTACCTAACACCATATAAAAAAATTAACTCAAAATGAATCAAAGGTCTAAATGTAAGATCTAAAACTAAAAAACTCTTAGAAAATTCAGAGAAAAAAGCTTCATAACATTGGATTTGGCAATGATCTCTTGGCCATGACACGAAAGAACAGGCAACAAAAGAAAAAAGAAAAAAATAGACAGATTGGACTTCATAAAAATAAAAATTTTGTACATCAAAAGACACTATCAACAGAGTAAAAAGGCAACCCACAGAATGGGAGAAAATATTGAAAATCATATATCTGAGAAGGAATCAATATCCAGGATATGTAGATAACTCCTAGAATTCAAAAACAACAAACTCCAGTTCAAAGTGGGCAAAGAACTTGAAAAGACATTTCTCCAAACAAGACATACAAATGGCCAATAAGCACATGAAAAGATACGTAACATCACTAATCACTTGAGAAAGTTTAAATTAAAACTACAAGACACCACCTCACATCCATTTAACTGGCTACTATCAAAAAAAAAAAAAAAAAAAACACCAAGAAATAACAAAGTATTGGTTGGTAAGGATGTAGAGAAACTGAAATCCTTGTTTACCATTGGTGGGAAACTAAAAAGGTAGAGCTGCTGAGAAGCACAGTACAGCCATTCCTCAGAAAATTAAAAACTGAATTACCCCATGATCCAGTAGTCCCATTTCTAAGTATATATCCAAAAGAACTGAAAGGAGGGTGTCAAAGATATATTTGTACCCACATTCATAACATTATTCACGATAGCTAACACATGAAAGCTACCCAAGTGTCCACTGATGGATGAATGAACAAGCAGAATGTGGTATATCCATACAACTGAATATTGTTGAACCTTAAAAAGGAAGAAAATGTTGGTCTATGCTACAACATAGATGAACTTGAGGATATTATGCTAAGTGAAAGAAGTCAGTCACAAGAAGAGAAATACTTTATGATTCCATTTACATGACATACTTAGCCAAATCATAGAGCTAGAAAGCAGAATAGTGGTTGCCAGGAGCTAGGGATAGGAGAGAATAGGAAATTATTATTTACTGGATATAGAGTTTCAGTGAAAATGTAACTGAACAAAGGTGGGTTCACTCCTTGGTAAGTCACAAGGTCAGGTATTAACACAAAGAAAAAAACTTGGTTTGCAGCTAACTGTGACTCAGAGAGACAGAGAGAGAGAATGAGAGAGAAAGAATGGGTTAGGATGAATATTTAGATAGGGAAGCCTTGTCATTGTATGTAGAGGCAGGCAAATGATGGTACATGTGCCTTAAGGAAAACCTGCCTATACACATATTGTATGTTATATAAATGAGACTGAGGCTCCTTTGTGGGCAGAGATTTTAGTATTACAATGAGGTACAGGTAATTGCCTGTCATTCTAGGGGTCACGCCTCAGGAGTCAGGGGTTAAACTCAAAAGGTCTGTGTGGTCTGGGCAGAGGTCTTGTCAGGACAGTCGCCATCACCTGAGGGGTGGTGTCCAGGATCACTCGCCTGAGATAAAGGTAAGCTGGAAAGAAGAGCTTGGGGTTGGGGGCAAGGGGGTGGGGGAGGATGTAAGACAAAGGTTAGTGAGTACAAACAGGTGGGCAGTAAAGGTCAGGTCTTGGGGTCTAGCTGGTGACCTGGGGACAGTTGGTGTCTGGAAATGGATGATGGTGATGGTGGCACAACCCTGTGAATGTGATGCCACTGTACACTTACGAAAAGTTACAATGATCAATTTTATGTGTATTTTACCAAAATTTAAAAAATGCGGGAAATGCCTGGGTTCCTATTTCCTTATATTACCCCTAAGGACAGGTTAAGTGGCCTGTTTCTTACCCATATTTAAGTTCCAGAATTACCACTTACTATGTGATCTTGGGCAAATGACTTAGCCTCTCTGTATTTCAGCTTCTTCGTTGGTAAAACATCTACTTAAAAATGTGATGTGAGGATTAGATGATTTTCCATGTGTAAAGCACTTAGTCTAGCACAGTAAACCCTATGTATTAGTTGTTATTACTATCACCACCACTCAATCTATTCTCCATAATCCAAATAAAATTTTACCCATCCAAGAAGAAACAATTTGCATTTCATTTTCTGAAAGATGATGGATGGCTTGGCCCCAGGTTCAGCACCTGATCTAAAAGTAATTGAATATTCTCTTCCTCATCCGGAACACACTAATGGGAACTAGGGTCCAAGTTACTGTGTTCTTTGGGCAACAAAAGAGTTAAGATACTTATGTCCAATTGCTTTCATCCAGCAAATGTTAACCAACCATGTACCTAGTGTATGCAGAGCATTGTACCAGGTGCTGAATTTATTTGTTCATGGTCAGCACTTTCCATGGCAGTCTCTGGAACCCAAGTCCTTGTTTCCTTACTGAAGTGTGCTCCTCATCTGAAAGAAATGTTACATGAAAGCATTTCCCAGGATGAAATTAACAAGAATACAAGAGAGTACCCCAACTGTCCATTTCTATTTTCCTCCCTATAGTTTTATTAAAAAGAAGAAGAAGAAGAAGAAGAAGAAGAAGAAGAAGAAGAAGAAGAAAAACAACCCGCCACTTATTTCAGATTTAATAAAGCAAACTGTTCTCAGATAAGTTTTGGCCCAAAATCTGTTAAGAAGGGAAACGTCAGGCAAACTTGCTTTGAAATTGGCAAAACAACAGAGCAGACCATCCCCTCCTTCCCGGGGCAGGCACGTGAAAAGAATCAGAAAGGCCACTAACTGCCATGCATGGAGACCCACCAGGACTGGGAAAGGTGCACTGACATACAGAGCATGCACACGAAAGCTACCCTCACCAAAGAAATCTTCTCTAAAACTTCCAGTCGGGAAGCTAACTAACACTTCTCAAAACTTAACATTTACGGAGGTCCAGATAAGATTTAGTCACTTGTGAAAGAGCTGATATGTGTTCAGGCAGGACAGAGGTAAACAAAACAAAAAGCACTGCTTTGGGAGTAAGACCTGGGCTTGAACTCCAGGGTTACCACTTCTCAGCTCTGTGACTCTGGGAAAATATTAACTTCTCTGTTTCATTTCCTTATCTATATTATATGGCTTAAAATTCCTGCCTTTGAGGGTCTTTGTGAGGATTAAAGGAAATGATTCATACCACACACCTAGCTGATGTCTGACACAATGGAAACTCAGCATGATGGATGCTCTGTCCACTTTTTATTTTCAGGCAGGAAAAATGGCCCAAGGAACTCAACTCTTGATATGGGAGAATAATGACAATGGATCCCAGGCAAATATTGTCCTTAATTTTTCTAAGAGCCTAGCCCTGATAACTGATATTTTTAGAACTCTTGACAGTACATGAGATGCTATAAAAAAAAATCCAACCAAATCTTCCCCAATAGCTCTTTCTCACCCAAATTTTATAGTGGGCAATCAAGAAGACTTCAGCTTTATTCTGCAGAGCACCATATACATTCACAAGGCCCTGTACATATAGTCTTAAGAATTGGGCTCCTCCTCTTATGTAAAAACCAATAATCTCTCTGAGTCTTTCATGTCTCTAAAGTCTTGGTTTAAAAAAAAAAAAAAGGATTGGCTCTGCATTTGTGGCATTTCATAGAGTTGGGGGATCCCCAAGACCAGCCCTAGGTTATGATATTTTACTAGGAGGACTCATAAGGCTGTGGTCATACTCACAGCTATGATTTATTACTCTGAAAGGATACAAGGCATAACCAGCAAAGAAAAAAGGTAGGTGGAATGAAGTCTGGGAAAAACCAAGCATAAGCTTCAAAGAGTCCTCTCCCGAAGAGTTACCCAAGACACACAAGTTCTGACAACATGTGTGAAATGTTACCAACCAGGGAAGTTCATTAGAGATTCGATGCCCAGGATTTTTATTGGAGACTGGTCAGGTAGACACTCCCTGCCTAGCATGGAACCAAATTCCAGACTCCTGGAAGGAAAGCAGGTGCTCAGCATACACAGTGCTATTTGCACAAACTATTTAGGTACCGTGAGCTGCTCTCAACTTAGAGTGCTGCCAATCCTTCTGAAATCCAAGTTCCCAGACACCAGTAAAGAACCAGCCTTGCAAGCAGGTCTTTCTAGGGATAAGCAGTCTCAGCCTTGCTTTATGAATTCTTTCCTGTACACAACAGAACAAATATCCAAAAATCTAATTAATACCTGCCCACTGACCACTAAATTTTCAGAGCCAATTGATGTGTTAAAATTCTAAAAAAAAGAAAACAAACTGGGGCGCCTGGGTGGCGCAGTTGGTTAAGCGTCCGACTTCAGCCAGGTCACGATCTCGCGGTCCGTGGGTTCGAGCCCCGCATCGGGCTCTGGGCTGATGGCTCAGAGCCTGGAGCCTGTTTCCGATTCTGTGTCTCCCTCTCTCTCTGCCCCTCCCCCGTTCATGCTATGTCTCTCTCTGTCCCAAAAATAAATAAAAACGTTGAGAAAAAAAAAATTTTTTTTTAAAAAGAAAACAAACAAACAAACCTTAGTCGGGGCACCTGGGTGGCTCAGTCAGTTGAGCATCCAACTTCGGCTCAGGTCATGATCTCACAGTTAATGGGTTCGAGCCCCATGTCAGGCTTTGCTCTGACGGCATGAAGCCTGCTTTGGATTCTCTTTCTCTCTCTGCCCCTCCTCCACTCACTGTCTCTCTCTCTCTCTCAAAAATAAACAAACATTAAAAATAATTTCTTAAAAAACACAGTGAATATAATTCATTGCTTCAAAATATATTCATTCAGCACATTTGTACTGTGTCAGCCTGCTGTGCTGTGGCATTAAGGAAATAACAAGACCCTTAGTCCCTGCCCTTTAAGAACTTTCAGACAAATACGGAAGATAAGAAGAGTACATAAAGAGAGATAACACAAGTTGGTATGCTGGCCATAAAATAGGTATAAATTGGCCCAGGTAGAGAAAGGGGAGGAAACTTCCTGCTCTGATGAACCAGGAAGATTCTGGTGAGAATCACCATAGAGCTGCAGTTTTAAGGACAGGTAGGATTTGAGAGTAAGTGACCGGCCAAGAAGAGCTCAAGGAGGGGAATAAAACTATCACTCCAGGCACAGGAAGCTACATGAACAAAGCACAGAGCCTGACACAGGGAAAGGAGAATATGATTTGAATAGAAGACAGGGTTCAGAGAAGGAGGTAATAGAAGAATTAAAAACAGAGGCTAGTATCACATCAGTGAAAGTCTCAAATGTCAAACTGAGATTGTCCTTTATGCAGTGGGTGATGGGAAGCGTGTGTGTGTGTGTGTGTGTGTGTGTGTTTACTTTTTAAAGCATGCTACTTTAGCATGAATGAAGGAGAGGAGTGACCATAAGCCAAATGGCCAGGACTTTCTCAGTCAACTTCACAAGAGCCAAAGAAGGCTGGCAGTAACAGAAGAGGTGAAATATAAGTATCATTTGGGAAGAACATTGGAAAGGAAGGAGTACCAATGTTCCTCAGGAAATGCATGAATCTAACAAGACTCAAAGTTCTTAAACAGAGTTAATTGGGGGATTCATGCACCAAACCAAGAATGCCTAGGAAGGCAGGCAGGTTAAAGGTAAAAACTGACAGCATGGTAGAAAATTCAGTAGACATGTCTAGAACTCTGATGGAGATGAGGAACAAGTGCTCAGGAGAGAGGCCATGGTTGGAACTATAAACATGGCAGTTACCAGCTTAGAGACTCAACTGATTGCTGAACTCAGCAAGGGAAAGAATGCAGTGAAAAAGCAGAGAGAAAAAAGCAGATGACATTGTACTTGTCAAGTGAAAAGAGAAAGACCAGTCAGGTTGGAAAAACAAAACAGTAGGGTGTCACAAAGCTAGGGAAAGAATTTTAGGAAAGAGGGAGCTGTCAACCTAGTCAGCTACTGCAAGGAGTTGAGGCAGAGTGGTGCAGAGAAAAGGGGAATAGACTTGGTAATTGATATGTCACTTATGACCTTTGCCAATCAAAGACAGGGTGGGACAGAAAACCGTCCACAGGAAACTGTGTGAGCCAAGACCTCTTGTCACTATGGGAAAAAAAAGGTGAGATGAAGTTCTAGAGGCTAGGGAGAGTAGTATAAAAGATAAAGAAAGTAGTATTAAGAGGGGACCCATCCTTTAATGGGTCTCCCAAAAGGAGAGATGGTTGTAGAAACATGGTGTCTGGACAACAATGACACTGACTGAGGTGCTAGGAATGGCGGCCTGCTCCTTCTCTTTCAGGCGACAGAAATGGGGAGAAGCTCAGGGACAATCAAAGGTGTTCTTCACAATCCAAAAGGATAGTGATGATTGTGCAAAACAGCCGGCTTCCTCAGCCAGCCATGGTGGATAATGGCAGAATGAAGGAGGAAACGAAGGTCCTTCCAATGGAACACTGGTTTGAAAATGGTGGAGTCCCCATTTTCAGTAACAGATGTGTGAACAGAAGAACCTGTCAGAGGCAAATGGTTCGATTCACTCCAGAATTAACTATTTGCAGGACACTTGAGGGAAAGTGATCCTCCCGCTCTTAGAAGCTTACCAGCCAGGTGTCCACCAACAAGCACAATATTTTTTCCCCAGACACACAGACCCACTGTAACAGGCATTTTGGAAAAGCCAAATACTATACATGGCAAGTGCACAGCTATGCATTCTTTTGCCTTCAGCCTACAGAACTTGGCTCTTGAGCTTGGCACAGAGTTAGCACTATAAACACATACATACACACACACGGAGAAGTTATCTTTAGACAGACTACTTCAGTTCAAATCCTAACTCCACCACTTATTAGCTTTATGATCTGAGACATCACTTAATCTCTGTGTTTTCTCATCTGTGAAATGGCCTTAATAATAGAATGGATAAAGAAGATGTGGCTTATATACACAGTGGAATACTACTTGGCAATGAGAAAGAATGAAATCATGCCATCTGCAGCAATGTGGATGGAACTGGAAGGTATTTTGCTGAGTGAAATAAGTTATTCAGAGGACAGACATCATATGTTTTCACTCATATGTGGAACTTGATAAACGTAAACTTAACAAAAGACCATGGGGGGAGGGAAGGGGAAAAAATAGTTACAAACAGAGAGGGAGAGAGGCAAACCATAAGAGACTCTTAAATACAGAGAACAAACTGAGGTTGGATGGGGGGGGGGGTGGGGGAGAGGGGAAAATGGGTGATGGGGATTGAGGAGGGCACTTGTCAGGATGAGCACTGAGTGTTGTATGCAAGCAATGAACTATGGGAATCTACCCCAAAAACCAAGAGCACACTTTACACCATATGTTAGCCAATTTGACAATAAATTATATTTTAAAAAATAATAAACCATTTCAAGTTTAGGTTTAAAAAAAATAATAGTACCTACCTAATAAAGTTGTAGTAAGGGTTAAGTGAGCTAATCTGTGTAAATGTTCAATAATTTTTCACTATTCTCTTATTTGAGTCTCAGTATTATTCCAAGAGGTAAAGCCAGGTAATCATTATCATCTCCATTATTGCTAATAAGGAAACTGAGGCCCAGAGAGGAAATACTTGACCAATTATCACACAGAACAGGACACAAGGCAGGATCTTTAAAAAGTCCAGTCTCGGATACACAGAGTTCTCCATGATTGGCCCACTGCCTACCTCTCTCTGGCCCCAGATCCTGCCAGTCCTGCTTTGAACATGAAATTGTGTGATGAGCAATTTCCCTATTCATCCCTCAGTCTCTTCTCAAGAGCTCTTAACTTTCTTAACTTTCTTAACTTTCCCTATTCATCCCTCAGTCTCTTCTCAAGAGCTCCCTCTTCCAGAAAGCCCTTGGCACTTGATCCCCCTTCCCCTCACCACCCGACTTCCTTCCCCTGTGCTCACATCTTACTATTAACATCATACTGCACAGTGATCACAGAGGTCTGCTTTTCCCACTGAATTCTTTTTTTTTTAATTTGAGAGAGAGACAGAGAGAGAGAAAGAGAGCAAGGGAGGGGCAGAGGGAAAGAGAATCTTAAGCAGGCTCCATGCTCCAAGCCCCAACATGGGGCTTGATCCCACAAGTCTGGAATCATGACCTGAGCCAGAAATCAAGATTCAGCTGCTTAACCAACTAAGCCAACCAGACACCCCTTCTCCACTGAATTCTGAGCCTAAAACAATTTCTGGCACATAATAAACACTCGGTAAGTGTTTATTGAATGAACTCTTGTCTCCAAATCTGATATTCTTCCCACTAGAGCATGCTTCCCCTTTTATCAACATATGTTCACTATTTAATAACAGTTTTAAAAAAAGGAAAAATAAAAATCAACCAGAGTGTATTTAAATATTAAACTAAACTTAAAACACTTGGTCACTGTAACTCGAAATAGTGAAACACACACATACACCCTTCAGAGACCCGACCACTCCCACCCACAGTTCATCAGCCCTTCTGCCTTTGGTCTCAAGAGACCAAAGCTAGATCTATCAAAGGACTCAGCCCAGGTTTGATTAACCCAGTGAGAAGGAACTGGAGCTCGGCACATAGAGAAAGACAGGTTCAAAGATCTCATACTCTAAACCTCCAAGATGAGAAGCCTTTAGGAGTTTGAGGTGTACATAATCCTCCCTGCACACCACATGTCAGCCCAAGACTTGATTTCAGTTCCCGAATACTCAGAGAGTGATCCTGGGGAAAGGCTATCAGAGAAGGAGAAAGCATCCACTCTACCTTCACTTCCTCACATGCCAAGCAAACACTGGTGCTCAGTTGTCCCCAGCAGAATCTCGTAAGTGGGACCACATCTCCTCACACCTTCAGTTCCCAGCCACCACCCAGTTCACGTGAGAAACCAAGTGTCTTCTTTACATCTAGGTACCTCTAGTAACCAAGGCAAATCTCTCTGGAGGCTTTCCCTGAGGAACTCTGGATATGTATCTAGTTTTCCCCCTGGTCTGGATAAAGCAGACAGCACTCAGGAAAACATAAACACAGACCTAGAAACACACAAACACATGTGAGTGTACTTGTGTTTCTCTCTGACTACTTAAGGAAAAATGTCACCCAGTTTCTTGCAATTTGCCCATAAATGATAGTTTTGTGGCCCAGGCCTCCCTGATCCTCCTCTGAGGAAATTCAGCAACTACTAACCACAGCAGCACATGCCGAGCACAAGAAATTCAACAAATCACCACCCAAATTCTGCACACATTGGGTGTCAACTACTCCCAGGATCTTAAACTCAGTGCTGGAGATATATATGTATAACATCTTAACATCTTTCTGGATCTAAGCCTCAATGATTTGCCAAAAGCATACCTGGTCCTTTACTGAAAAATGGTAAATATGCTTAGCTCCAAAGCAGGGCATATTCATCCTTTTGGAACAATATGGCTCCACGTGGTCCAGTCCACAAATTAGTAGATGAAGTCTCCATTTTCCTATACACATGTACCTTCATGTAGAAGTCTTGAATTTGATAGCAGCACCATCTCTCCAAGTACTTTTTACAAAAAAGTTTCAAAATATACTATTTTATGTTGCCCGTAAGTCCTAAGAAGTATGTCTTCAAATCCATCTTCCATAACTTGAGCAGCGTTAACAACTTCCATAATTTAGGCTGTTTGTCCTAAAGAGAAACCCAGCTATTTCGCTCACAATATTGAGAAACTTCCATTAGTTCCTTGCAGCCTCCAAGGTAAATGGCAAGTTTTGGTGTGGGGCTTGAAACTGCAAGCTGTGAGATCATGACCTGAGCCAAAGTCAGATGCTCAACTGAGTGAGCCACCCAGGCACCCCAGTAAAGGGCAACTTTTTAGCCTGGTTTCACCATTGGGCTTCAGCCCACATTAGCACCTCCAGCCACAACTTATCTACCCTATATGACAACACCATGATCTCTCCTTTGGTATCCCATGCCCTTCCTGCCTCTATGCCACTGAACATGAAAATCCTTGAACCTGTTCTCTCTATCCCATTCCCTTCTCAATCTAGCAAACTCCTACTGGGCTATGGTTCCACCTCATTTTTCACCTTTCAAATTTCCCAGGCAGCGCGCTCCGCAATTTCACAATAAGCTGTATGTATTTCCACCAGAACATTTACAGTGAATTGTAAGTACTCTTTACCATGGTTGCCCCTATTATGGGCATTTTCTTGTCCTTTT
This sequence comes from Leopardus geoffroyi, assembly GCF_018350155.1. Lineage (NCBI taxonomy): Eukaryota > Metazoa > Chordata > Mammalia > Carnivora > Felidae > Leopardus > Leopardus geoffroyi. Next base: position 46,822,877 of record NC_059329.1, on the reverse strand, counting down.
TTTAATCCTTAGAATCCAATTATCAACTTAATGATTAGATAAAAACCCCATAAAATAGTGGGGCAGAGATCATCAACTCCTGTTTTCTATAGGTGGAAACTGAAGCATCAGTGAAATTAAGTGATTTGATAAGAGTAGAGCTGAGTAATGGCAAATTTTGTACAATGGGAACTCTCGAGAACCAACAGAGGAATCCAAGAGGAAAGGAGGAAGAGAAGAGAGGGGCAAGGAAACGGATACTGAACAGTGACTCTGCAAGACACAATGTTAGGCACTTTAATATATTCATTATGTTAATTATTCCTTTGAGCCACTTTGTGAGAGATGGAAGATGAATGCAACTTTTTCCAGAAAAGAAAGTTGAGATTCAGAGGTTACTTGTTCAATTACACAATTAATAAATGGATCTAAGGTATAAACTCAATATTGTCAGACTCCAAAGCCAAGTTTATTCCTCTACAGGGAACATGGGCTTCCAGACCCACACCTGCCCATGGACACAATCCAGAAACACCTTCCTTACTATAGCCCTCCCTTATCACCTTGCCAGCCGCTGGGCTTCACAAAATTCTGACTTGTGACTTTCCACCTATGACTGCACCTCACAACCATCTGTTACTAACCATCAGATAGCAAAGTATCCCCAGGATTCTAGCAAGAACACAGTGACTGTATTTGCATAAAGGTGGTATGATGTTATTTCAAAAACACTTGAGTGTGCATGCCATCAGAGTAAAAACGTGTCATATTTAAGTGGTGTGAGTAGGGTAACTGGTACAAAGAATTATTTAATAAACCTCTACAACATGTACAATATGAAGACCAACTTTGTTTTACTCAAATTCTTCATATATTCTTTCTAATTTCTCAAGTGACACCCCAAAATAAAAAGTATTGGGGTCTTCCAGAAATTAAGCATAAGGAAACAATTACTTGCCAGCTCTCTAGATCATATTTCAGCTACTCTGGTTCCAGGTCATCCTGCTTCTTAGATACCAAGTAAGTACCTGACTCCTTAGGCTGTGGTGTGCTGGGAAAACCAGATTTTTCTCCTGTAAGGCTTATATCAAGTCCATCATTACTATTTCTTTTTTTTAAGTATAATTTATTGTCAAATTAGCTTCCATACAATACCCAGTGCTCATCCCAACAAGTGCCCTCCTCAATACCCATCACCCATTTTCCCCTCTCCCTCACCTCCCATCAACCCTCAGTTTGTCCTCTGTATTTAAGGGTCTCTTATGGTTTGCCTCCTTCCATGTCTGTAACTTTTTTTTCCCCTTCCCATCCCCCATGGTCTTCTGTTAAGTTTCTCAAGATCCACATACCATCATTACTATTTCTATGGTAACATAAATGTTCCAGGTTTTCTAGAACAATCCCAGTTTCAAATATAATAATCTGTTATGAGCCTCAAGCCAAGCAATATGTTTCAACAAAGGATTCAGCAAATGTGGATATACTATGATTCTTCTAGAGAAGCCCCAGAAAGATGCAGTACTGGCTAGGGGACAGAGCACAGGCTTTTAAGTCAAGGTAAGCAACCTGAGTTCGAATGTTTGTTTTGCCATTCACTGTTGTTGACGTTGGGCAATGTACTTAACTTCTTTGTGCTTCCATTTCCTCATCAGTAAAATGGGTAATTATCATCTAGTTCAGAGTTGTCCTTCCAATTAGAAGAGCAATGACCTAGCAAGGGACTGACACATAGTATGTACTCAATAGATAGTAGGCATTCTTTTTTATCACCATATTCTTGTTATTATTCATAACATCCCTAAAAGGAATGGAAAAGAAAGATAGAATTTGGCATTCTAAGCAAAAGATGATAAATGATGTGACTTACCTAATGTAACCAGAGCTACAACTTTACTTCCTAAGACACAACACTTCAGTTACTATATTACAGTACTGTATTGATACTGAAATGAGGCATTAAGTTGCTGACTCCTCATTTTTTAAGTCTCACCCCCAGATATTTCCTGTAATACTTAAATTTAATTATTGCTATTTCTGGGCAATAAAATTTCCTGAATATCATGCAACAAGTTCATTTTCAAGTATTATCTGGTATGGTCAGAAGGTTTGCCAAGTGGGGCACCTGGGTGGCTCAGTCAATTGAGCTTCTGACTCTTGATTTCGGATCAGGTCATGATCCCAGGGTTGTGGTATCAAGCTCTGCATAGGTCTCCCTGCTGAGTGTGGAACCTGCTTGAGATTCTGATATTCTCTCTCTCTCTCTGCCCCTCTCCACCACTTGGGCTCTCTCTCTCAAAAAAAGAAGAAAAAAATTGCCAAGCTATGCATCCTCATTCTGTATCTAGAACTGTTTCTAGCTTCTTGCTTCCATGAATAATAGAGTGGAACATGCTTAGTGTGTGACTGTGACTTTCTCGTACTTTATAGACAAATAAAACGGTTAGTTTTGATTGGAAAGACTATCCTCTGATGATCCAAAGCATGGGCTCTAGAGTCAGACTGCCTGGGTTCAAATCCCTGTCCCTTCTTTCATCAGCTATGTCATCTGGGTAACTTATTTAACTTGTGTGTCTTAATTTCATCATCATCAAATGGGAAAAATAATAGTACTCAAAATAGACTACTGTGAGGATTAAATAAATGGACGTAGGTACAGCGTTTAGAACAGTGCCTGGTACATGGTAACTGCTCAATAAAGGTCAGATGTCATCACCATTCACTTGCCTCATAGGGTTTTTAAAAAGCAACCAGATATAATCAAATATGCTATATTAGCAACAAAGAACATACCAGATCAGATAAAATACTTTTGAAATAACTAACAAAGATGAAGCCCACCTAACCAATTGCTTTCCCCAGGCATTATCAATGCAGGAGATCCATAGCATTTGCAGCCTGAATGCATATGGCTTCAACAATTCATAAGGCATCTTAAATACATGTCACATAGAAACTGTAGTTAAATGAAAAATGGCACCAGATAGGTATGAGGTGGTGAGTCCTTGGCTGATGAGTCTTTGGCTAACCAGCCAGCAACAGCATCTCAATCTGCTTTTGCTGTTTTTTATTAAATATGTGACCGAATTTAATCCTCTGAGCAACTTGTGAGGCAGGTATGATCATCCCCATTTTAGACACACTGAAGACATGATATGCCATACTGATAGTTGACTTGGGGTACCAAGTCTCAGAATGCATACCATGAACATGCCCCAAGATGGTAAACCTGAAACAACACTAGAATCCACTTTAAAAAGAGTGAAAGAATTAAACTGAAAACCCAGACCCCTTACTTCTAAAACTCAATGACTAATCTAAAACAAGCAATGGTAAAGAATATTCCCTAATGAATCTAACGTGCCATAATTCAGTCTTCCTCTCAATGTAGATTGCTGGCAGAAGGGGCGGGAGTGGTTGAGGCACTTGGCTTGGCCTGGGATCCAGCCCTTGCCTTCAGCCTCACAGACCAATGTTTTAATCAGCTGACTCAGCAAGTGGCAGGAGAGCCCAGGCGCCTGTGGCCGTGAGTAATGGTGGCACAAAACACATCTGTCTAATCAGAAGCTGATGGCACCAGTTCTGTCAAGACTTATGGTGAAACAGTGCTTCTGCAAGGGGGAAAAAAATGTTTATTCACCCAGAAGTTACGCAATGCCTGTCTTTCTCCCTCTGACTTGGAATGCAAATTTGTGGACTATTTACAGGTCTTATACCCCCACACCTCAAATATTTCTTGGTGCTTTTACAGAAAGACTTATCTAGAAATAATCAACCAAATCCTTTTTTTATCAGTACCTATGAAGAGTATAGAAAGTATGGCATTAGGCAATGTTTTCATTTTGGCCTTTTTAAAAAAATGTCTATTATCATTATGCAGGATAATGCACAGGAAAGTGTTTCCATAGGTTGTAAGTACACATTTCACATATATAAACACGTCACTGCAACCACCTGAAGGTCACTGTACTACATTTCAGCAAAAATTTCCTTTCAACAGAATCATTCATTCTTCATTTTTTCATTTATTAATTCATTAAAAATACTTTACTGAGTTCCCGTCGGGGGTTGGGCAATGTAGATGCAAAATTAAACCAAAAGTCCAAGTCCTTGGGGACTTCGTCTTTTCCCAAATTGGTCTTTTAATCTCCATTGTATTCTAACCACAACTGGTACTCTCTGCTCTCTCCTGTCCTTTCCCTCTCCCTCCTTATCTCTCCCACCTTCCTTCTCCCCTTCCCTTCCTCCCTGCCTCTCCCTCTTCTAGAGTTCGAGCCACTCAAGAGTGCTTCTCCCACATTCTGCAAAAGCCATAGCACAGGCAAAGTTCCCAATGGGCACTAAGGAAAAATACTGTATTCAGTAATTTCAAAAGCCAGTACATAGTGACACACACAGCCCTATTACCATAAGTAACCTACTTTTACTATACTTCTATCAACCAACCTTCCCAAAAGTTACCAAAAGTAGTTCTCCCTCCCAACAATCTAAAAAGGTTCTAGTTAAGAGTAACACATAGACAAGCAAAAATAATTCTTCTTTCAATGATGTACGGATCATGTGTTGTGCATAAAGGTTTCCAGCTGGGAAGCCCCATAGGAATCATGAAGGGCACCAAAAGCTGGAACATTCTCCCACACCTGATTTATCTGTGTGGTAATTCTCTACCAAAGTTCCATTTGGGCAGACATAGATGAAAAAACAGCCAGAATCATAGATTATTAAGAATTGAAGGTACCTCATCTGGTCCTATTCCCTCACTTTATTAAAAAAAAAAAACAAAAAAAAACAAAAAAAAACAAAGCTCAAGAAGAGGATATGACTAAGATTACACAGCTTGTCTTTGGGGCAGGAATAGAAGCCAAGACACCTGCCTCCCAATCCCAATGCAGGGCCCATTCCTCTCTTCAGAACTGAGTTGAGTGCATGCCTGTGAGCAGCCCTTGAGGCAGTGGCTTCTAGCATTCAGCCATGCACCGCCCCCCCTCCCCCCCACACACTGCCTTTCCAGTTACTCTCTCTGCTTCTCCCTTGTACACCTCTGCCCTCTTAAGGCAGCTACAGATGGCCCTGGAACTCTCTGACTCTCTCTGCCAATGAGCAGCTCTCTTGAATGGCAAGCCCACTTTTATTCTGTGAAATGGGACTATTTTCTGCCCTTTCCTTCAGTTCAGAATTGTGATGAAAAGTAATGAGATGTTAGCCATCAAGGAATCTTCTATTCTTTGAAGAAAACTTAGAGTGGGGATCCAATAGAGCATTTGCTTTGTAATTAAGTCCTGCTAATGTTAAGCCCAAGAGTTAGATTCCAGCTTTTTATAAAGACTGACAATTCTTTTGATCTTTCTACATTTAAACCTCCTTTTAAAAATAGCATAAACACCTGCATGCAAATTTAAGTAACAATACCTGACACCTGGTCCTCATTAGTGACTCTGGTAGGCAAAGGTACAGTAGGTGTCATTATCCCCAATCTAAGGAAGGGAAAACCAGTTCAGAGAAGCTACCTGTCTTGCCCAAAGTCACACAGGTAATAAAATTCAATGCTGGAGGGGCACCTGGGTGGCTCCATCATTTCAGTGTCTGACTCTTCACAGTTTGAGCCCCACATTGGGCTCTGCAGTGACAGTGAGAAGCCTATTTGGGATTCTCGGTCTCCCTCTCTCTCTGCTCCTCCCCTGCGCGCGCTCTCTCTCTCTCTCTCAAAAATAAATAATATTTAAAAAATGCAATTCTGGAGCAATGATCTTATCTGAGGCTCCTCCGTGTGCAGTTTAGCTTCAGAATTCTCTGCTCACATTTTCACTTCAACAACACTGAGGAGCTACCTTTTCTGTTACATTTAAGACACGTGAGTCATCTCATAAGAAGCACAGCTGGACCCTGTGACTGCAGCAGCAGCCCCAAAGGTAGGCACTTCCCTCTGCTGGGAACTGTCTGACACGGGGGAATTATGGGAAGGTGAACTTCACAAACAGGATTAACCTTTACGATGATTTTAATTATTCAAAATTAATTCTCTGTATCCTTTCAAAAACAATCTGAGATGACTCCTAGCTCTAAGGATGATTGAGTCAAAAGTAAGGGTTATATTAATACATTTGTTCATTTTTTGTTTTCAGCTTACTATGTTTTTATCCTCTCTTTTTAGGTTTATTTTTGGTAGTAATCTCTACACCCAACATGGGGCTCGAACTCATGATCCCAAGATCAAGAGTCACATGCTCTTCCAAATGAGCCAGCCAGGCACCCCTTCATTTGTTCTTTTTTTTATTTTTATTTTTAATGTGCTCATATAGACACAGAGAAGAAGATTTGGAAGGCTATAAAACCCAAGTTTTGCATTAGTTATTTCTGAGTATAAAGGTATTATTACTATTAATGTTAATCTGTAGTTTTTCTTTTTCTACAATGAATATATATATATATACATTTTTCTACAATGAATATATATATATACATATATATGTGTGTGTGTGTGTATGTGTATATATATATATATATATATATATATATATATATATATATTACCTTTGGTAATAGGAAAACAAACAATAAGGATCTTCCTTCTACATATAATCGATAAAGAGCTGAACTCACAGAACAGGGAATAGAATGGTGGTTGTCAGAAACTTGGGAGAGGGAGAAATGGGGAGAGGTTGGTCAAAGGGCATAAACTTCCAATTCTAAGATGAAGAAGTTTTGAGAATCTAATATACAATATGGTGACTATAGTATTATATACTTGAAAGTTGCTAAGAGAATAAATCTCAAATGTTCTCACTACAAAAATATAGTAGCAATGTATACACATATGAAATCATCATGGACTTATACAATGTTATATGTCAATTATATCTTAATAAAGCTGGTGGGGGGGTCAAACAATAAGGATTGTTTTTATTTTTAAAACATGTTCTTCATTCTGATAAATAGAAAAGGGGCTATCTCCACAAGGAGTTGGGAAGCTCTATTACTGTAAACCAAGTGCATGAAAAATGCAAATGGTACCCTATGCTGCCACACCAGAATGCTTGCCATTTGGGTACTTCTCCATTTAGGTACTCTCAGCACCCAAGAATATAAAATAATGTACCAAGACACCAATTTTACACAAATATTTTGAGGAAAAAATTTGTTTTATATATTGAAACCAAATTCAACATATGAAATCAAATTTAAAAATCGCATAATTTCGGGGCGCCTGGGTGGCGCAGTCGGTTAAGCGTCCGACTTCAGCCAGGTCACGATCTCGCGGTCCGTGAGTTCGAGCCCCGCGTCAGGCTCTGGGCTGATGGCTCAGAGCCTGGAGCCTGTTTCCGATTCTGTGCTTCCCTCTCTCTCTGACCCTCCCCCGTTCATGCTCTGTCTCTCTCTGTCCCGAAAATAAATAAACGTTGAAAAAAAAAAATTTAAAAATCGCATAATTTCATAAAACAATTTTCAAGCTTGTTGGGGTCAATCTGAACTGTACCCCAGCCCCTAGGAGCACTTGCCAGTTTTGTTATTGGAGATTCTTCTATGAAGAAGTTTGGGAAACCCTATGGCAAATAGCACCATCTTATTTCCCTCCCTTTTTAAGAGAGACTAAGTGATTTCTCCTGTTAGTTAAAAAAAAACATCAAATTTTTCCTCATCTATAACCTTTAAAATTTCAAATAAAGCAGGTGGCAGAAAACATATTACCAGGCAAATCTAGAAGCCCACAGGGGCACAGCCCAGAGGAGAGAACTGCCTGGCCTGGCATCCTGGGTTCTGAGCATGGTGAGCCCTAGGCTGCCCCACTTCTGCAGGACAGCAGACCACTCTGCACAAGGTACTAATTCATTCATTCCACAAATGTTTATTGAGCAAAACCTGAGAAAGGCCTCTTAGGGGACAGTGGGATCATTCACAAGCCAACGGTCAGGTCTAACGGATCAGACGTGGACAATCAATCTTTCATTAGACCTCAAACCACCTCTAGGATAAAGCAAACAGGGTCCCTGCCCCATTCACTCACTAGCACCTGGGTGGGATCAGGCAGGCATTCTGGAACAGCACTGCTGCTTTGAGAAAGGCTAAGGCAGTCACTTATTCCCAGCAGAATGACCAAAACTGCACCATAAGTGGCATAACTCTTTTTTTTTTTTAACATTTATTCATTTTTTGAGAGACAGAGTGTGAGCAGGGGAGGGGCAAAGAGACAGGGAGACACAGAATCTGACGCAGGCTCCAACTCTGAGCTGTCAGTGGAGAGCCCACAACCTGGAATCCACAAACCTGTGAGATAATGACCTGAGCTGAAGTCAGCTGCTTAACTGACTGAGCCACCCAGGCACCCCTATAACTCTTCTAAAATGCTTTGAAAGGTGTCTGGCACATGTGAGAACTCAGTAATACCATTTTTGCTGTTACTAGGCCAACTTGCCCTTACTCACCAAAAAAGGTAGAAAGATCACAGGTTTTAGAATCAGAGAAACTAGATTTGCATTCCAATTATTTTGCTTACTAGCTATGCGACTAAAGGAAGTGATCTTTCTAACCCTCAGTGTCTCATTGGTAAAATGGGTTAACTGACAGTACAGGATCCCTCATGTGGCTTTGTGAGAACCAAAGACACACTATACACAAAGAAGAGTGGCCCCTAAGTGCCGAATGAAGACAGTCAATAATGCCACTGCCATGCCTCCTTCCTTCCTCACCATTCTTGACAGGTCCTGGCATCTGATTTCACCCAGGCACCACACTAAGGAACAAAAGAACTATAGGGAGGGGAGAGAGCACCTGGAGACTTTCCACAGAAACACATCAAAATCCTCAACTCCTTTCAACCATCCCTCTGTTTGGCTGCAGTAACCAACTGGCTGCCCAACCAACTAGGGCCCCTATTCCCTCACTGGGAATGGCTGCCAAGAAGAGGCCAGGAAGCTGGACAGCAGTTTGAATCCATCCCACCTTCCAGTGTCTGTCTGTCTGTCTGTCTGTCTGAAGCCCACTGGGCTTCCGCTGCACGTCCCTACCAGGCTCTAAGGGTCAGGAGGCTGCCAGCGGATCCATAGTCTGTCCTTATCCAGACTTCCATCCCTACCCAGCGCCCAAAGCTCTGGAGGCTGCTGGTCACAAACCAGCACTAAATGAAAAGTCAAAGGGGATTTATAAAAGCCGGAAGGAGGAAAGGGAAGAGGAGGCAGAATGGGTGCAGAGACAGAGGCCCACTTCGTACAAGCTGATGGAGCCCTAGGTCCTAGCCGCTGAAGCAGTGGTTTTCCTCTCTGAAAGATGATAAATCCCATTCCTGTGATTTGTAACTCAAGACGGGACAAGGTCTGGGCGTAGGGAGATAATTCCAAAACAAACTGCTTGTTTTGCAAGTAAACCTCATCGGCTCCCAAACCCTCCTTCCCAACACCCCACCTGTGGATAGGTCCTATCGCCCTTACTTCACCTGAGCAATCTGGAGGCAGTTACTCTGCAACCAGATCCCGCTAACAGCCAGCCCGAACGAAGCCCAGGGTCGGTCCTCAAAAGCCCCAGGAAACGCGACAGCCCAGCAGAACCCCCGCCTACCCGGCACGTCGGCTTCCTGAAGACTAGGCCCCCTGGGCAGCGGAGCTGGCTCTTAAGTAGGTGCGGATTTGAAGGGAGCTTGCCGCTCGCCAAAACGCGGCTCACGCTTTACAACTCCGAAGACTACAAAGCATCAGTCAACACCAACAACTCCCTCATTTAAGAGGAGGAAAGAGAGACCCAGAGAAGGAACGAAAGTTGCCCGAAATAACACCCCGAATGGGCAGAGAAAAAAACCCCGCTGCTCTGGTCGCCGCGGGGCAGGGAGAGCGTCTCGCCGCCTCCCGCGTCCTCGAGTCCACAGACGTGCAAACCCTGCATCCCCGGGTGCTGCGCGTTACCTTCCTCGGGACCCGGCGCTCGGAGCCTCCTCTCCCGCGAAGGCGCGCCAGCAGCTCTACCCCCGCACTCTAGCGGGGCAGTCCAGGTGTCGCCCCGCGGCTGTCAGCGCACCGAGGCGGGTGCAAGCTCCCCCCTGCGGGCGGCAGGCGGGCGCGCAGGGGCGGCTCCCGGGAGCGCCGACCAATGGCGTTCCGCCCGCTCCCCGCCCCGCCCCCGGCACGCCTCACCCGCCTGCTCCCCTGCCCTTCTCCCACTTCCCTCCGCCCCTCCCGGTTTTTCTCTTCCCCTTGGCCCTCCCGCCCAGACCTCCTCCAATGCACCTTGCCCCGAAGCAGCTTCTTCACTGTGCAAATAAGGAGTGCAATTGTTTTGTGACCACTGTGCGTTAGGTGTCCCTGGAGCCGGAGAACGTGGCGCTCAAGGAACCAGTCCACTCAAGAGAGAGGAGTTAGCCACCGGGCCGGGAGAGCGGACGGGATCAAGATGCTTTAACCGCTCCGGACGTCAGTTTTCTAACGTGTAAATTAGATAAAAATACCTCACAGGCAGTTGAGAGGATTAAGTGAAGTGATGCTTGAAAAGTATCCAATAATACCTGGATAAGTTGTGAGCGTGATGTGTACAGACTGAGCTCCCCCCGCCTCCAGCGCCCTGGATGGTGCTGGAAGGCAGGGTATCACGGCCAATTAAAAAAAGGTTACCAATGATGGGGAGAGCCCAGGCAAACTTCTGAAAGAGGTAAACCTTAAGGCCTTCTCCATTCTCCTCATCTTCCCCATTTGTGCTGTCCATCCAACTGAGGGTGGCCCAGGTCTGCCTTTGGTTCTTTCAAAAACCTTCTCTCCAACTTGCAAATGCTGATCCCCACGGACCTCATTCAGTGCTGGGTGCTGGGCTGCTAACCTGGCCCAGGAATCCTTGTGCCGTGTTAATTTGTGTATTCTGGCTTTCACCCAAGCTTTGAGTCCCATGTGTCCGTACGGTGGGTGGGCACTAGGGGGATGCAAAAGAGGAAAAACCACTCCTCTTGCCCTTGAAGAGACAAACATGCAAATAATTTCAGTTTAGTGTCATAACAGCTAGAATAGATGTGCAAAGTGTTACAGAGTCACGAACACTGGGAGAAGAGGGCAATACAAGTTTAAATACAGATGTGACCAAGTCTTGAAGGAGGGCTATAACTTAGGTCAGACAGAAGGGGAAGAGAACAGTGGCTGCAGAGAAGCAGGCAGACATGCAGATGCCTGTCATATGTTGTACAGGGTATATTGACAGTGAGACAGAGATGAAACTAAAGAGGTAGAGGCGGGAAGAGCAGCCAGGCCTGCCTTGCTGAGGGAAGCAGACTGTGTCCTGTTGGTGAGGGCTGCTGGTGAATGATTTTAAGCAGCGGAGTGGTCTGATCTCATTTATCTGGTGTCTTGCTTCCAGTGTTTGTGTGTGCCTTCATAATCCCCTTCCTGTCCCTCTTCAACCTGGAAGGCAGGCACTGGATCTTCCTCACCTGTGAGTGCCCTGCATGCTTGGTACAAAGCTTTGAAGAAACTCAATGCTCACTATTCCCGGTGTCACTCCTCCCAGAGGAAAAAAATAGCAACACCTGCTAGGAAAGGTCTAAGGATTCTCTGAGGTTAAAAGCTAGAGCCCTGATGTTAAGTGGCCAAAGTTCAAATACTGGCCCCACCACTTTCTAACAGGACCTTCAGCCAGTTACATAACCATTCTGTGCCTCACTTTGCTCATTTGTAAAAGAGATGATAATAATGCTCCTCACTAAGACTACTTGAAGCTTATAATGAGAAAATGTGTGTGTATAAGCATAGTGGCTTGCACAGAGGAAGTATTGAATAAATCTTAGTTAACATGATTATATCAAGTCAGCAGAGGCTTGTTCCTCATAACCTATAAGATTTTGCCATTCTTCAAAATAGTTTTCATGTAAGTGACAAATTTCACAAATATTCTCTGTTGATATTAAGGGGAAAAACAAGGGTATAGGGATAATGCAGGGTTGGAGTACAGACTGGTGTGTGTCCCAGCTCTACCACTGGACTCTACAACTGACTGTTGAACTATCCAGTTGACTTTGGACAAGTCACTTAACTTCTTTAGGTCTCTGTTCCTCTTCTACAAGAGAAATACAGTTGACCCTTTCATAATATGGGTTTGAATTGCATGGGTTCACTTATATGTGAATTTTTTTAATATAAATACAATACAGTACTGTAAATGTATTTTCTCTTCCTTACAATTTTCTCAATATTTTCTTTTTTTTTGGCTTACTTTACTGTATGAATACAGTATATACTACATATACAAAATGTGTGTTAATTGACCATTTATGTTATTGGTAAGGCTCTGAGTAGGCTATTAGTTCAGTTTGAGGGGAATCAAAAGTTATAGATTTTTGACTGTGTGAAGGAGGGGTGGTGAGGATAGGTACCTCTAATCCCTGAGTTGTTCAAGGGTCAACTGTGGTCATATTACCTGTCCCATGTGAGGGAGATGCTGCAAAATACATAGCACATTGTGTGGCCCAAGGTAAGATTTCAAAAACTGTGGTAAGAAGAAAGGTCTTATACATTTGGGAAAGGGAAACGTCATCTAACAGTAATGCACTGGAAGGGGAAAATGTAATCCCAGGAAAAAAAAATCTAAGTGGAAAAGTTGATTCTGGATCTGTGAAAACTGGAACAGGAGTAGACGTCAGCTTAAAAACCTACAGGTGGAACCCTGGCCTGGAAGAATTTTCTAGTTGGGAATGGGTTGTTGAAATCTGGAACCCCCTTCTGGTCAATTTTTGCAACTCTATGGAGCTGCAATGAAATGGAGTGTTGTTTGCCAGGGTGTGTATGGTCTCTGAGCTGTCCTCCCGGAATGGTGGAATGCCATAAGGCTGGTGCTTTCAAATGAGAATCTGGGATTTAGCCTCTAATACCACCCAGCCATGACTTTGTAGGGTCACAGACACATGGCCAAGTTGTTTAGTTTTACCAGCTAGTTAGTAGGTGAATATTTATTTGTGGGAGAGTAGGTGTGAATCCTTTATGCTTGAAATATGTCCCATCTATCTCAGAACCAAGGAATCCTTCTCATGCATTAGGGCCTGGGACAAATGTCCCGAGATTCTTCCTTCTTAGGTTGAATGAATTAATCCTTTGGACCTCTGGAACGCCCATGGCATATTCCTCAAGCCTTTTCTTGGCATTGATTTCATTGTCTTTATAGTTAGTTGTCACAGGACTTGCAACTCCACACCTGTTTTAAAGCCTACCCAGTCAAGGGACACCCCTTTTCTCTTTGCATTTTTTCTCACTACCTCCATCATTCCCCTCACACCATCTCTACTTCAAATGCCTTGCACACTATAGGTACTCAATAAATGCTTATTAAATCGCATTGCAGGCAGGTCTCGCAGAGTAGATACATTACAGAGAGCAGCACCGTTGCCACCATGGAAAAGTTAAAAAAAAAACAAAAAAAAACAAAACTTCCTGTGCAGACATGACTTTGCTTTTAAGCTATGTGGATTTATAACTTCTTACCCACCAAAAATTGAAGATATTGCTGAAATGCTGTACAATTACATCTAGTATGGTAATGTGGTTAGATGATGTATAGCAGTAGGTATCAAATGTACAGCATTTAGAACACAATTGAGTCATGGTGCTGGGTCACCAAAGTAGGAATTTGGTTTTCTAAATAATTTGCAAAAACTGAATATCTTTTTAACTTTTGGAAATACAAAACTCTGGCCTTGAATCAAATCGTATTAGCAATCTCTCCACAGTCTTTAATAATGCCTTGCCTTTCTACTGGGCTTTGTATTTTTCAAAGCTCTTCCACTTTAATTATCTTGTTTGATCTTCACATCAACCCTATGATGTAGGAAGGGCAACTATTATTAGTATCTGCATTTTACAGATGAAGATAGGAAGGGCTTGAGAGGACCAGGCCCTAAACCCAGGCCAAATGGCAAACTAGTGACAAAGTCAAGGATCTACTATACCAGCGAGAGTTCTGATATTCATGAAAATTGGGCATCATTATGGGCAGTAATCTCACGCAGACATGTCTTAATTTATATTCATGTGTATATACTCTCGCACAGACTTCCTTTTATAAAGTAAAGAAGAACCTTTGTAGTGACCATCTCCCTCAGATATGTAATAATTATAATTTATTTCTTCAGTGGCTTTCATCTGTGTCTATCAACATGCATTCCAACACTAATATTCTTTTTTAAAAATTTTTTTTATTACTTTCTTTATTTTTGAAAGGCAGAGAGAGACAGAGCATGAGTGGAGGAGGGGCAGAGAGAGATGGAGACACAGAATCCGAAGCAGGCTCCAGGCTCTGAGCTGTCATCCCAGAGTCCCACGCGGGGTTCGAACCCGAACCGTAAGATCATGACCTGAGCTGAAGTCGGATACTCAACCAACTGAGCCACCCAGGCGCCCCTCAACACTAATATTCTTTTAAAAAAAACCTCTAGGTTTACTCAGTCAGTATTTTAGGACAAATTTTCTTATTTTAATGTTTAAAGAAAGAACAAATGTTACTTCAAAAAAACATAAGACCTCTGTTTATATGAGATTCCTAGAATGGTCCAATACAAAGAGACAGAAGAGTGTTTAGCAGGAACTGGGGGAGGGGGTGCTGGAGTTAATGGGTAGTTACTGGGTACAGAGTTTCACTGTGGGATGTTGAAAAAGTCCTGGAGATGGATGATGGTGATGGCTGCAGAACAGCTACTTAATGACACAGAACTGCATATTTAGAAATGCATAAATATTTATTTTAAAAATTAAGCAAATTTTATGTTATGAATATTTTATAACAATAAAACATAGAAGAGGGGCACCTGGGTGGCTCAGACGGCTAAGCGTCCGACTTCAGCTTGGGTCATGATCTCACAGGTCGTGAGTTCGGGCCCCGCACTGGGCTCTGTGCTGATAGCTCAGAGCCTGGAGCCTGCTTCAGATTCAGTGTCTCCCTCTCTCTCTGCCCCTCCCCCACCCATGCTCTGTCTCTGTCTCTCAAAAATAAATAAATGTTAAAAAAAAATTTTTTTTTTTTATTTTTTTTTTTATTTTTTTTTTTCAACGTTTTATTTATTTTTGGGACAGAGAGAGAAACAGAGCATGAACGGGGGAGGGGCAGAGAGAGAGGGAGACACAGAATCGGAAACAGGCTCCAGGCTCTGAGCCATCAGCCCAGAGCCCGACGCGGGGCTCGAACTCACGGACCGCGAGATCGTGACCTGGCTGAAGTCGGACGCTCAACCGACTGCGCCACCCAGGCGCCCCAAAAAAAAAATTTTTAAAAGAGTAGAAGACCACCTAGTTTTATTAATATGAGATTCCCTGTAGTAGAAGGCTACTTATAATGTAATTCATGACCTTTTTTGTTTTGTCTTTTTGAAATTTACTTCACCTTCACACCTTTGCTGTGGCAGAAAAGATACTGATCTGTAGGGAGTCATACCAACCTTTTGTAAAAAAATCCAAAATGGGTTGGGGCGCCTGGGTGGCTCAGTCGGTTAAGTGTCTGACTTCTGCTCAGGTCACGATCTCATGGTTTGTGGGTTCGGGCCCCACGTCGGGCTCTGTGCTGACAGCTCAGAGCCTGGAGCCTGCTTCAGATTCTGTGTCTTGCTCTACCTCTGCCCATTCCCCGCTCACACTCTGTCTCTTTCTCAAAAATAAACAAACATTTAAAAAGTTTTTTAAAAAATCCAAAATGGGGTTGAGATAGGGGGTGATAAGGTAAATCCTAGTAGAGTACTAGAGCTCCTATTAACCAAGTGCCTCCTACCTGCCAGTATTGACTACATGCTTTTTCCTATTATTTCATGTAATTGTGAGAGCAGCTATGGGTAACAGATGAGAAACTGAGTTATATGAAGGTTAGGTTACTTGCCCAGGGCCACACAACCAAACATCTTCCCAAAGGGCTGACAAAACTCTGGAGCTGACTTCCCAGGAGGTAGTAGAATCTCCCTTCAAGTTGCAGTGATCTGGGTTATGCAGTTGGACTAAAGCAGGAAAATTTCCTCAAGTATTCCTTCAAATTCTACTTCCTCTGTGCTGTAATTACTGTTGCCTTCTCTCTACAGAATTATTGTGTCCTATGTGACTAGACCTGTGCTGTCCAAAATGGTAGCCACTAGCCATATGTGGCTATTGAACACTAGAAATGTGGCTAGTCTAGGGGTGCCTGCCCAGGTAGCTCAGTCAGTTAAGCATCTGACTCTTGGTTTGGGCCCAGGTCACAATCTCACCATCATGAGATTGAGCCCCACATCGGGCTCTGCACTAGGCATGGAGCCTGCTTAAGATTCTCTCTCTCTCCCTCTCCCTATGCCCTTCCCCGGCACATGCATGCACGCTGTCTCGTTTTCTCAAAAAATAAAAAAAAAAAAGTATTGAAAAAAATGCTTAAGAGAAATGTGGCTAGTCTGGATTGAGATGTACTCTGAGTGTAAAACACCCACTTAAAAAAAAAAGTAAAATATCTCATCAACAATTTTTGTATTGATTACATGTTGAAAGATAATATTTTGGACATACTGAATTAAGTACAGTATATTATCAAAATTAGTTTTATCTAGGGGTACCTGGGTGGTTGATTATCCAACTTTGGCTCAGGTCATGATCTCCTTCTAGGGTTCAAGCCTTACGTTGGGCTTTGTGCTGACAGCTCAGAGCCTGCTTCAGATTCTCTGTCTCCCTCCCTCTTGGCCCCTCCACAGCTCACACTCTCTTTGTCTCAAAAATAAATAAACATTTTTAAAAAATGTTTTAATTAGGGGAGCCTGGGTGGTTCAGTCAGTTGAGTGACCGACTTCAGCTCAGGTCATGATCTCACAGTCTGTGAGTTTGAGCCCTGCGTCGGGCTCTGTACTGACAGCTCAGAGCCTGGAGCCTGTTTTGGATTCTGATTCTCTCTCTCTCTCTCTCTCTGCCCCTCCTCTGCTCATGCTCTGTCTCTCTCTCTTTCTCAAAAATAAACATTAAAAAAATTTTTTTTAATTTTAAAAATGTTTTAATTAGTTTCATCTGTTTCTTTTTACTTTTTTCAGTGCAGCTACTAGAAAATTTTAAATTAAATATGTAGCTCTCATTATTCTACTGGATAAGTCTGTTCAAGGTTGCCTGGGTCACTTTCTCTACCTCACTTTCCCCTTGAAAGAAGGGGCATATTACTTTTGAGTTATTACATACAGAATAGGAGACACATATTGGTAGAACTTGCCTTTCTGTTCATTACTTTGCTTTCAAAGCACAATAATTACAAAATGTTGTCATTACTACTGCCTGGCATTTTTATCCCCTATTCCTTTTCAAGTACAGAAGAATCTTGATTAATCACACACTTCAAGAATGGAATGTCTGGTAAAAATAAAACACAATCTTGTTCTATCCCTTGTTTATTCAGTTATTCATTCATGTATTCATTTCATATTACAAATATTTATTGAATGACACATTATGTACATGATATACGGCTATGAGAAATTCAGAGATGAACCAGATAATGTCTGCTGTTGATGCTCTTTCAAAAAGATATTAGTTTATTTCCTGGTTTTTAATAGTGAACATCTCAGGCAGCATGATATAATGAAAAAGCCCTGGCCCAGGGGACATAAGACCCTAAGATCTAGTCCTGCTTTTATGAGTTATGTGAAATGAGCAGGTCTTTTTAGATCTAACTCATCTACAAAATTAAAAAGGATAAAACTATCCACTTTGCCAATTGCAAAAATAAAATTATAGAAATGATAATCTACAAATTGCTATTTCTTATTTATTAAAAGACATTGTAGTAGAAGTCAGAATATTTGGCTTCCCTTCTGGACCCAACTAACAAAATGCTCTGTGGCTTTAACCTCTCAGGACTTGGTGTCCTTACCTCTAAAATTAAGAGGTAAGGGGCACCTGGCTGGCTCAGTCAGAAAAGCATGTGACTCTTGATCTCAGGGTCATGAGTTCAAGTCCCACATTGGGTGTAGAGATTACTAAAAAATGGTAAATAATCTTAAAAAATAAAGTTATGAGATTAGACTGCATATATTGCAAGATCTCTTCCAGCCCAAAATTTCGGGTTTTAGGAGTTTATGATTTTTAAAGTAATCATTCCCTGCAGATCAGCATTTCAATTTACTAGAGTCATAATTATATCAGTTTTCTAGCCATAGATCTTAAAAGACCTGAATGTATGAAACAGAAGCTTCTCTGGAAATTGTGCTTATTTACTTGCAGAAGAATCTCTGCATTAGCTTATTTTACAGGGCATTTTACCATCTGCATCTTTTTTATTATTTTTTTTTAATATTTATTTTGTTTTGAGAGACAGAGAAAGAACATGAGTGGGGGAGGAGCAGAGAGAGAGGGAGACAGAGAATCTGAATCAGGCTCCAGGCTCTGAGCTGTCAGCACAGAGCCCGACATAGGGCTCCAACTCACGGACAGTGAGATCATGACCTAAGCCAAAGTTGGATGCTTAACCAACTGAGCCACCCAGGCGCCCCTGCCCTCCGCATCTTTAAAAACCAAACAGAAGAGAAAAAATTGTAAAGAAATAAAAACAACAATTTCTGTTATCTATTGGTATGTAGCAAACCACTCTAAAACAGTGGTTAAAACAACAATTTCTTATTTTTCATGATTCTCTGGGTTGGGTGGTTCTGCCGCTATTCACTCACTGATGACGGTTTCTCATGCTGCTGCATTCAGCTGAGTGCTCAGCTGAGGCTGGAACATCGAAGGTGGCAGCTCATTCTCCAGGGCTGCCCTCCACATGGCCTCTCCTCATTCAGTAATCTAAGCCCAAACTTCTTACATGGCAGCTGAAGCCCAAGCATTACAAGAGGCAAGCCCCAATGTGTAAATATTTGCATCAAGCTGGCTAACCATCCTTTGCCCAAAGCAAGTTTTGTGGCTAAGTCCAGAGTCAACATGGGGGAGCCTGAGGATCCTGGAAGCATGTTTCATTGAGGACCACCAGTGTGATAGTCTACCACCACCACTTCCATCCAACTGAGTTCTAACTAACAGAGATCTTACTCCTGTTTCTCGTATGCATGCATATATCATTCCATTCTTTACTTATGTGCTTTGTGCATACTTCCCTTTCTGAATATGTCACGCTCCACTTTTTTTTTTAAGTTTATTTATTTACTTTGAGAGAGACAGTGCGCGAACAGGGGAGGGGCAGAGAAAGAAGGAAAGAGAACGAATCCAAAGCAGGCTCTGCACTGTCAGCATGGAGTGCCATGCTGGGCTGGAACTCATGAACCATGACATCATGACCAAAATCAAGAGCCAGACACTTAACTGAGTGAGCCACCCAGATGCCCCTATCATACTCCACTTTAATTACCAGTTTATATTTCAATTTTCCGTCACCGAAATCGAATACTTGTGAATAAGGGAAGAGAAAGCATCTTAGCCCTTTCTGAATGTTGAGCATCTATCACAGCTCCACATAGGAGGCATTTAATCAGTAACAGACTTGAATGACACAGACCTAAAATCTTTGAAACTTCACCCAGTGCCAAAGGTAGAGCATCTCATTTCAGACTACACCAGGGCAAGGATTCTTAACCTAGGCTCCTTATTTTCACTAACTTCTATCTGCAATTTATCATCTCTTTCAATTATAAATGTAAGCAACAACCACAGTAGTGTTATCGGTAGGTGAGTGAGTTTACCACCAATGGAAACCCCAAATGTTTCATATCACAATACAGATGACTTGTTGTAAATACTGTAAACATTACAATTTTTACAATATTTTTTAAAATAATTTGAACAATCCATTTTAATATAATTAGTTTTCTTTGGAGTCCTAGGTATTTTATTTCATTCAATTTAGAAATATTTTCTGAGGAGTACAGGGTCTTCACCATGCTGCCCAGGCCACCTGTTACAAAGAAAAGGTGAAGAACCCCTAACCAGACATTTAATAGTCAGACAATGGGAGATATTTTATACCCTTAGGAAGACCCCCTCTTCCTCACCTCTAGAGCCATATCAACATTACCTTGTTCAAAAAGCATATTCTCAAACTCTACCATAGACCTTCTAAATCAGAAAATCTGGGGGTGGAGCCCAGTAATCTGTTTCTACAAGCCTTGTAAGTAATTCTGATGAAGGCTAGAATTTGAGAACCATTGAACCAGGGAAAACAGGAATGAACTGACACTGAACCATATACAACGGTAGCTGGAGACCATTTAATGAATCAATGAGTATAGATAAATATTGACATATATCTCCTACTTCCTCAGCACTGGGGAAAGGACTATAGGAAAATGCTTTATATATTCATTTCAGGGATTATAGTGTAGATATACAGATATATTTTAAAAACTTTAGTCTCTACATTTAAGATTAGTACACTTTAGGTATATTACATGTCAAGTTTAAAAATAGCTACACAGAAGTGTGTAATACATAATCCCCGCCTTTGAGGAACTTTCCATTCATTTTAGGAGTCTATTTATTCAATCATTTCTTGAGGACCAGATAGTGTGCTAGATGGTTATGTATATAACAGTGAAATGAGCCAGGCATGAAATCTGTCCTCATGAAGTATACATTCTAGTGGAAGAATCAGAAAAATAAAACAGTGGTAATGTCCATCATAATTATGAATAATATGTAGCACCAAATAATTACCGTATTTCATTGATCCTAAGACAAACTTTTTTACAGCTTACTCTTCCTGAAATAAGGATGTGTCTTACATTCTGTGGGTGCCAGTTTTATTAGAAGGTTTTTCTAACGGTACATAAAATAATGGTGCATCTTCAGTTGATGGCTTCATAGATTTTGTGAAATTTGATAAATTCTAAACTATTGAGTATCACAGGAGTTCAAGGATATGGAGATCTATAAGCATTCCAAGAGTCAAAAGGCCTTCAAGGGTAAGGTGATACCTGAGCCAGGTTGAAGAAAAAGTAGGATTTTTAAGAGGGGAAGAAGAACAGGAGCATCTAGAGGTGAAACACCCAAAGGGAAGGAGAAACTGACTGAGAGGCACAGGCCTGGGTGGGACAGAGCAGGAGGTGTTAGGAACCAAGGGAGCTGAGTGACTAATAACTTGAAATCAGATTATAAAAGCCTTAGAAAATTTAGCAAATGATGCAGTTAAAAAATAAGGAGCAATGAAAGATCTCTGAGCAGAAGAATGAAAGGTTAAGTCCAAACTGATATTTGGAATGGACTCAGCATCAGGGGATTTTATATATATATATATATAAAATTATATATATATAATTATATATATATATATATATATATATATATATATATATATATATATCATGCATTTTATTTCCAATTTTTGGTCACCACTGTTTGAGAAGGAAGGAGACATACTGACGTAGTACTCAGAGGCTATGAGCTCCTGGAACAGCCATGGCAAATACAATAGTACTATATACACATGAGCACATGGCAGAGACGAATGAACCAACACCCACCCACTCCCCCAGACCTCGTGGGAGAGCATGCCCACTGAGTGTTATTGCTTTCCAGTTGCCAGACCCGAATGACTGTGCTAGATCACAATAGGCACCAGAGCCAGGCATGCCGGCACTGGGCTGCTGACCATTGCCCCCTCCCCACTTGGGCCTCATGGAGAGAGCCCACTGTTCAAAGACTCGTCTTCTTTTTGAACAAGTCTCACTGTCACCCCAAATTCATCATTTAATCCTCACCACATCCATGTGAGGTAGGTGTTACCATTCTCATTTTACAAGTAAGGAAACCAGGGACTGGAGGTGAAGCGATTTGTCCAATGTCACAGTTAGTAAATAGCAGAGTTGAGATTCACACCCTCTTCTGTCTCCTCTCAAAGTCTGCTCTTTGAACTTGTATTCTCTATGAGTCTCAGCCCTAATCAGACTGCCAGATCAATGCTTTCCTTTTGAGCCCCCCCTCCCACATCCCTCTCCCCCAGTTACAGAGTCTGGAATTAGCACTAAGATAGCCCGGGTTTGGTGTGCACCCATGTGTCCACAAAATTAGGCTTGTCCTTAACCCTTTATTAGGGACATGCTTGCCTTTCTGTAAGACTGGAACTTACCTAAACTCTTTGCTTTGCACTTTAGTTACTCTGCCACACAGAGAGCCCACCCTGAATCCCTGACTTCTTCACCTTCTCCTGCCAGTCTCTTCTTCCCAATTGTGGTCCTGATCCAAACTAGATAAATTCTGCACCCCCAACCTCGTTGGCCTGCCTGGTTCTGAGCAATACCCCTATGTGAAAATTGCTGCTGCTATGCCCCAATCCCTGAGATCCAACCTGTCCGTTGGTCAGTGGGTGTCTAAGGCTCCAACCTAGAAACTAGAGCTAGGCTCAGATTGAGGTAGAGCTGGCCCATAGCTTGGGATGTAGAGGCAAGAAGGAATCTAGGGAGAGAAAATAGGAAGGATGGCAAGGAGCAGAACCAACACCCAGGCCCCAAAGCATCAATCCAAAGGAACCAGGCAGAGAGGGGCAACCAGCCAAAAGGGAAGAAGGCTATAACCAGAGCCAACATTAAGGAGCAAGTGGGTGGAGAAGGGAGGACAGAGGTGAAAGAGGCGCTAACTTCCCAAGCACTTGAATGTAGGGCAGGTCTTCTTACAGGATCTGTAAGTACAGCGAGATTGGGCAGGGTCACTAAGCTGGTCCAGACCTGGAACTGACTTCCTTCTGGCTCTAAGCCCTCGGAACTATCAGGGATTGCTGGCTGGGTGCTCTGATCGCCATCCAGTCTAACCCCAGCATCCTCCCTCGCTCCACCCACATTCATCCCTTTACTTATTCAATTAACAAACATTTAAGCTCCATGCAGGTGGAAATGTTGTCTATCTTCTTCATCACTTTTTAAAGTTTATTTAGTTTGAGAGAGAGAGAAAGAGAGAGAGTGTGCATGTGCTTGTGCACACACACATGCCTGAGCACAAGTAGGGGAGGGGCAGAGAAAGAGAGAAAGAATCCCTAGCAGGCTCAAAGCCCAGTGAGGAGCCTATTCAGAGCTCAGTCTCACGACTGTGAGATCACGACTTGAGCCAAAATCAAGAGGCAGATACCTAACTGACTGAGCCACCCAGGCACCCCTCCTCTTCAACATTTGAAGGCCTAAAATCCAGAACAATTTTTGGCACATAGTAAGCACTAGATATATGTTAGTCGAATGACTGAATAATGCTGAATGATCAGAAAATATTTAGTGTCCTAGAGTATACTCCAAATTGTGGCAGTAACCTTAAGTAGAATTCCAAGCACATGTTGTCTGCTGGTATTCACCAATAAGAAAATAGGCTATAAGCTGTCAGCATGTATAGTTTTTAATCAGACATATCCTATACTAAGATCATTTAAAATTTTCTGACAAGAAATGGCATGCAGATTTTAGAGAAGGTAAAAATACACTTAAGTCAGGTTTTAGAACATTAAAATTTTATTTTTTCTTTTTATTAAATTTCCAAACTAATCTTTGGTCAATATTATCAATGCTACTAAGCATTTGCCAGTGGTTTCAAAAGAATTTGCAACAAAGAATGCCTGAACATTGCCAATAATTACACAGTCAACATCATAGGTAAAAAATGATGGCATTTGATCACAAAATTTCTTTTGGAGTCCCCAAAGGAAAATATTGATGCAAAGGTTTGAGATTTTACTTTGGATTACTTCTTAGGGCACTAGATCAAATAACACTCAAAAGTTTTCAAGACGCATGTAAACTCTTCATGCTGACTACAGGATACTGTGGTTAGTTAGGCTGAAGCTCTCTGTCTGCCATCTGAATACTCAGAGTAAACAAAAAAGGACTCTGGGACTTGCACAGAAACCATGGTAAACCCTGAGGGGGATTTGAACTTTGAATTAAAGGAAACCGCAAGCCACCACACTGTTGACCGTGAACATGTTTACATTTTGTATGACTGGGGGCAAGGGCAGATGGAGTTTGGATGACTTACAGAGATGCTGCCTGAGGTGTGGTTAAAGTTGTCTCACAGTGTCGGGAAAAGGACCCAGCTACACGCAGTCAGAGGGTCAGAAGGTCCATGACAAACTTGAGCTTGGGCCGGGCAGGAATTGCCATCTGCTGGGTATGCGGGTGGAGGGAAGGAATACTTAAACAAGTAACAGATGTCACTTAAAATGATATAGGGCCTACAGAAGATTGCCTAAAGTCTGGTTTATGATCATCAAAAGTGTCAGTCTGAGCATGGAATGGTTTACAAAATTCTGGTAGAGATTTTTCACCTAAAGTCATAGTGTCTTGGGGTAGAATGGATTACATTGAGTAACAGTGAAAATGTTGCTTTGGTCAGTGAAAACTGTCAATGACACATTTCAATTCCTAATTCTTGCTAAATTCTGCCACTCTAAGTAAGATGAAACAGTTGAAGCAATAGCAAATACTTCCCTTCCCCCTGCACTGGGTAATTACATGGGAGTAAATGAGCCAATAAGAAGTAAGCTCCTTGCTTAAAGTTGGCCCTAAGAAGGGCAGGTGGGGAGGGAGTCGGGAACCCTAGGAGAAATCAAAGCTATGACGACAGGCCAGGACTTCTGTGATCTATGTAACATCCATCCTATGCAGACAACTCCCCAGACTCTACCCCACTCTTTATGCTGTCCCCAGAGCCTCAGCAGAGCCTGGCAGAGCAGAGACTGTGTTTGGGATGAGTCAAATCATGAGCTCTACTAGCTGCCACATCCATCCCTAGGGAAAGGATGCCTGGCCCATTAGGAACATCACCCTGGGCTTAAGAGGTTGGAGAATGAAATTTGTATAAATTAGTGCCACTTCCTTCTTTCTCACACTGTGCCTATTATGTAGCTTATTTACTTTAGGAAGTGCCTGATGCCTGGCGTGAAACTTCAAAGAATCATGAGGGGTGAGTTATAGAGGAAAGGAAACATTCTAGTTCCTAGAAGCTATTTTGCAACATGGAATGATGTTTTGTTTCCAGGCAACTGGACTATCTGTAGCAGAATCCCAACTAGGAGATGGACAGGTAAGGAGGGACTGGAAAGAGCTGGATACAGGATCACTAGCCAAGCTGGAGGGGGAAGGAGGGAGGGGCGGGAAGGGGTTGGAGCAGGGCTCAGCTTAAGTAAGCCAGAATGCCAGAAACTAAAGTGTTAGGCAAGGAAACTGAAGCAGAGGCCCAACTGTATGGATTCTGGCAACATAAGAGCATTAAGGAAGAGATGCTTGAGATATCCCAGAAAGTATGAAGGCTCAGAGCCAGAGATGTGAGCTGGAATCTGGGCTGTCATTTCCCATCAGCACAACTTTGACAAGCTTCTTAACTTCTTTAAGGCTCAGTTTCCTCATGTAGAATACAGAAATAATACTAATTCAATAGGGATGTTGTGAGAATTAAGCTTTATAAAGTATATAGGTCCCAAATATATTGGCTTAAAAAAATTTTTTTTAATGTTTTATTTATTTTTGAAGAAGAGAGAGCCAGAGCATGAGCGGGGGAAGAGCAGAGAGAGAGCGAGACACAAAATCCAAAGAAGGCTCCAGGCTCTGAGCTGTCAGCACAGAGCCCAACACGGGGCTCGAACCCACAAACTGTGAGACCTGAGCCAAAGTCAGACGCTCAACTGACTGAGTCACCCAAGTGCCCCTCAAACATATAGGCTTCTAAACTATTAGTTTGTCAGCTCCTTGAAAGCAAAGAAGGGATCTTATCAGTGCAGCAATGACCATGAAGACAGAGAAAGCATTTAATACATGTTTGCTAATAAATGGGGAAAAAATTGCATTACAGACCCTATCTCCAGGTGAAGTTGAAGTTGATAGTCTACACAGTCTCATGTTACTACTCAAAGTGAAGTTCATGAACCATTAACATGATTTGGGAACTTCTTAAGAGATGCAGGATCCCACCCCACCCCAGACCCAAATATCAGAATATGACCTGATCCCCAGGTGATCTGTCTGCATGTTAAACTTCGAGAAGCACTGCTCAGTCACGATTGACTGAATGAGGAGGCCTGAGTCTCCTGGTGGACGGCTTCTGGTGGCTCTATCTGGGATGGGACGGGAATGGCAGGAGCTCTCAGGGAATATCCAAACTGATTCCTTAAATTGTGACCATGGTCTCTCAAGGTATGAGCAGATGGCCAGGCTGCTCTGCATCAGAGGAGCTGGGACCCCAATCTGGCCAGGCAGGGATAGCATACTGATTCCATAGATGTGTGAGCAAAGGATGAGTTTCAGAGCCTCAGCCTGGACTCAAAGGCAATATCTACAGGTCAAGGAGGCAAGAAGCCAAGTCCAGGGGACTCAGGTGAGGGTGAATGACAAGCTAAAATGAGTTATGCTGCTCTGGAGCACCAAAGTCTAGAGAATAAGAGTTTGGAAGAAAAAGAAAGCAGACGATTCAACCAGTACTTACGGTGCCACTTATGAGTAAGACAGGGAGTGAGTTCTCATTTTAGGAGAGGTTGGTCCTCATTCTCAGGCTCACATTCTTTCCCGTGTAGGTAGATGTGTCTTTATAGCTGTGTGGGTGTAGTCTGAGGGGGACTCAGCATTACAACGCACTTGTTCCTTGTGAAGCCAGATAAAAGGCTTGCTGGAAGGTTCCTCTGTCCTGCTGACATAAAGAGACATCAGTCAAGCTGGGAAAGTGGAAATTTCAGGGACTGTTTTTGAAAGTTCTGTAAAAAAAAATGAACAGGAAGTCCCAGAACTTTTGCCCACACCATAATCCTATATTTTCAGTAAAGAATGGGCCACTCCTCTAGAGGCAATATTTCCACACCCCTAGGAACCCAGATAGCATTCTCTCAGGGGGCACAGCACAGGTGCCAGAGCTGGAGGGGACTTGGTAGTTTTCAATCATTTTTAAATCATGGAACTCTATTTCCTAACACTGTTGGATGCTCAACACTTGAACTGGATATTAGTGAATCTACTCTTACTGAAGAGAAACTGAGGACCAGAGTCATTCCCCTCCACCCCCTACACTCCAAGGCCCTCTGAGGCTCCTAGGTAGAACCCCCTTGTTTCCCAAAGGCAGTTTGAGAAGCATTTCTCTATACCAGTCCTACTGATGAATGAGGAAGATGAGGCCCATTCAGACAAGATCTTCCTTGACCTGGCACAGGCTCATCTCACTACCCAAGTGACTCCCTACAGTTTGGCCATTGTGGACTTTCTTCAGTCCTCAGAACATGCCATGCTCTCCTCTTCTGGGCCTTTCTACATGCTATTCTCTGTGCTTGAAACACTCTGCTCCTCTCCATGTCTCCATGTCTTCCCACCCCACTCCTGCCTGCTGGACTCCTCAGTAACCTCTGGAACTCAACAAAGGCCTATTTGCTCTGTTCAAAGGCCTATTTGCAACTGAGGCACAGTTGCCAGCTCAAAGGTGTGAGATTGCTGACTGCCCCCCACCCAAATATGGGGTGATTGTGAAAAAATCCTTGTCCAGTCCACGTTGATTCCTTCTCAGGGAGTTCTGACTGGTGTACAACAATGTGAGGTGAAGATCCAAGTAATGGGGAAAATGTGAAGGAAATGCAAAGTGAGACACACTTAGAAGATGTTGGTAGGTCCATGTGACAGCGGCCTTCAAAGTGGTCATACAGAGTTATTGGCAGATATCTGTTTCTTATAATGACAGTTTTCAGAGATGATCCTGACCTGCTACCCTGAGAGTTTAGAACACAAGAGGTCTTAAATATGACTACCTTCTAACCCCAGTAACTATATTTGACATTACTAGTAGATAATCTTGCAAAAGTTCCACAAGAAATTATTGAAGACTTCACCGATGACAAAATACAGACACAAAACATGCTACCTGGTATATCTCAGGCATTTCTGTGGTGGATGCATGAATCTCTCCTGAAACACCCATCTGACAATAAATAAATAAATAAATAAATAAATAAATAAATAAATAAACAAACAAACAAACAAACAAATAAATCTGAAGTAATGTTGCACTAAAATTGTTCTAAACATGCAAGGAGCTACAAATGCTAAGTCAACATATTCCAAAATTGGCTCACCCCATTAGTATGTGGGCAGTAAATTGTTAAAAAAAAAACTAATTATCTTTTTAGATAGTATTACCCCAAACATTATTTTTACAAGCTTTGTAGAGTAAGTCAACAGGTTAAGTCAAGTCTCTGCTTAAGCTTCATTTTATCTAAAGTGACACTTCCTGGTAAACAGGTTGTAATTAAAAAGGAAAATTACATTTGCATCCCTGGAAGATAAAGGAGAAACTACAGACTATTTCACTATCTACACTCTCTGTTTCTACTTATCTTTGGCACCAGTTACAAAGGAAAACTACCTGGAAGGATAATTTCTCCCACAAAAATCCCTTCCAATTAGACAGGACTTAGCAACTTATAAAGTATATTCATATATGTGATTTCATTTGATCCTGTCAACGGCCCTGAATGGCACATATAACAAGAATTAGAGTTAACTTCATATCATAAATGAGGATGCCATGGGTGCTACGTGACTTGCTCATGGTCACCCTGATGGTAGGCAATCAGCCAGGCTTTGAATACAAGGTCTGTGATCACAGCTCTATCTCAGAGCTATCATCATCAGGTAAACTGTGGTTAAGTCGGCCTGATGTCTTAGATCATATTATAGAGGGCCCGGGAAGGGTCTTCAAGTTGCTGTGGTTTTCAAACTATACCTCTTAGAACCCCAAAGGTCCCTAGTGATGCTTAGGAAGCCACCATAGGGAACATGAGAAGACCGGATACTGGGCTAATATCCCAATCAAGGATCTCTGTTTTCATGTCTCATATACTGATGTTTCAAGTAAAATTTCTTTGGAAGAAAGTATTCCACTGCTAAAAAAAAAAAAAAAATTTGAAACTCCAGTATACTAGTCCAAACTTGTCATTTTACATATTGGAAAAGACCCATAAAGATCACATAATTTGTCCATTTTCACACCCAACTTAGATTGGAAACCACACCCAGTCAATGACCCTGTGATTGGGATAAGAGTTAAGTCTCTCAGTACAGTGTTTTGTCTCCATCTGAAGTTCCCCAACCTGAGTGTGTATCAGGATCACCTACAGGGCTTGTCACAGATTTCTGGGTCCCGTGTCCAGAGGTTCTGATTTAATAGGGTTGGGGTGGAGCCTGGGAATTTGCATTCTCAACAGATTCCAGATGACACTAATGCTGCTGGACCACCAGTCTACAGAGTACAAAACAACTGAAAAGTCTATTGAATTGACCAGCAAATTGTGCATTTCCTCAATTTTATTTCACTCTGGAAAAGCAGTAAAGGAAAATTTCTCCTTCAGAATTTATAAACCCATGGCTTTAACCATGTCGGTATACATCCTCAACACCTAGTGTTGATATGCTATCACATCAAGATCCCAAACCCTCCATGTAGCAGATAACATTGAAGTCCCAGCTCATACTCCCTCATCCAACCTCTGCATTCACTGGCATCTACAGTGGGCAGTTTCCATGCACACAGCCAGCTTTCTTTCTCAATGGATGGCATATCGTTGGTGTCTCTGAGGACTTTCTTTAGCCAACAAGAGCTTGCTTACTCCGTGTGTGTGTGTGTGTGTGTGTGTGTGTGTGTGTGTAATTAATGTCCCCATTTTCCAGGGCACCTTTCAAACAATGAAGACATGAATCTGCAGATAAACACTCCAGGTTCCCTATCCCTTGGTGGGATCATTTTTTTAAGTTTATTTATTTTGAGAGGCGGGGGAGGGGTGTAGGCAGAAAGAGGGAGAGAGAGAAACCCAAGCAAGCTCCCACCATCAGTGCAGAGCCTGACATGGGGCTCACTCTCATGAACCATGAGATCATGACCTGAGCTGAAATCAAGAATCTGATGCTTAACTGTCTGAGCCACCCAGGTGCCCCTCGATGGAATAATTTTGAAGCTTGTTCAAATGACTCCTCAGAGGGTCCCCAGTGAGATTGTGCCCCAGTTTCACACAGCAGTAACTCACTTATTCATCACTCTTTGTTGGCATTTCTCCCTTTCTATCCACCTTCCCCACTCCCTCACTTGTGCTTCCTGAGATCACTTCCTAAATAAACTACCTGCATTCCACGTTCTTGTTTCAGCGTCTGCTTTTGGGAAAAAACAAACCAAGACACTCTATCTCATAAGTTGTTCACCAAATTCACAGAAGCATCACCTCCCAGCTGACTCACACCTGTTCTTGCTCACCTTTCATATCTCTGCCTTGGGGTTTTATCCACAGGTCTTCCAATAACACCATTAACACCAACTTAGGGTGCACAAGATGGGTGTTAAATAAGTGAAACAACAATTGTTGCTGCCCTAACAGCAGCAGAAATAGAGATTGTTGAATGTGTGAATATGATTCACTGACTGTACACTTAAGTAGTCACTCTTCAAAAAGAGGCCCAAGTTCATCAGTCATATTTGTGAAGGATGCCAGCTTTAAAAAAAAATTGGCATTGGGGCACCTGAGTGGTTCAGTTGGTTAAGTGTCCGACTTCGACCTAGGTCGTGATTTCGCTATTCCCAAGTTCGAGCCCCACATCAGGCTCTGTACTGACAGCTCAGAGCCTGAAGCCTGCTTCAGATTCTGTGTCTCCCTCTGTCTCTCTGCCCCTCCCCGACTCATACTCTGTCTCTCAAAAATAAATAAACATTATGCATATTTTTCAGGGCTTCACTATAAATATAAATATTTTTAAAACTCTCAATTCGGAAATGGAGAGAAGTTTCCTTTTGTACTGTTAAAGCAAGATTAACTTTCAGCTAATATTTACATCTGAGGAGTGGAGTTTCAGCAGTGAAGGCATTGATGTTTGTCAAACTGTAGTGCAAATCTCAATGAAAAAAGAAAAAAAAGAACTATGTGAGAAGCAATTAAATTGTCCTCAAATTGAAGCCAAAGAATAGATACAGATCCTTTGGTTAAAAAAACAATTAAATGAATCAAACCTCATCCTAAATAATAGAGCTATTACATGTATTTCATTCCACTTGTTATTGATGGCTTAATTTTTTTCTTTATTGAAAAAATAGTCTTATTGTGGGATAACTGACATATAATGAACTGTACATATTTAAAGTGTACAACTTAATAAATTTTGACATATATATGCACCCAGGAAACCACCATGTGCACTTATTTTTTAAAGCAATATTCTCAAGTTTAAGTCTATATTATTTTAAAATCCAATTTCTGGAATAATGCATTAATTATCATATTGATGCAGTGATTCCTTGTGGGCTAAAAGCTCTTTAAATTACTCCCTATTTCAAATGGCTATATATGAGTATGCTCAAAAAACTGGTTGGCCCAATTCCCAAGAACTTAGACATAGCTGGCAAAAAATAATAAAAGCTACCACTCATTAAGGATCTGTCATCGCCAGGGGCTATTTTGTAGCTCTTTAAATATATCATTTGTAACCCTCACAACAATTCCATGAGGTAAATGTTACTAATGCTATTTTACAAGTGAGCAACTGAGACTTAGAGACATTTAAGGGGTACGACATGACAGAGCTTGAACCTAGATTCCCTCCATTATATAATATTCCCAAAAATGTTAATTTCCTTTTTATAAAGTTTATTTATTTTGAGAGTGAGAGCACAAGCATGAGCAGGGGAGTAGCAGAGAGAGGGAGAGAGAGAATCCCAAGCAGACTCCACCCTGACAGCATGGAACCTGATGCAGGACTCAATTCCATGACTGTGAGATAATGACCTACGCTTAAATTTAGACTCAGATGTTTAACCGACTGAGCCACTCGGGTGTCCCTTATTTCTTATTTATTGAACAAATATGCCCTGGACCCTAAGTTAATGTTGAAGATATAGCAGTGAAAGTGATTGATACGAAATTTCTTCAGTGATGAAGAAATTTACTATTTCAATGAAATACAGTTGCACAAATAATTGATTACAATTGCTATTAATGCCTACGGGAGAAGTACAAGGTGCTGTAAGAGCATGAAAGGAGACCTGATCTAGTTTGGGGGCAGGCAGTCAGAGGAGGCATTCATAAGGAAGTAATCCTTAAGCTAAGACCCAACAAATGAGTGGATCTATAATTTTTTAAGTGGGAGAGGTGACATAATCAGATTTGCAAGACTATTTAAGGGAAAGCCACTTACCTGGTAGCAGGCAGTACAGGAGGAAAAAATGTCTTCCTTGAGAATTGCAAACTGCAAGCTCAACCCTCGGGCGGGGTTGGAACCAGAATCTGCATGCCTATGCAACACAAGAAAACCTCATCACACCTAAATATTGTTCAGAGTGGTTCTTGATTAGTTAAAGCTCTCAGGCATTTAGGTTAGTAAAAGCAAACTTCCAGGGACAAAAACCAACTTTCAGAAAGTTCACACATAATAAGGTTTCCATGGACATGAACTCACAATCAAAACACCATGAAACAAGCTGCCATGAGCAAGTGTTAGCATAAACAATAAAGTATACCAGAATTAGAACTGCAAAGACTGCAGATATTATTAGAATTATCAGATTGAGAATATAAAATAAGTTTGTTTGATACATTTAAAGAAATAAGAATATCAAAAGTACAATTAAGAAGCAAGATATTTTAAAACTGATCAAATAAATTTGAAAAAGAACAACACAGAACAACTTAAAATTTTATGTGTAGATAGATAGCATTAACCCTTTATCTCTTAAATATGTTGCACGTATTTTCCTCCAGATTTGTTGTTTCTGTTTTAACTGAATTTGTGGTGATACTTGTCACTCATTCCTGAATTTTTTATTCTTTGGAGGTCAAATCTGTGTATCATTTGCCTTTAAGGCTTTTGCAGTTTGTCTCTTGCTTAGAAGGGCTTTTTGTACTTCAAGGTTATTTGAAGAATCTTTATTTTTTAATGTTTATTAATTCACTTTAATCTGTATTTTATATTAACACGAGTCAAATGTTGTTTTTAATAGACTGCATTTGGAAATTCCAGCACTGTTTATTAAATAGAACTTTCTTTCTAACTAATTTGAAATAACACTTTTAACATAAACTAATTTCTTGTTCTAGTCAATAAGAATTTAGTTCTCTTAAAACTTCTGACCTCACTTACTCCCTCCCCCATTGTCCAAATTTTGGGATAAATCATCAGCTGACTACTTATATAACAAAAAAGCATGCAAATATTATACACTGATGAAGAAGGTAATTACTACAATTATGTTTCCTTTCTTGAACAACTTTTTTTTTCCCAGGAGTTAACAATCACCTTGTTATTTTGAGTTGCACAGTTTCCTATGAATCTATTCAAATGCTTGATTGGACCTGTCAAACACCTATTGTTATTAATTTCCAGACATTAAAATATATCAAATAATCTTTTTGTTCCACTTTTTTTCCCCCCTGGAAATATCCCCCTCAAACTCTCAAGTTTTCCTACTCCATCTGGGCTAATTACTTTCTAGGCCTACAGCACAGCTGTCAGCTAGAATTTCCTTTAGTGCTTTCCTATGCTGGATCCTTCAAATGTCAGTATGTGGAGGTGTTTTCTCTTTAGAGAAACAGCCTCCAGTTTCCTGCCTGGGGGGACATATGCCTGATGGCTCTTTGGAAGAAAGGTCTTTGTGGGAGTAGATCTGAGAAAGAAGGCTGAGGGTACCTCTGTTTATTACTTGAATTTTCCCAGAATCAGCCTGTTTCAGTTTCCTGCCATTAACCCAACCCCACCACACCCCTATATGTCTTGTGTCCCTGAGTCTGTCTGGGTCTCTCTGGCTCATTGTCTCCAGAGAACATACTTCCTATCACCTGTGGAGGGTAGTTTCCCTGACTTCAAGGGATAGGGAAGACGCTTTGGCTTTAATATCTGCATAAAAACTTCAACCAATCCCTGCACCTCACTCACCTTTGGTGTACCTGGTACCACCTCAAGTTCTACATCCTCTATGGGCTCTCAATAGTAGCCTCCTCTGCTCTCAGTTACATTTTGCTCCTCCACTCATTTTCCACCTTTCAAAATTTGCTCACATCTCCTTTCTAATTTTATCAGTCTTTGTGGATTTACACTCCCTCCAACTCTACCCCACCCCACCTCTTCCTATTTAGTCATGTTTCAGTAGGAGGAGACAAACTCAACTATGTTTAACTGGAAGTCTCTCAACCTCATAGTGCCATATATGTATGTATAGATAGCACTATGAGGTATATAAAACCCCATCCTCAATGAAACAATCACTGATCTGCTTTCCATCACAATAGATTCATTTGCATTTTCGAGAGTTTTATGTAAGTACAATCATACATATGTATTCTTATTTGTCTGGATTCATCTCTGGATAGATTTGACCTTTATTCAATTCTTGAAAACCAGCTTTATTGAGGCATAATTTACATACAAAGTCACTAATTTTATTTACTTTTAATTTATTTAATGCTTATTTTTGAGAGAGAGAGAGAGAGAGCGCACGCAGGGGAGGGGCAGAGAGAGAGGGGACTCAGAATCTGAAGCAAGCTCCAGGCTCTGAGCTGTCAGCACAGAGCCCTACATGAGGCTTGAACCCACAAACTGCGAGATCATCACCTGAGCTGAAGTCAGACACTTAACTGACTGACCCACCCAGGTGTCCCCAAAGTCATCAATTTTAAATATAGAGCTTGAGAAGTTTGATACATGAATATCATCATGTAATCACCACTACAGTCAAGATGCAGAACATGTGAAAAGGAATATTTAAATATTTGCTTAAACTTAAGCAAAGTTTTAAGGGAAACAATTTCTTAGTTTCAGAGAAAGTCATGTGCTGTATGCACGCAACATTCAGGCATCATTCCATGGACACACAAAAATCAGTGCCATTTCACCTCCCTTTTCAAGTTACACAGTTGTGAGAACTTGCATTCTTGATTATTTACAGGGAACCTTTGTGATGACTTATAACTTTTTTTTTAACAAATACCCCTTTGGTGTCTTAGGAAATAACTTCAAAGATTAACAGAAGAGGCCTTGTAAGGGAGTTCGATTAAAACCTAAACTGTATTTGCATACTGTATATACTTTGATTCATTCACTGTTGTGATTCCTCTGTCTCCAACCAGGCTACTGGCCCCGTAAGAAAGTGTCACACAGCTCACAAGTTTCTGTTCAGCCATGTTGTCTCAGTGCTCTTTGTTCCTATCTTGTGTCCCAGCCTCCAGTCTCTCCCCATTCCACTCCCACCTAGGCATCACTGTTCATTTATCTTTCTGAAGTCTTGCTTTTATGGCAGGGCACCTTCCACACTTCCCAGTGCTCACAGGAGTAGGTCTGAGTTCCGTAATGCTGCCTTCAACTTCGTGTGCTCCACCTTATTTATGTTCAAACTGTGGGCAGCTGGGAGCCATTTCCAGAGAGTCATGTGGCTGAGCCCGGTTGTTGTTGTGCAGGGTGGGCTGTGTGTGTTTTATCCTTTCCAAACCCAGCACAACATGTGGAATGGCCTGGGTCTAGAAAAAAGGTGTTAGGATTTGTTGCAAAAGGATAAAAATTTACACCTTAAGCTTTATTTAAAAAGCATAGTAAAGGGGGCGCCTGGGTGGCGCAGTCGGTTAAGCGTCCGACTTCAGCCAGGTCACGATCTCGCGGTCCGTGAGTTCGAGCCCCGCGTCAGGCTCTGGGCTGATGGCTCAGAGCCTGGAGCCTGTTTCCGATTCTGTGTCTCCCTCTCTCTCTGCCCCTCCCCCGTTCATGCTCTGTCTCTCTCTGTCCCAAAAATAAATAAACATTGAAAAAAAAAATTTAAAAAAAAAAAAAGCATAGTAAAGCTTTTAATCAGCTACTGTAAAGAGAGTTCAGTAATTTATGTGAATATAGAGATTTAGGTGTCACAATAACTTAGAGGTTTTATGCTCCATGTGTAATTTATTTGTCAGATACAGAGCATGACATGCCTTACTTACTTTCTGGGTTTTTTTTTTAAGATTTTTTTTTAAGTTTATTTTTTTTTGAGAGAGAGAGAGAGCAGGGGAGGGGAAGAAAGAGAAGGAGAAAGAATCCCAAGCAGGCTCCACACTGCCAGTGCAGAGCCCGACGTGGGGCTTGAACTCACAAACCATGAGATCATGACCCGACCAAGAGCCGGACACTTAACTGACTGAGCCACCCAGGTGCCCCCTGGGTTACTTTCTGAAAAGGATCATCATTTATTTATTTATCCAAACATTCATTAAATATCTCTTGAGCAACTATTACTTGTCAGGCTCTGTGCTAGGCATTGGCAATACATTTGTGAAGCAGAGAGATATTGTCTACAGCCTTACAGAGCTAACACATTGGCTGAATGAGTCATTATAAGGATAAGCAGAGCTACGGATGGAAAGTAAACTGGGGGCTGTGGAGGCCACTACTGCCCTGCTCACATCCCCTCAGCACTCACCAGGCAAGCCAAAGGCTTCTTCCTGCAAGAGACTCTCAGGCTGAGTAAGGCTTCTCTGGCCCACAGCAGGCAGGAGCATGCTCGGCCCTAGTATGGTGCAGGCCGTCAGTGCCAAGGAATCAGTGCCCTCAGGAGCAGTCCTCAACCCATGGTGAATAAGACTTGAGAGTTAACTACGCAGCTCCCTCACCCTCTGGGTGTTCTATACTATCTAAGCCTGGGCTGCATAACAAAATGCCATAGACTGCGTGGCTTAGACAACGGAAATGTATTTTCTCACAGTTCTGGAGGCTGGATGGCTGAGATCAGGGTGCCAGCATGGGTGGTTTCTGGTGAAACCTCTCTTCCTGGCTTGTGGATGACCACTTTATCACTGTGTGTTCACGTGACCTCTTCTTTGTGTGCTCTCTCACGAAGAGAAAGAAAGACCTCAGAGGAGCTCCCTAGTGTTACTTCTTAGAAATACGCTAATGCTACTGCATCAAGGCCCCACCCTTATGATCTCATTATAGGCCCTCCTTAATTTTTAATTATCTCCTTATTGTCCCTATCTCCAAATATAGGCATATTGAGGATGAAGGCTTCAACATATGGATTTGGGGGAACACAATTCAGGCTATGGTGTATACTGTCTCCCAGAGTTTCCCAGTGAGACTGAGCCCCAGTCACCCACCTCCCATGAATCCATTCATTAAGGCACTCTGAATAGCCTTCTTTTTCTTCCTTCCTCATTCCTCTATCTTCCTACCACAGCTTCCTGAGATTAACCCCCACATAAACCACTTGCACTCAAATCCTAGTCTCAGGATTTGTTTTGGGGGGAACCCCACCAATGACTGGAGCATATATCAGGGAACCAGACTTATGCCTAGTGGGCCTGGATCTTAGAAAGTCTTAACAGCTGTGCCAGGTGGGAAGCCATTTAAAGTCTTAAGCCAAAGGAACGAATCTCTGGTAGCATGTGGAGAAAAGATTCAAAGAGGTAAGAAGCTGATTCAGGGCAACTAACAGGGAAGCTATTTCTTCAGTCAAGTCAGAAGAAGATTGTGATCAGTACTAGGGAGGAAGCAGTGAAGACAGAGCCTGACATGATGCCTAGTCCATAGTAACTGCTCAACAAATATTTTTGGATGAAAATTAATAAATAGGTTCAATGTACCAAATCACTAGATAGACTGTCAGAACTTGAAGACTCGTTTCATTTGGGATTTGAGGAAAAGGAAAGAGTCAAGTCTTCAGGCTTGAACAGCCAGGTGAATGCTGACGCTATTTACTCAATATGGATCACAGCTTTGAGGATCAGCAAGTTGGAGGGGTAAGAGATAATGTGTTTGGGGCATGATGTGCCTGTGAGACATCTAATTGATGCTGAGTAGGCAGCTGGGTACACAGGTTTGGAGCTGGGTTAGAGATGCATATTTGGGTACCACCAGATATAGCTGCAAATTGCGTGGAGCAAGCCCTCTCCAACCACATGGGAAATGTGACCCAGAAGAGCTCCACGTTTTCCTATTTTCTGGAATTCTCTCTAAAATAACATTTCAGAAGGAGTATGAGGGAGAACTAATATCCATTGAGAACCTACTATAGGCCAAGAATTGCACTAGGTGTTTAATCTTCAGAACAGCCCTGAGAGGTATGAAATATCTCCATTTACAGATGAGGACATTAAGGTACAGAAAGGAGGTCATTTATCCAAGTTCACAGCTGGTCAGCAGCTTCAGAAAAACTCTAGACTGTCCTAGTCCAAATTTCATGTTTAAAATAAGAATCAACAAAACATGGTTCTGTATCCTATGACTCTTAGTCTCACCAGACTTCACCATGTGCAATTCCCAAAGTCAGGTGCATTCAGTAGTAAAGTCTTTCGATTCCAGGGACCAAAGGTTATTCTCTCTGCAGCCCTCTGTTCAGCTCCTCATCCCTCATTTGAACAACTCTTTCCAAGTGGTCCCCCTGCTGGTGACCCTACTGTGGTAAAGCCCCAACTGAAGTCTCTCAATTTCTGTCTCTGCAGATTTGCTTTCTCTGGACATATCATTTAAATGGAAGCATATAATGTGGTCTTTTGCAATGATGTTCTCAGCCAGTGTGCTGAATAAAAGGTAAAATATTTAGTATTTCCTCAACACCATATGTAACATAGAGAGTAACCCAAAACCTCATTATTTTTTAAAATATTTTTTAATGTTCATTCATTTTTGAAAGACAGAAAGAGACAGACCACAAGCAGGGGTGGGGCAGAGAGAGAAGGGGACACAGAATCTGAAGCAGGCTCCAGGCTCTGAGCTGTCAGCACAGAGCCCAATGTGGGGCTCGAACTCATGAACTGCAAGATCATGATCTGAGCCAAAGTCAGATGCTCAACCAACTGAGCCACCTAGGTGCCCCTTTTTATTTAAAAATATAGCACTCTATCTTGGATTTGGTAATACTGATACACAGTAGTGCAAACATTTTTTTTTTATAGATCTGCATTAAACTTATACATTTATTTGGAAAGATTAATACTGATATTATTCAATGTTATATATTTTCTATTCCTGGTATGATCCAGTCTGTTAAGTCAAAAGTTTTGAGAACTTTAAGAAAACTATTATTTAGGGTTTTAACACATACTATCTGTATCAAACTCTTTTTCTGGTGATATTTTTATATGGCACATTTTCCCACAGTCTATTCTCTCTCTCTTTTTTTTTAATGTTTATTTATGTATTTTGAGAGAGTGTGAGAGAGGCACAGAGATAGGGGCAGAGAGAGAAAGAGAGAAAGAGAGTGAGAGCAAGAGCGAGAGAGAGAGAGGATCCCAAGCAGGCTCCATGACGTCAGTGCAGAGCCTGATGTGATCATGATATGAGCCAAAATAAAAAGTCAGACACTTAACTGACTGAGCCACCCAGGTGCCCCCACAGTCTATTCTAAATCATTGTTTCTAACAGACAGGGAAGCTATTGAATTGCATATTCAAATTTTGGAAAACAGTATGGAGGTTCTTCAAAAGATTAAAAATAGAACTACCACATGATCTAGCAATCCCATTTTGGAATATTTACCCAAAAGAATTGAAATCAGGATGTCAAAGAGGTTATCTACACTCCCATGTTCACTGCAGCATCATCCATAATAACCAAAATATTGAAACAACCTAAATGTCCCTTGATGGATTAATAGAGAAAGAAAACATGGTATAGGGGTGCCTGGGTGGCTCAGTCAGTTAAGCGTCCGACTTCGGCTCAGGTCATGATCTCATGGTCCGTGAGTTCGAGCCCCGCGTCGGGCTCTGTGCTGACAGCTCAGAGCCTGGAGCCTGTTTCAGATTCTGTGTCTCCCTCTCCCTGACCCTCCCCCATTCATGCTCTGTCTCTCTCTGTCTCAAAAATAAATAAACGTTAAAAAAAATTTTTTAAATAATAATAAATAAATATTAAAAAAATTAAATTAAATTAAAAAGAAAACATGGTATATTCATACAATGGAATATTATTTAGCTTTAGAAAAAGAAAAAAATCCTGCCACTTGCAACAATAGCCTGCAGGACATTATGCTGAGTGAAATAGGTCAGACACAGAAGGATAAATACTGCATGAATACACTTATATGAGGGATCTAAAATAGTCAAATTCATAGAAGCAGAGAGTAGATTGGTGGTTGCCAAGGGCTTTGGAGAGGGAAAATGGGTAACTGCGGTTCAAAAGGTATAAAGTTTCAGTTATGTCAGATGCATAAATTGGAGAGATCTGCTACTAAATACAGCACCTATGGTTAACAACAATATACACTTAAAATTTTGTGAGAGAGTAGATCTTATGTTGTGTTTCTTACCACAGTAAAAAAAAAAAAAAATCAACTAAAAACAATTATACAAACACAGTTCTTAAAAGATGGAAGTCAGAATCCATACTGCCTCATTCTCCAGATGTGAGGTAGTGTCGCTCCCTATGTTCTAATTCTTTTAATATGTTTGTTGGAGGCAAAGTTTCATAGACTACTTCCTGGTGTGGGGGTGAGCATCTCACCTGAGTCATAGAAGGTTCCAGAGATTGGGCAAGATTGAGCCAGAGAGATGAGGTCATTCTTTTCGCCAATCATTGCAATGTTGCAAAAGGCAGAGGCGGTGTCTTGGACAAGAAACTAGACCTAAGTGAGAGGCCCTTAGGCAGAAGAAAGAAGTATGATCAGTGGAGTTCATCCTGGACCATGTCCCCTTCTTGACCTCTCCCAACCCCTCCACACTGTAGCCAGAGTGAACTTTTGTCACCATGAAAGATGGTTCAGAGGACCTGTGACTACTGGCTAGCTCCTCTCCTTTCTCTGGGAACCTATTCTCTAAGCATTTGTAAATTTCTTTCAGCTCCAAAAAACACATCATTTTCATCTTTACCTCTAGGCCTTTGCCCATGCCCATCCCTCTGTTCCAGCCCCCTTCACATCCAACCCTCCAAACTGACTAATGCCTGCTCATTGCCAAGTCTCTGTTTAGACCTCATTAGGAATTTTTTCCTGACCCTCAAGACTGGGTTAGGTTTTCCCTTTTCAGGGGCTTTTACCCCTATTCCACAGACCAGCCGAATGTGTTGTGATTGCCTATTAACTTGTCTACTCCTCACTCCCCCTAGACTGAAAGCTTCTTCAGGCAGGGACAGAATCTGCCCAACATCTGACCTCATGAGATACCCTAATTTAGAACTTCCCAAACAACTTGCTCCTAAACTCCTGATCCATAGGCACTGTGAGATAATAAGTGATTGCTGTTGTCCTGAACCATTAAATTTTGGAGTAATTTGTTATATGGTAATGGATAACTAATACACTATCAAAACTTAGAAGCTTTAAACAATCGTATCCCAGATTCTGCAGGATAGCAACTGGCGACCTCTTGCTCCTTGTGGCATCAACTATGGCACAACTCAGCATTACTCAGCTGGTGGATGGGCCGATTGGGAGGATCCAAGACAGCTTCACTCACATCTTGGGCACTTTTTGGGCTAGAAAGTAGTCTCCATTGGAATAGATTACCACAGAGCCTACACTTGGCCTCTCCAGAATGGCTGTCTCCAAGTAGATGAACTTTACATGGCAGTTGGCTTCCCTCAGAACAAGTATCCCGAAAGAACCCAGAAGAAGCTGTACTTTTTATGACCTAGCCCTGGAAATAACATACAGTCATTTCTACTATATTCTCTTGGTTGAAGCAGTCATAAGACCACCTAGATTCAAGAAGTGACTCCACCTCTTGATGGGAGGAATATCAAAGAATTTATAGCTATTCTTTTAAAAATAAATTAATTATTAAGGTATAATTTATATGCAATAAAATGCACCAATTTAAATATGCAATTTGGCAAGTTTTAACACATGACTATGTATTACCCTGTAACTACCATCACCATCAAGCTACAGAACATTTCCTTCATCCCAAAGTTCCCTTCTGCCTCCTTGCAGTCAATCCCTTCACCCTTCCCTCCTAGTGCCAGGCAACCACTAATCTGCTTTCAGGCTCTTCTAGAATTTTGTGTGACACCATATATGGTTTTTTACAGTTGGCTTTTTCACTTAGCTAAATTCTTTTGAGACCCATCATGTTGTTTGTTGCATGAATCAATAGTTCATTTATTTTTTATTGCTAAGTAGTTTCTGTTGTATGTCTATAAATGTTTTGTTTTAGCAGTTACCTGTGGATGGACATCTGGGTTGTTTCCAGATTTAGATTATTATGATAAAGCTGTTATGAACATTCATTTTCATTTCTCTTGAATAAATATCTAGGAGTGGGGTTTCTGGGTCATACTGGAGATAGATGTTTTAACTTTATAAAAGACCACTCAATTGCTTTCCAAAATGGTTGTGCCATCTTATTTTCCCAGCAAGAATATATGTAAGTTCTAGTTGCTCCCCACCCTTGCTAACACATGGGATTGTCAGTCTTTTTAAGTTTAGCGATTCTAATGGGTGTGTAGCAGTATCTCAGTGGGGTTTTAATTTGCATTTCCCTGATGACTAATGATGTTGAGCATATTTTCATGTACTAATTGATCACTGATATATCTTCTTTTGTGGAGTGTCTATTCAAATCTTTTGGCATTTGTAACTGGTTATTTTCTCACTATTGAGCTTTAGAAGTTGTTTATAAATTACGGATACCAGCCTTTTGTCAGGTCTATGTATTAAAATACTCTCCTCCTCAGGGCACCGGGGTGGCTCAGTCAGCTGGGCGTCCGACTTCGGCTCAGGTCATGATCTCATGGTTCTTGAGTTCAAGTTCTGCGTTGGGTTCTGTGCTAACAGCTCAGGGCCTGGAGCCTGCTTCAGATTCTGTGTCTCCCTCTCTCTCTGCCCCTCCCCCCCTCGCACTCTGTCTCTCTCTCTCTCTCTCTCTCTCAAAAGTAAACATTAAAACATTTTTGTAAAGAAATATTTTCCTCCAGACTGTGGCTTGCCTTTTCATCTTCTTCAAACTGACTAAAGAGCAGAAGTTTTTAATTTTGATGAAGTCCAAATTATTATTTTCTTTTTTTTTAATTCATGCTCTTGGTGTCCTATAAAAGAAATCTTTGCCTACTCAAGATCACAAAGAATTTTCTCCTATGTTTTACTCAAGAAGTTTTATAGTTTTAGCTTTTATGTTCAGATCTATGATTCACTTTGCGTTAATTTTTTCAAGGTGCATAGTCAGGTCAAGACTCATTTTTTTCCCAAACATATGCAATAGTTACAGTAGCCTTTGTTGAAAATACTATCCTTGCCTCATTTATTTAGCTTGCCACTTCTGTCTGAAGCAACTACCTATATGTGTGTGTATGTATATATATAAAATAAAATATGTAGTCAAATATATGTAAATATATGTATATATATTTTTGTGTATCTATTTCTGGATATTTTTGTCACGTTCTATTGATCTGTACATTTACCTATGTACTCATATTTTAAAACTGCCAAAAGCATAGCAACTGACTGTAGCTGAACTGGTCTCATGACATCAGACACCAAAGCCCTTAGGCATGGTCCATATTACCTGGCTCAGGCTCCTGGGAGATGGCATGCTGGCTCCTGCTTACCATTCTGGGCTCCTCTCCCTCAGAGAGAATGAAGAGATCATAAAAAATTAGTAAGGAGGAGGAGGTATGTGGGGAAAAAAAGAGATGTGACCTCTTTTTGCCAGAGTTCTGGTCATTCAAGTTAAACTCGGTGTGAAGAAATGAAGAGATGAGGAGAGATTGCAGAGCTATGTCTCTGGCCTAAAAGAAAAAGTTAGGACCCATTAAATTAGATGGGAAACAATCCCATTTTACAATATTGAAACATGCCAATGGATGTTGCATCACAACACAATCCCCTCTATGGGTTTGTTACAGTGTCTGCATAAAGGTAATGTAAGCCTTTCCTCTCAAGAGAATATTTTACTTCATGACTTTTTTTTAAGTTTATTTATTTATTATTGAGACAGAGACAGCGTGAGTGGGGGAGGGGCAGAGAGAGACTGAGAGAAAGAGAGAATCCCAAACAGGCTGCACACTCTCAGCACCGAACCTAACGTGAGGCTCGAACTCACAAAACCGTGACATCATGACCTGAACAGAAACCAAGAGTCAGAGGCTTAACCGACTGAGCCACCCAGGCACCCCGACTTTTTTTTTTTTTTTTGGCAAAACACCTATTTAATTATCTCATATTTGTCAGGAACAAAGTTTTTTAATAAGAAGTTATCAGGGTTTTTCTGTTTCTGAAAAGTAACCTTATTTTCAATAAACTTTCTGATTTACTAAAAGTTTTAACTGGTTTACAAAGTCAATATGTTAATCACTAGCTCAGGCGTCTAAAAATTATTGTGAGATTTAATATGAATGCATTTAGTTGATTGCTGTAGGGTCTGTTTGCAGAGGTAGCGATCCTCAGTAAAAGTGGGCGAAAATTTTGAAAAAGTATAAAATGTTTAGCAACTGTGCATACCAAACAGGTTCTCTGCCATTTTGCCAAATCAGACAACATATCTGGCTCTTTCTACCACAGAAACTCTCCTACCTGTATTTCTACATCACTCAACATGGCAGAGCTAACAGAAAACCAAAGTCAAATGAGGAAACTTGGCAAATGATTATCTGGCTTCACTGTTTGACCACTAACTGGCAAATACCATAACAAAAACTGCCCAGGAGATAAATGAGGGGATAAGAGTACATT
Organism: Leopardus geoffroyi; assembly: GCF_018350155.1. NCBI lineage: Eukaryota > Metazoa > Chordata > Mammalia > Carnivora > Felidae > Leopardus > Leopardus geoffroyi. The sequence continues at coordinate 46,778,442 of NC_059329.1, read as the reverse complement.
TTTGACCCTGGATCTAGGCTCTCATGGAAGAAGCAGGTCTAAGATTTATAGGAAATGATTTGGGAATGAGTTCAACGTACTGAATAATCACAAAATTGTTTTTCCATTTAACAAAAATAATCCCCACGCTTCAAAAATTTTGGTGGTAGCTTTTTTTTTTCTCCTGCAACAGCACTCTATTTAATATTTTTACCCCATAATCCCACCTGTTGGTATTCTAGTTAAGATCAAGTACTTAAAAACCTTTATCAGATTTGTAGATCCCAGCAACCTGCTGGCATTTAACAAATACACAACACTGATGGAAATAAAGGAAGGTCCAAATGAGGTAAAACACATAAATTGTCTCAAACTGGTTATTTTTTGGATGACTTTTTACTGATGAGAAAAACTCTCTCAGCCAAAAGCTAATATGCGTATTAACTGCTTCAATTCCCTTCTTTTAAGAAGTTCTGAATTTGTTATTAATATAACACAGCACTAGTTAGAAAACATATGATAAACTAGTTTTTAAAAATCGAATTCAAGAATGCCAAACAGGGTGACTAATTAAGAGTGGAGGTTCCAGGAAGCGCCTCACTTCCGTCTCCCCAGGACAGAGGGATAAATAACTGAGTCAGAGGTTAGTGGCCTAAGTAGGTGGTGCCAGGGCGTAAGAACTTGTTGTCTTGAGGCAGAGGATGAGGAAAAATGCAGAAGAGGAAAGGGGAACCTTAAAGGATGTAGGTGTGTGGTGATATTCTTTTCTCAAATGAGGACAGAGCTGCAAAAAGTATCAGGAGGGGCAAAGACGAACCTGCGTTGGTTTCTCGAGGTTTAGGAGCAAAAAAAGTAAAGAGACAAGCAAAAGAGGCAGAATCTTTCAAATCTTTCAGGATCTTTCAGAGCTGGACATTATCATACAAGCACTTAATCCAGGGGATTGCAATTCTGTCTGGAGCCAAACCCGAAGGAACTTTTACACAAAACAAGAGCAGAGAGAAGCCAAGCCTTGGTCGCTGAAGGGCAGAGTGCGGCAGAAGCCCTCCACGCGCATACACCCCTTTCCCCATCCCGTGAGCTGCTAGGAAACCGAGAGCGGTCTGTGCCTCAGTTTACAGCGGAAGAAACAGACACACAGACCCAAGTGACCCGCTCACGGTCACAGAGCAGAGCCGGCTGTCACGTCTCCACACAACTCACCACTTACCGGTTTGCCACTCCAGGGAGGCAAGGAGGGAGTTGTGTGTTTCATGGAATCAACAGGGGGAGTCGTGGCGGTCAAAATCACGCGGGGAGAAGGCGGGAGGACGCGATCTCGGCTGCGAAGGCGTCCGTGCGTGCCCTTCGCCTGGACTCTTCCCCGTGCGGCCACCAGGTGGCGCGCCCGGCCCGCGGGTCGCGGCGGCGAGTGGTCGGGGGGCGGGGGAAGCCCTCGCGAGCCCAACGCCTAGGAAACGGAGGGCTAGGCTACAGCAGGGGAGTGGGTGGGCCTGGTCCGCGGTTAGGACGCGAGTGCTACCTGCGGGCCCACTGCAGTGCATCCGCGCCTGGAAGCGGTCGAGGGAAGGTAGGGAGACTGGCTGGACTCCTCGCTCGACCCCTGACTCCTTCCAGTTTGGCACTTAAGACTTTACATCTCCGTCCCACCCCCACCAGGCCTGGGGCTTGCTCTGCGCCCAAGCGGGCCTGGGGTCGCTCCCTCCTGGCGTCCTCCACCAAACCCTGCTCCTGGACCGTGGGAAACCGCCGGGAGGGGTTCTCATAGGCCCGTCCCTCTTCAGGAAGGAGACAGTGAGGGAGATTTTTTGAACTGATCAAAATATTAACCTCTCTTCGCCTTGCAGTAGAACCCCCGGTGACTTGCTGATTTGCCCGCCCTTCGAGATCTGTTCCTGAGGGCAGGATCTGAATGTGATTCAGGTTTGTGACCTTAATGGTGCCCTCACAGCCTCTAGCACATAGGTGTTCAGTAAACTAATCCTTCCCTTTGTGTGGAGCTTTATCACTTGACAGTATTCCCAAAGCATTTGAGCCTCACTGATAACCCGGACAGGAGGTAGGAAAGATGGAAGAGAACTCAGGGTCAGAAGGGATTAGAGACTCAAGGTTATAAAACTCACTAGTGGAGGAGCCAGAACTAGACTCAAGTCTTGCTTTGCTTAGTGCTCTTCTCACCGAATTCCTGGTCTTGTGAATGCGTTTTGAGTGAGGACTCACACCTCCCTGCAACCTTCTCAGAGCCAGCATGGAGCCCTCCCACGAGGGTACTACCTGAGTGCTCTAAGTGTTGCTGATGGCCTTCCCCCCGCCCCCACTCTCCTCCACAGTCCATAGATTGGCTTTAGCTCCTTGCTGTGGACGCTGCAACATCCTTCTGAACAGGACGTTAGGTTTCTTTCTTTTATTAATGTTAGATTTGTACAGTACTTTGTTCTTCACTCCCCTTCTTACTCCATGATTAATTCTCTGCTGGGCAAGAGAGAGTTGAGGAGGTGGTTGGGTAGTGGGAGATGTCCCATTGAAGGAAAAAAAAAAAAATATATATATATATATATATATATATATATATATATATATATACATACATATTTCTGTTAAGGCAGAGAAGGAAAACAATAAACCTGGGTATTTATCACTGTGTGTGTGATAATTGCTTATGGATTTCCTTACTGCCACCCCAAGACCTGGCCCCAGTAGATCTCTTTGTATTCACCACTGCTCTCTGAAAATGGAAGCCCTTTGGTTCTCCTCCACCATCAGAGTTTGAAAATACTACATGTATTTCCATTATCCTCACAACATTCTTTTCATAATTATGTCTCTTTTATTTTGACATTTCTAAGCTTGAAGGACAGCAGGAGTTGGGGAAAAAATGTAGTAGTTCTGGTTGCTAGAGAAATTAGTATAATATAATGCTTCTCAAACTATTTGTTATTAGCAAATCTGGATCAGAAGATAGACCAATTCAGAAGCTAAGTGTAATTTGGAAACTGCAGTTCAGAAATGTCCCACTGACCAAAGGATTTGTATTGGTGAAAAAAATACATGGTAATGTAATGTACATCACCAATTAGGCATGTGAAAGTTGAATGTGTTATTTATCCAGATATTTTTAAATATCTTGATTTGAATATTTGGTTGTTTAACATATCTCCAAACTGGCTGTGTTTTACATTTTAAAGCTGTTTTGGGCTGTATATACATAATCTATACAAAAAAAGGACTGAATTTGTTTTAAGCTAACTTTTAGGTGATATTCTCACTACTAAAAGGCTTTAAATGAATTCAGCGCTTTTTAACATACACTGAAGAGCATTTCTTTTTTTTTAAATGTTTATTTATTGATTTATTTTGAGAGAGACAGAGAGCACAAGTGGGAGAGAGGCAGAGAGAGAGGGAGAGAGAATCCCAAGCGATGTGGGGCTCAATCCCACAAACCATGAGGTCATGACCCAAACTGAAATCCAGAGTCAAATGCTCAACTGGCTTAGCCAGCCAGGCACCCCTACACTGAAAAGCATTTCTAAAACATTTAAATATTGTATTAACAATATGTTCTAGCATAAGTGAGAATTTGAATTTTAAAGTGATTTACTTTCTAAATTCAGGGTATATACAACATTACAAGAAAATAAATAGGGCCATGGATAAAGAAAGTGAGTCTACATTATTTGCAGGTCATTCAAATTAGACATTTATTAAGCATCTACTTTGTGTCCAACAAGGTATGTTCCAACATATATTTTGAAAATATATATTCCATATATATGTTCCAACATATATTTTTGAAAACCCAAAGATGGTTTGTTGAAGCGGTTAGTTGTTATTAAAGGAATTATAGTATTAAAGGAATTAAAGTATTAATTAATTAATACTTTAATTTAATTCCCAGTATTAAAGGAATTATATTTTGTTGAAAATGAGCGTATAACACCATGAATGCTTTCAAATATATATTGCAATTAACACTATAATGGGATACTACTACATTATTATTATTTATTAGACATACACATTTAGAGCTAGTTAATGGCAGAGCCAGTACTAGATAGACTTCGAGACTTCCCACACCCATATAGCGATCTTTTCACTAAATCATGCCCTCAATCTCTGATGAAATCTTATTCAGAACTTTTACCGTTACTAATGCTGTTAAGTAAATATCTTCCATTTTAATCTACATAACAAACATCAGAATCCATTTCAAATGTCAAAAAAGCTATTAGGGCAGAGCTGCCATCCCTCTCAGCCTCCACAGAATTTGGAAAGAGTCATTAGGAGGCTTCTGGATATTCATGGCTCCACAAAGTCATGAAAAAAGTCATTAGGAGCTTTCTCAGTATTGAGCCAGGATCCTGAGAATGCACTCTTTGGTTTTTTTGGGGGGGGGGGTAATTTTGCAGAGTCAAGTAAAGCATTATGGGATGACAGTACATTTGAATAAGATGGCTATTCTATGTCCATTTTTTCTAAACAGACTTCTTCCTTTCCACTGAGAAGCATTTGGAGAATATGTTTTGAAAAATTTTCTGACAAAGTGATTATGGAGTAGGCTCTAAAAAGGCTGGAGACCTGAGTCTTTCAAACCTAGCCTCCTCGCCTGCCATCGCTCCATGGCATATGTTATGGAATGCCCAAAGAGCATTGGGAAAGGACAAACAGTACAAAAGGTCATACTGTGAGCAAAGATCTCCAGAGCATTCATTGCCTGCACAATCTTGCTAGCCTTTTAAAGTTGTTCATTATTTTTCTTAAAGTCCTACTAGAGTATGCTTCTTTCTTCCTATCTGTCTGAGTAGAGATCTTGCCTCTTCCATATGTTATAATTAAGGACCAGGTAACGTGCCATGCACAGAGCAGGCACCAGATAGATGTTTGCAGTTACTGACACACAGATTAGGTGTCCATCTGTCAAGAATTATTCTTCATAAAACCTCCTGGAAGATAACCTACATTACTGTGTGAATATTTTTCTAGGGTCCTCACCCTTTGCTGAGATAGAAGTCCTCTAGGTGGACAGGAACTGTAAATCCTTGTAAATGTTTATGAAAATCCCCATTGTTTGTAGGACATCATCAAATGTAGAAGGACATTCTGAAGTAATGTCATTAGCTCATTGCAAAAATGCATCTATTAAGAGGCCAATCCTCTGCTTACTGATTTTCTGGAAAGTATGTAAGACAATTAATCTTAAAATAGTTTATGGATAAATAATTTGTGCTAATGGACCCACATTTTCACTCATAGTTTGTTAAACTGCTTTGCCATGAGTTGCAGTTAGGTAACTAATAATACTTTAGTCAGAGAGCTGAAAACTTAAGAGCCAGGTAACTGAAGTAATGAGCAAGATGAGGTCATTTTTCCTCCAGCACCAGATGGGTATTATAGATGGAAACTCTAACACTTGGTCTCCTCCATATGACTCAGAAGGAAAATTAGAGATCAATGTTAACATTTGTTTTAACTTTTAAATAAAATATTTATAGTAAAACAATCACTGTTAAGTAGTAAGTTATTGTTGCAAAATGATACACTTGTCAGCATGTTATCTCTTTGTGCAATAGTCAAGTTAAAATTTCTAATTCTAAAATAGAAAATAATATAAAAATTCAACTCTGCATCTAAAACAAAAAAAAAAGCAATTTTTACTCAACTTACAAGTTTCTGTGAACTGTGATGGGAGAATGACACATTTTATTGTGTAGTTTATGAAATTATTCTCAATACTTTCATATCTGAGAAGATACCGCTTAATATATTACTCTGTGTTAATGTGTTAAATCTTTTTGTTGACAGCTGTGTGCTTTTCAGTTGGAAAGTATTATATAGTATGTTTGCATTCACATATACTCGAATCTGTTAGAATGTAGAGATGAGCACACTGGCTGGAAAAGAAAAGTCTCAGACACAAAGACTGAGCCTCGGGGCGCCTGGGTGGCGCAGTCAGTTAAGCGTCCGACTTCAGCCAGGTCACGATCTCGCGGTCCGTGAGTTCGAGCCCCGCGTCAGGCTCTGGGCTGATGGCTCAGAGCCTGGAGCCTGTTTCTGATTCTGTGTCTCCCTCTCTCTCTGCCCTTCCCCCGTTCATGCTCTGTCTCTCTCTGTCCCAAAAATAAATAAACGTTGAAAAAAAATTTTTTTTAAAGACTGAGCCTCACTGGAGGTCTAGGTGTGAAAACAGCATGTCTAGGAAAAAGTGTTTCATTTCAGAGACATTTTCCACTGTGGATCTCAGTGATCTATGTAGATTGCCGAGTCAGTGACCCAAATCAATGATGAAGATTGACAATAGCAAACCGCATGGATTAGTTTTTCCACACATCATTATACTTGGCATTGGGTAGACATCCTCTGCTTTAGTTACCCAGAGTTTGAAAAAGCCTGATCTGGAGCTTTAACTAAAAGGGCATAATACTTAACTAAGCTCTTTCTGTATGTCACCCACTATGCTAGGTGCTTTAAATAATGGCTTATTTAATCCTTACAACAGCTTTTAGAGTATGATTTTTGCTCTTAACTTATAGATGATGAAACTGAAGCTCAGAAAGATTAAGTCACCTACCCAAGGTCACATAGATAATAGGTGGTGGATATAGGATTAAAACATGTCTGCCTGATTTATCCATCCAGTTTTTCCTTTGACAAGGACTTACTGTGCATCTACTTGTGCTAGGTGGGGAATACAGTAATGCACAAGAATTACATCATCCCCACTCTCATGGACTTCCCAGCCATCTAAATAAATAATTACAAAGGTTAAATTCTTTCTACCATACCCAACTACTACTACTTTGATTGAAGCTTAGGCACTTATTTTTTTTAATTAATGGAAATTAGAAGATAAAAATCTGTTAAGATTATAATCTGAAAAGAAGTACTTTAGTACCTATACAAAATCCATCAAGTATTCCTGTTCACTATAAAAATCTGTGAACAGTGGACCTGATTTTTCACTCTTAAAATCTATTATTTTTGATAATTTTTTATTATTAGATAAAAAGCAATCGATAGCTGATGAGCAGTGACTGCTAAATATTACATTATTATTATTAGTTTGCATTTGTAAACCTTTTAGCCATTTTTTTTTTAATTTTTTTTTCAACGTTTATTTATTTTTGGGACAGAGAGAGACAGAGCATGAACGGGGGAGGGGCAGAGAGAGAGGGAGACACACAGAATCAGAAACAGGCTCCAGGCTCTGAGCCATCAGCCCAGAGCCCGACGCGGGGCTCGAACTCACGGACCGCGAGATCGTGACCTGGCTGAAGTCGGACGCTTAACCGACTGCGCCACCCAGGCGCCCCTGTAAACCTTTTAGCCATTTAAAAAAACATTTGAATATGTGCTTTTATTTGCTCTAACAACCCTAGCCATACCTAATTCTTTTGGATTCTAGTTTCTTTGGATTCTAGCTCACAGAAAATTGTGCTTTTTTGTTTTGTCTTAATTAAAAAAAAAATTAACAGACATTTCCTGAGCTGTTATTATATGCAGTAACACTGTGGAGAAATAAAATGACTGGAAAAGTATAGTCCTTGTTCTTAGAAAAGCTTGGTAGGGACAAGAGATGTAGATGGATAACATAAGGGGGTGAGTGTCTTAGAAATTGTGGGTAGGAAAGGGCACCTGGGTGGCTCCGTTGGTTGAGCAGCTGACTCTTGATTTAGATTCACATCACGATCTCACAGTTCAGTTCCTGGGATGAAGCCCCACTGCAGGCTCCACACTGACACCAGGGAGCCTGCTTGGGATTCTTTTTACCCCTCCCCTTCCCCTTCCCTCTCCCCCTCCCCCTCCCCCACTGCACATGTGAGCGTGTGCGCTCAAATCTCTGGCAAAATAAACTTTAAAAAAAGAAAAGAAAATGTTTTGGAATGGGGAAATACTGTACCTGGTCCAAACACAGAACTTACTAGACTCAAGAATCCATTGATTCACTGATGTCCCAGCACTGTGGTGGATGATAGGTCTGATAGGTTTCCTAGCCTGAATGGAAAAACAGTTTTAAATTAAGTGCTGGCAGTTCCTTATCTTGAGTAAACACAAGTAGAGGGGCAAAGACAGAATTTATTTGCTTTTCCTACTTCTTTTCTAAACAGGCATACCTCTTACTAATGAAGCAACACAATGGACAACACAACGAAAGCAAATAAAAAGGATATTCAAAATGAGCCACCCAAAGAAGTCCAATTGCCTACCAGTGAAGCACTTCTAGACTATCAGTAAGCTTAGATTATGAAATCCAAACATCCCCACATGTAAATGGAAACCATTGTTAAAATTCATATAACTCCAAATGGACAGTAATGCACTCAAAAGTTGTCAAGAGAGCCAGGCTAGAGGCAGATTGGAAGCATAATTGAACTCTTGTGCTATGTGCAGACTTTTTTTTTAAGTTTTTAAACTTTGACTATAATATATTCCAAGTAGTAGCTGTGAAACCGCATTCATTAATGTGGTTTTGGATCTCTCTCTCCCTCCATTGTATTATTGGTCACTCTCCCACATACTGTGTACACTTTGTTGATAACAGCTGGCTGGCTTACCTCTTAAAATACAACAGAGAATAGTTAGTGTCATCTCCAGTGGCTACAGATCAAATCCAAAAGATAGAATTATTTTTAATAACAATATTTCTTAATGTCTCACTCCCAGGAGCTGAAGATAAAACTAAAGGTAATACCTATTCTATATTTATGTTTTCATAGATAGTAAACTCCTGGAGAGATTTTGAACCTCAGCTTTTGACACAGGGTAGGTGTTTTAATGTGTAATTCTTAAGGAGTGAATGAATTCATTTCATTCTTTTACACACAAGAATGTACTTCATAACCCTCAACAAGGTAGGTTTAGAAGGAACATACCTCAACATAATAAAAGCCATATATGAAAGCCATACAGCTAACATCATAGTCAGTGGCAAAAAACTGAGAGCTTTTTCAGGAAGGTCAGGAACACGGTCAGGAACAAGACAAGGATGTACGCTCTTCCCACTTTTATTCAACATAGTCCTAGCCACAGCAGTCAGCTAAGAAAAACAAATAAAAGGTATCCACAATGGTAATGAAGGAAGAAGTAAAACTCTATTTGCAGATGACTTGATACTATACATAGAAAACCCTAAAGACCCCACCAAAAAACTACTAGAACTGATTGATTTATTCAGTAAGGTCACAAGTTACAAAATAAGTATACAGAAGTGGATTGCATTTTCTATACACTAATAATGAAGTTGCAGAAGAAAAACTTAGCAAAAAAATCCCATTACAACTGCACCAAAAAGAATAAAATAGCTAGGAATAAACTGAAGGAGGTAAAAGACCTATACTCTGAAAACTATAAAACACTGATGAAAGAAATTAAAGATGACACTAACAAATGGAAAGATATTCCGTGCTCATGGATCAGAAGAACAGATATTGTTAAAATGTCCATACTACCTAAAGCAATCCACACATTTAATGCAATCCCTATCAAAATACCAACAGCATTTTTCACAGAACTGGAACAGATAATCCTTAAATTTGCATGGAACCACAAACAACCCTGAATAGCCAAAGAAATCTTGAAAAGGAAGAACAAAACTGGAGGTATCACAATCCCAGATTTCAAGATCTACTACAAAGCTGTAGTAATCAAAATAGTATGGTACTGGCACAAAAATAGATACATAGATCAACAGAGTATACGTGTGTGTGTGTGTATGTGTGTGTGTATATATAATATATATACACACACAATATATATACAATGGAATATTATTCAGCATTATTATTCAACATATACAATGGAATATTATTCAGCCATAAAAAAGAATAAAATCTTGCCATTTGCAACAACATGGATGGATCTACAGAGTACAATGCTAAGTGAAATGTTAAAGAAAGACAAATACCATATGATTTCACTTATATGTGGAATTTAAGAAACAAAACAAATGAACAAAAAGAAAAAAAAAGAGAGAGACAAGCCAAAAACACACTCTTAACTATAGAGAACAAACTGATGGTTACCAGAGGGGGTTGGTAGGGGTATGGGTGAAATAGGTGATGGGGATTAAGAGTACACTTAACATGATGAGCACTGAGTAATGTACAGTATTGTTGAATTGATATATTGTACATGTGAAACTAATATAACATTGTATGTTAACTATACTGGAATTAAAATTTTTTAAAAAGCATGTACTTCATTCATGCATTTACTGAACAAGTACTTGAATATTTACCATGTCCAAGGCAAGTGCTAAAGGACAACAACAAAGAGACAACCTGGTTCCTGCCCTGATGAGACATGGGAGACAGACATTAGACAACTAATTCAAGCTTTTTTTTACAAAATTGCATAGCTGCAATTAAGACACTATGAAAGAAAAGTGTAGGGTCCTGTGTAACAGTTTAACTAAAGGTTTAAACTATGGTCAGAGGTGTCAGGAAAAGCTTGTTGAGGAAGTGACGTTGGAGCTGATCTCTGGAAGAGGAATAGGTATTATGGAGAGATAAAGTAAAAGAGAGAAAAGCTTATGGAAAAAAATGCTGGAGTGAGGAAGAGGTTTCACAGCCCAGGAACTGAGAGAAGGCAGAGTGAGGGAGAAAGGGTAAGACTGAACTGATGATGTATGCAAGGGTCAGATAAACCGAGTCCAGTGGAATATTTGGGAGTCAGTATGAGAAAATATTTATTGGAGAGGAACAAGACTGAAAGTGGGGAGCCTGGAATGCTGGTGACTAGCCTGTGACACTGGGCTTCAAGAGATTTGTTTTTAACAACATTCAGATAAAATCTACCTCCTTCTTGAGAAACTCCAAATCTATCTGTCTGTTCTTTTTAGAGAGCAGTTGACTGAAAGGGTCAGAACACTGAGAAACCCAAGAAGGGACTTGTAACAAAGTTCCCTTTTATTTTTTACTTGAGATAACATCAAGTTATAACCAGAAACTACCCACACTCATTTGTCAACATAACTGAAAACTTCCCTCATCTTCGGAGAGGTGGACAAAAAGGCTCTAGGAATACAACCTGCTCTCTAATTTGCTGCCATGGTTTACAATGATGACATCCAAATACAACCGTTTCTCTTGTAGGTCAATCAGAGGCCAGTCTTTAACAGAGGTTTACAAAAAGACAAACATTTAAAAATTCTCATGATCTAGCACAAGATATAAACTGAACATCTCATGCTTTTGTTCTCTGCTTTGTTAAGACTAAACAAACAATCTCATGGGCTGAAACAGTCGAGGCCTGACTGTACCATACTCTGTTAGTGACACTTGACTCATTCCAGGTGTTCCCAGGTGACAGAACTTTTGTCACATGACAAATTGGCCAAAACACCCACCTCACCATCTGAGAAAGGATTGTCCAAGGGTCCCCTGGAAGTATCTTCCTTCTCTCTTACACAATCTTATTTTAGAACAAAGAGCTGGGAGCACATAATAGGTAATCAATGACTTCTGAACAACTGAACATTTTTTTAAATCTATCCCAAGAAAATAAGGTCATGAACCTCTATGATTGTGAAGAGCTGAAACTGTCAATGCCAAATCTATAAAGTGACACCATTTCTAGGTAATGGTGGTTTTTATTTTTTCCTTTGTACTTGTTTTCCCCCCAGTTTTCTACAATGTGTGAATAGATCTAGAAATAGGTATAGATATTATTATAGGTTAAAAAATAGATAAAAGTATAAAATTTTTAAATCCAGATTTATCTATTTTCCTTCTGAGAATTTTCAATGAAATTGCATGGAGGGAGAAAGTTGACACATTAATAACACTTTAATAATACAGCGAGGTAAGGGGGAAGGTGACACCTTGTATTACTAACCATTTCATATCACTGTGCTTCAGAATAATGTGTATCCTTTCCAAACGGCTTTAATATCTATTATCTCATTAGTTTATAGTCCAACTTGCTTCAGCATTTAGTGTGACATGTGGGCTACTATGGCATCTGAGAAAGTTATAAAAAGGAAAAAGTATATAGAGAAGAGTGAAGCTTGAACTCCCACAGTGGCTAAGAGTGTTGAGTTCTGAAGTTCAGTTTCATCTTCATGAGACCTAAGGAGGTTGAAGTAAATTCCAAGGAAAGACTCAGCTAACGTAGACCTATGACTACCATGTGAGCCACAATTGAGCCAATGAAGCCACCAAAATCTTTTGGGCATTTCAGAATCTCCCCCAGGCCTGCCGGTGCCATTTAGATCTTTCTGAACAGCTCACTGCAGAAGGAACAAAAGACAGAGCCCTAGGTCATTTGCCCCTAACTGCTCTGAGCAGAGGGGTGGCTGGCTGAAGTGTAAGGTTGCCAGATACAGCAAATAAAATTACCGGATGCGCAATTAAATTTGAATTTAAAATGAATATGAAATAATTTTTTTTTAATGTAAGTTTGTGCCATGCAGCAGCTGGGGTTGGGGCAGGATGTAGTCTCTGGACCCATCTTTGTATACTCAGTCAGCAGCAGGGAAGGCTCTCAGTGAAGCCATTAGTAAGTCTATTAACTAGACCATCCAAAGACTCTCTCAACCAATGGAGACTACATATTTGAGATTCATTTGCCTGCTTCACCCATACTGAGAGTTAGGTTGCCATATTTGTAATTGCAGAAATTGCCTAATGTGTGAACATTTGCATAGCCTTTTTTCAAATAATTCTCATAATATTTTTTATTTTTCTCCTTAAAATGGGAGGTAGAGAAGGCACTCCTTCAAAACTTTTGCATACCTAAGCTTTAGGTGAGAAGTAAAAAGATGGTTTATACCTACCTATAGACTTATTTATTATTATTGTGTGGAAACCACCCTTCCATTTAGCCTGTTATTTCCCCCATAACAATGGGTAAATAATATGATTGTGTGTTTACTTCTTTATTGTCTAATAAAATGTAAGCTCCTTGAGGGCAAGAATCACAGAGGTCTTGTTCAACACTATTTCCATAATGCCATAAACAATACTGGGCACAAAGCAGCAGCTCATTAAATCTTGTTATTTTTGAATGCATGAAAGGGAACAATGGTCAATTTAAATTGTATAATTTTTGAACTGAAAAACTAAAGAGCTCATCCCCTTCAATTCTTTTACCTACAGAAGAGTAAGGCAAGGCCTAACTAGGTGAAGAGTCCTTGGGCAGTTAGTGGAGAAGCAGGCCTGAAATCCAAGTTTCATAGTATCCAAACAGAGTACTTTTGCCACTAAAATGGATTGCTTGTTTTGTTTTTATGTTGCATTTTCTCATTATTGGGAAAGAAGGAGCCTTATTTTTCTCTTTACCAAATATGCAATATCACAAATATAAATGGTATTTTGGAGGAAGGGCTGAGGATATAAGACTCACTTCAACGAAATTTACTAAGCACTTACTCTATGCTAGAAACATTCACATACAATTTCTTATTTTAATCCTTATAGGATTAGGGCTAGGTATTGTTGTCACCACTGATAGCTTGGAAATTGATGCTCAGAGAAGTGACTTGCCTGAGATCATGTAGGTAAGAAGGGACAGGGACAAGATTGAAAACAAGAGTTGCTCAATCTTTAACAGCGTGTCTGTTCACTACACCACAGAGGTGCTATATATTTGTTTTGTTTTGTTTTGTTTTGTTTTGTTTTGTTTTGTTTTGTTTTAATTGAGGCAAGGTATTTACATGAAGTTGTTTCCATTGTGTTACTTTGGTCTCAGATTTAAAGTTACAAGATGTACTGGGTAGTAGAGATATACTTAGCACTTCAAATATTTATCACATAGCCCACATCAAAGTCTTCCTGCACCTTTCTGTCTCTCCTTTGTATCTGACAGATGCTCAACAAATACTTGTTGGGTATTAAAGAAATGTGTTTGTGTCAGGAAAGTTTTTATTATTTATAGAAGAGATGGTGTGCTAAGGAACTTGAACGAAAGATATGCCTAGTATATCTTTCTCTTTCAAGAAGATGTGCCTGCACTTATAAAGCCTTTGTTTTGTCATTTTTGTTTGAAATATTTAGATTTCTAGAAAGCAAGTTTTCTGTATGCCCTTCTTTAGGTTCCCTTTAAGCTGAATTATTTATAGATAGTTAGAAAGTATAAAAATTATGAAGTACAAATGGGGATTGATTTAAGAAAAAAAAACTTGAAGTTATCTCTCCAATATATATTTTAGTGAGGAAAATATACTCAGAAACACACACACACACACACACACACACACACACACAAATCACTTAAAAAGTTTTCTGATCCCTAAATGTGTTTTTATAATGTATCTAATACTTTATTTCAATTCAAATAATTTAGTTTAAAATTTTAAATTTGCCCCATTAATTTTCCAAGATAAATAATTGTAAAACATCTTATCTTTGTTTATTATCAGCTGTCAAATAAAGGAAAATGCAGTAGAACGGTTTATGGCTCAAATAAAGAGACTTAGAGAAAAGAACCAAAAGTATCATGAAAGAGTGAGTATAACATTTAAAGCTTATATCTAGTTATTAAACATTTACACAAATGCTTTAAAAATTGTGAATTATGATGACATGTACTCTAGGAAAGTATCTTCTTTAGTGCTTGGAATTGATTAATTTAAAATCTAAGTTTTTTGTACATGTAAGGCAAAAGGGTACTGCTGTTCCTATTATATTAATTACAGTGTCAAAGGAAGTCAGCTTGAGCTGTGTTATTTAGACATGATGACATTGAGTCTTGTGTTAAAAATTTTAAGGCTCTGAAACCACATTTATCATTTAATTTCTTATTTAGCCAAATGATAAAACATTGGGTCTCTGTTTTTAATTTCTATATCTTTTTGCTCTTAGATTTTCAGAGTGTGCATATGTAAATATTATTTGAAAAGTATAATCTCAGTTGTTAAAATGACTGATGTTTAAGATGATATGTTGTATTTATAAAATCAGATTGAAATGAATATCAAAGTCATGCTGTATATGACTAAGTGATAATTAACACAATTTTTCCCTTAAGGGGATAAGGAAACGCTGAGACTATTCTCTACTAAAACATTTATATGGACTCTAAAGCTTCCACAGTTAACTGTTTTATTTGGCTTTTGTCTAAAATGACTATATCTACAAGTTTTAATGGAGTCTGGGCTCAGAGACCTGAGATTGCATCCTGACTGTACAACTTAAGGCTGGTAGCATTTTGGCCAAAACTGATGTGAACCCCAGTTTCCCTCCTATAACATGGGATTCCTGTCTTCCAAATAGGGCTAATTTGGTCATTCATTCAGCAATATTTTGGGGACTAGACATGGTGGTGATATAACTGTGACCCTGACATTGTCGTGATTCTCAACGATCAGTTACTAAAGTCTGTTGATCAGAAACTCAGGTCTGTGGGTGAAAATGGAAAGGGGACATTTGGTCTAGGTGCTTGGATGCAGGTTCCACATGATGAGCTCCACAGCACATTAGATGAGTGAACTGCCGTCAAGGACCAATGCACACCACCCAGTCGTCAGCACTGGGACTTCCATTTGGTTGTGCAAATGACAACAGATCAGGACTGAGGGATCACTTTCCCATAGCCCCTCATTTGAAGCCAGAAACAAAATTCTTATTTTCATGACTATGGGATAGGCCTATGTCTTCTTCTGGGGTCATGTGGACCCAGCAGTGACGAACATGGAGAGGCAGACTAGTTCCAGCTATGTATCTATTTCTTTCCATTTATGCCGCTACTGCCACAGTTGAGGCTGCCACCAACTCTTACCCATCCTTCTTCTATTCAGTACATTTTCCACAGTGCAACCCTTTGAATACCGTAAACCTTTCAATGCTTAAAACCCTACAGTGGCTTTCTATGGTACAGAAAATTAAATCCATGCTCCTTACTAAAGTCTTTGAGGCCCTACAAGATCTGACCTCTGCTCACCTCTCCAACCTTGTCTCCAGTTGTTCCACGCTTTGCTCACCACTGCTTCTTTTAAATCTTGGAAAACCCAGTCTTGCTCGTTATTGTACCTTTCTTCAGGCTGTTTCATCCTCCAGAATGCTGTTCTCTTGGCCAGCTCCTTTTTGTTCTCCCAAACTCAGCTGGAATGCTCCATACAAATGTATCTCCATTATTAAATTGAAAGCTCTTTAGGGAGCAACAATCAAATCTTACTTACCTTTGTTTCTCTGGAAGGGCCCAGCATGAGTCGGTGTTCGATAAATATTTGTTGAGTTGATTCACACTAACACCAGTGAAGGAAACATTTTTGAGGTCACAGATATTTACTTGCTAAATTAAATATGACTCATTAACAAGACCTACTTTTTCTCTTCCATTAGGTCAAACTCAGAAATCCTTCCTCCCCATCATGTCCTCCTTTGTGTGAATTTTGTATGGACTGTCACTTCATTGATTATCTTTCTTTCTCTCTGTTTGTATGCTCCACTCATGTCATAGACATTTCATAGTTCACTGTGTCCACTTCCTTACCTCCATTTCAACCTTTCACTCGTGCTATTCCACCACACCTGCTAGGACAGAAGTTATTAATGACCAATTAGCCGGGTCCAATGGCCTCTTTTTAGTCTTTAATTTATTTCTCGTGCCTTCATCATCAGCCCTGTCATCTTGAAACTCTCTCTTCCTTTGGCTGCCAGCACATCCTTTAATATTCCCCCATATTCTCCAACCATTTCTTGTTTTTCATTCATTGCTCTTTTCCTGGAACCACCCCTTAATTAGGTATTTTCCAGGGTTCTGATCTCCACTCTTCTCTTTAAATCTAAAGGCCTTACTTAACACTATGGCTTCAAATGCCATCTGTCTGGTGATAATTCTCATATGTATATGTGGCAAATTTTCTTAATACTTACCCACTAAAAACAACTAAAATGAGCGTATGTAAAAACTGGTGAAATCCAAATTAAATTCTCTAGTTTACTTAATACCATAGTACAAATGTCAACTTCTCCATTTTCAGGTGCTGTGGTTATATAAGATGTCATCATTGGGGAAAGCAGGGTGTAGTAAGGCGAAGCTCTGTGTACTATTCTGGCAACTTCTTGTTCTTGCAAATCTTAAAAAGTTAAAAAGGCAGAGCCCATGAGATGGCCTTATAACAAAACAAAATCAGTTCTTTCTTTGTAGTTTATTTATTTAATCTCCTTTATTCTATTTTTATGGTGTGATAATGGTTTGCTTTGTAGGATAAATGTTTTTTTTTAAACACGTTGGTGAATATAGCTAACTAAATTGTATTTCATATATCACTCAAAATAATTTTTCATATATAGTGAATTTTGTAACATGTTATCAGACACATGTCCCATCCACTTATAATTCACTATGGGATTTGGGAAGTTTAATACAGATGCTATTAAATTTATATATAATGCCAAATATGATTTAGTCATGTTTATGTAATTTTTGAATACAGCTTTAGGACATATGATACTATTTTAATTTATAAATGAAAATATCATATGTTTTAAAAGGATAGTCATTGTGTTAAAAATTTGATCTAAGAGGACTGGATTCACTTTGACAAGTATTGTGCTAAGTATGGAAAGTAAAAGGAAAATTTGTTGATTCATTACACACTATTCTTTTATGAATTATATGTAGTGGTTTTTAAATGATCACTGTCTTGGGTATTCTTTGCCTATTTTTCAGCTGGAATTGATTTTGAGGCAATTATTGCCTTACTATGATTACCTAACATAAATAAAATCAGATAAAGATTTATTTAGTATTCGGACTATACTTGATAAAGGAATTTTCCATTTCTACAAAAATAAGTGGAAAAGTCCATATTTAGAAAAAGTATTAGGAGTGCAATAGTTTGGCAAGGGATATTTCCATTGCTATTATTCAAGTTTCTAAAAATATTTCATTTTCAGATAACTCATGTCGAGCCACAGTAATTCAATTTATTTATAAGAAAAGCAAAACATGAATCAATTTCATTTAAGAAAATGGAGTTATTTGAGAACTGATTAAAGAGCAATAAATTGTTTATCAGTTGCTAATATTGATTGATCTTCATTTTTTAAATTAAACTTTTTTGAAATAATTACAGATTAGCATGCAGTTATAAACAAATAATACAGAGAGATCCTGTATACCCATACCTGGTTTCCTATAACATATTACAGAACTATAGTACAATATCACAAGTAGGATATTAACATTAACAATATTGACATTGATACAGTCAAGGCATAGGACATTTCCATTAACACAGGTGTCTCTCATATTATCCTAATATAGCTACTCACTCATTCCCAATTCTGCCCCTTCATTAGCTCCTGGCAACCATTAACCTGTTCTCCATATTTAGAATTTTGTTATTTTAAGAATGTTATATAAATGGAATCATATAGTAAGTAATCTTTGGAGATTGGCTCTTTTCATTCAGCAGAATTCTCTGGAGATTCAGTTTGCTGCATGTATAATTAGTTGGTTCCTTTTATTCATTTTTATTTCATGATATGAATATATCACAATTTATTCAACCATTTACCTTTTGAAAGACATGTGAGTTGTTTCCAGTATTTGGCTATGATAAATACAGTTTTGTTAGCATTGTATTAATGTGAATATAAGCTTTCATTTCTCTGAGATAAATGCCTAAGAGCCTAGTTGCTGAGTTGTATGATAGGCAAATGTTTAGTTTTATAAGAAATTGGCATCCTTTTTAGCAGAGTAGCTGTACCATTTTACAAAGGAGTCAACTTTCAAGAGGAAGAGAGAAAAGAGGGATAAGGGGGGGAATAAGAGAGCAGAGAAGGAGAGAGTTTGAGAGAGGAGGGGGAGAGCAGATTTATAAAAAGTTTTTAAAGCTGAGATCTGACAGCATGTAAGGCTCTGGTCCAGATGTGGCATCCTGCCTTGGCTGTTTGGTCATAAGAAAAAATTAAAATCCTCTTTCTGCTTAGGCTAGTTGCAGTTAAATTATTACCTTTGCAACCAAAGCGTCCTTTTTCTGAGTCTGTTGTCCCCATGAAGCCGGAACTCTGACCATGGACACCTCGCCTTACATCTTTTAACCTCAAAATGGAGACCAAAAAACATGTTTCCATCAGTTTCAGTGAAAGTATTTCCAGGGAAGGACTCTGAGCATATGCTTGCTTGAGACAACATGCTCAACCTGGACAAATCCAGTGGCCAGGAGAAGGTGCCACTGTATTTTGTGTATAGTGTTCACTGATGTACTCCTAGTGTCTAGAAGACCTCCTGGCACATGGTAGATGCTCCATAAATACTGACTAAATGAATGACAATCGCTGGAGAAGAATGGTATTAGTGGGAGATTGAAGAAATTGGCCTCCAAGGTCTAACTTTAATGTTCACTGATCCTATAATAGAGTGATAGACTAGGAAATTAATAACACAATTTTTTTAAATGTAACTTTCTATCCAATAGTTACTATGTTGATGGGTTTAATTTTATTTTGAGTCTTCCATATTCCATAAGCTTTTAGAGATATTGTATAAACTTACATCATTAAATGTTTTTTTTCTCATTTTGCAAGCCTCAGTGTGACTCTGTTTTGAGGCAAATCAATGTAAATACTTGAGCAGGTGCTGTTACCTACTGTTGATTGTCATGACAGAACAGACGCTTGAAGGATGAACAGACTTGGCACATACGGAACCTACTGAAAGAGCTGAGCGAAGAGAAGTTGGAAAAATTACCAGTTGTAACAAGAGAAGATGTTGAAGAAGCAATGAAGGAAAAATGGAAGTTTGAAAGAGACCAGGAAAAAAACTTAAAAGGTGACTTAGGAACTTGGAAAATTATAAAGCTGCATCAAATTATTTCTTGAATGTGTTAATGCTTTTGTCTCCTAATATGTTCAAAATGCCATGAACATGTTTCAGATGAGATCATTAACACCACAAGCACACACACGTGTGGATAAATGGACAGGTGAGGGAAATAACAAGTGGGCAGAGCTACTGAAGCCAAGTGAGGAGGAGGAGGAAGGGCACTGATCAAAAACAAAGACAGAAGAAAACCACCTGGGTCTTGACACTAGATAACATCCTGTTAGCTACCACCCTGAAGTTCTCACAGTGGGGATTTGTTCTTTCTTGGGGAAATTCTCTTGTTTGGCAGTTTCTTTGACTTCAACTTCAGTTCAGACTTGGGAACAAGGTGAATATTACCATAAAGCTTCCCCCCACACCAGTATTGCTAAAGGAGCAAACACTCCCATTTAGGTGAAGAGAGGGATTAGAGTTGACCAGGGGGAAGGTTGGCGGACATGGATAGAAATGATGCTAGGTGTAGAAGATGAAAGACCCAGGATTTCCCAGGAGGCCCAGGACCCTCTTGTCATGGGCTTAGGAAATACCGTGGTCCTGTGGGGAATTAGACATAGCTTTGACACATGCATTAAAAAGAGATTTTCAGGGCGTCTGCGTGGCTCAGTGGGTGGAGCAATTGACTCTTGATTTCAGCTCAGGTTGTGATCTCACAGTCATGAGACTGAACCCTGAGTCAGGCTCCACACCAAGCATGGCACCTGCTTAGAATTCTCTCCTCTGCTCCTCCCCAACTTGTGCACTCACACTCTCTCAAAAAAAAAAAAAAATGTTTTTCATTCCTTTATCCTCAACTTGCTGCTAAGATTTCCAGAACCACTTTTGCCAGGACCTCTATAAGTATCATCTTAGCTAGGAAGCTGGAAAACTTGGGAAAAGACATTGAGTGTTCTCAGGAAGCAGTACTAGAAGCTGGGAGGCAAAACAAGGACTTGCTTCCCTGAATGTGTCCCAAGTATTTCAGAGAGCCCACTTACCCAAGCACTTGACAAAGAGCGAGCACACCATCTGTAATTATTTTTGGTTTTGAATGAAATAGTTAACAACACAAAAAAAACGGCAATCAGAAAACTTCATTTTTAGGGGTCTCCACAACTGTTCCCATAAGCCTGTTCTGACCCATCTTCTTATGGGCAATGATGATGTCATGAGGTGGTAGATACTGTATTTCTCAGGGCTCCTTTCCAGGAGAGTTCTGCTTATGCTTGGAAGGAGTACTTTAATAAGTCCCTTGAGGTGGGAGTGAGACCACAAAGGATACTCAAATGCGCTCATGAAACTGCCTTCGCAGGGAAATGAGCCCAGCTAGCAGAGGTGTGCCTGTTTATGGTTTGGGCTGAGTGATGGAACGTGTGTGTCATACGAGACTGGCGCCGAGCTGGGTGACCAGGCACAGAGGAGGAGTGCTGGGCATGGGAGGTGATCCAAGAAAGAAAAGAGCCCACAGGTGCCAAAGGAGAGAGAGGAAAGTGAGAGGGCAGGTGGCTCTGAAAAGGCTTTCTGATGCAGTTCTGTCAGGTATCAGGTAGTCGCTTACAGGCAAGCCAGTTTGGGGTGGCAGAATCTCAGACCCAGCCAGACCTACAGAGTTAGAATCTGCATTGTGACAGACCCTAGAGGATCCCTATGCGTAGGAAGGTTTGAGAAAGACTGAGGTAACCCTTTTTTTTTTTTTTTCCAACTTAGGACTCTTTAGTCTCAAGGATAAAAATTTAACCCAAACTATAGCCTAAGCTTAAGGAGGATGTTAATTTTTTCATAAAATCAAACAGAAAAGGCAGATTGCTACTGACCTGGACCCACCAGAGCCTCACATACTGTTAGAGTTCAGTTTGTTTGTTTTTTTAATCTATCTCCTCTGCTTCTCCCTCTTTCTTCCCCCATTGTCCTCCTCCTCTACCTCTTATCCTTCTCCTCTCTCTGTCTTCCCCCTGAAAGATGGCTCCTTTAACTGAAGCTATTGTCCCCAGGAGGCTGGAACTCTGACAATAGACACTCCTCACCTTACATCCTTTTAACCTCAAAATGGAGACAAAAGAGACATGTTTTCCACCAGTTTCAGTAGAAGGACTCTGAGCATGTGCCTTCCTTGAGACACATGCTCACCCCTGGACAAATCCTTATGTCCAAGAGAAGGGACCACTGTAATTGGCCTACTGATTTGACAAGGGGTAGGAGAAGGGAAGGGAGATAGGTTCTGGGAAAGTATAACAATAGCCGCTACATCCACCTCTTTTCCAGAATCTTCAGTGACATTAACCAGCCTTCCCCTCAAAGGCTGAATGTGGCCCAGGGCTGAGATAGAAGCAATCTTTTTTGTTTTTTGTTTTTCAATATATGAAGTTTATTGTCAAATTGGTTTCCATACAACACCCAGTGCTCATCCCAAAAGGTGCCCTCCTCAATACCCATCACCCACTCTCCCCTCCCTCCCACCCCCATCAACCCTCAGTTTGTTCTCAGTTTTTAAGAGTCTCTTATGCTTTGGCTCTCTTCCACTCTAACCTCTTTTTTTTTTCCTTCCCCTCCCCCATGGGTTCCTGTTAAGTTTCTCAGGATCCACATAAGAGTGAAAACATATGGTATCTGTCTTTCTCTGTATGGCTTATTTCACTTAGCATCACACTCTCCAGTTCCATCCATGTTGCTACAAAAGGCCATATTTCATTCTTTCTCATTGCCACGTAGTACTCCATTCTGTATATAACCACAATTTCTTTATCCATTCATCAGTTGATGGACATTTAGGCTCTTTCCATAATTTGGCTATTGTTGAGAGTGTTGGAGATAGCAGCAATCTAACCAAATAAGAGGACAGATCATCAGATAGGTTATAGCAGTATTAATTGTTTAATGGCAACAAGTGCCATTTATTAAGGGATTTAAAAATATCTTATTTACATATTTGGAAAAAGACATGTCTGGAGTCCTTCTGGCCCTCTGTACTGAAGAACATCCCTCTGGCCTGAATGGAGTGTCTCAGTCATTCCATAAACATTTATTGAGCACCAACTAATTGCCAGACTCTGTGCCGAGTGCTGGATTTACACACATGAACAAGATGTGGTCTTGCCTTCAGGGAGATCTCAAACCAGATGGTGTGTGGCATTGAGACAAATAGCCATTCACTTCACTGTACCTTGTTCTTTGCATGCTTCCATTTCCAAAATATTTAGAAGCATGAGACCCCGCCTAAAGATTGAGTAACATATCACGTTTAGCAAGTGCATCAGGGTGAACTAAAAGTTTATACAGTTGAGATAGCTCAATTGCACATACTGTCCTAGTGAATTTATCTTTCACTCTGAAGGCCTTAGTGGGGGCAGGAGAAGACATGGTATCATTTGGTATGATACGGTATCATTTGGTATGATATGGTATCATTTCACACAAGGGAAGCCCAAACAATGAACTTTAGATAATGGAATCAGCCAACTTACTTACAAAAATGGTTGCCAAGGACAGCACAAGGATACAAGTTGAGGTCACTTTGCCCAGAGGCATAATGGTCAGAAAAATCACAATTTATTAATAAAAAGTATATGCAACATAATCTTGTACAAAAAAGGACTCTTATCAAGCTATCATGGGAAAAATTTAAGCTTATGGGTTCCTAGGCATATAGGTTGTCTATTATAGCTGTCAGTCACAGCCTAAAACCACACATCTACTTTATAATTGGAAGTTTAATTTTACTTAGATTATGAATTATGAGGGATAAACAACAGTTCGAATAGTTTAGATTTCCTTTAATTGGAGTTAAAAGCTTGTATTTATGAATTAACAGCATTGTAGTATCAGACCTTAACTTCATAAAATCTGATTGCAACATATAATGGTTGCAAGAACAAAAGAAATGACATGGTATCTTTATTTTCTTTCAACAGATATGCACATGCAAATAAATAATGCTGAGAAACTATTTCTTCAGAAACTCAGTGAGAAGGAATACTGGGAAGAGTACAAGAACGCAGGGAGTGAACAACATGCTAAACTCATTATCTCCTTACAAAATGACATCAATACAGTTAAAGAGAATACAGAGAAAATGTCAGGTCAGTTGAGACAAAGCTAGTTTAAATTCAGTAGAAAATCTTCGGAGAGCAGCCCTGTGGTAGAAGGAAAAAAAACGCACACTCCCTGAATCATTCTTTACTCTCTGCTATCAGCACAAGTAGCTATGAACCTAAGGGTGAAGGTGGAAAGAGAAGGTTGAGAAACTCTCCCAGGACTGCCAGTGAAACTGAGAAGGATGGAGGGGTGGGTGCCGGGGCAGTGGAGAATCCCTGAGACCAGATGTCTTAGAGAAAGAAGCTTCGTTCAGTGGATGGTGTCTGTATGCTCCCACACGTAGGTCTGGGGCAATTCTATCGGGGTGGAGGCAGGGGGGTCCTGGGACAGGGTTACATTAGAAAAGAAATTTTACCTGAGACAAGCTTAAAACAGCTTAACCAAGCTATAAAACCAGAATCATTGTAGAGAAATGCCCAAGTAAATGCTAGGTTATGGTCAGAAAGAACTGAAGAACAAACATGAGATGGGAAATGGGAAGAACAAAAATGAGAAGGTATGGAGAAGGATGGCATCAGGCGAGATGAAACTTACCAGGACTAAATCTGGGAACCATGAGGCTACATGTCTGTCCCTGTGGTTAGCATAGTGGCTTAAAAAAACAAAAACAAAAAATCAGAGGCCCAGAGACAGAAAAGTCATGGGATAGAATAAATGGAGTAATCTGATGACCCAAAAGACCACTGTGGCTGGATGACAATTCTGAACCCAGCTGGTGATGGTGCCCTATGTTGGGGAGGTGTTCCTGTGGCATAATTTCCATCCCCACCTCTGGGGCCCTCTTGGGATATTCCACATCTAGACCAATTTTTCTGTAAAGTTCTCAGCTCAGGGCTTCTGCACCACAATGGTAGTGTAAATTTGGCCCAAATCAGACTGGACTTGGAGTTCTAATCTTTCAAAAGGTTCTCCTCCTCAGAAGAAAAGTAGAACATAAAAGGGACACCTTCCTACCCCTGTACATCCCCCAGTCACTCAGATACTCTGTAGATAAAACCACAATTACCAATTTCTCATATAGCCTCCATCAGAAATATTTTATATCAAAATATACAAAGCATGCTACAAATACAATATATGAACATTCTTATAGATCAGTACATATTAGGATGTCTTCATTCTTCCAGTGGCTACTTTGTTTTGTTCTGTTACAATTTTTTTTTTTTTTTTTTACCAGTCCCCTACTCACAAGCATTTAGGCTATTTCCTGTATTTTACTATTACAAATAATGCTGCAAAGAATATTCTTATATTTATATAATTTCATTTTTGGGTATCTCTAGGGAGGAATGGCTGGCCCAAAGAGCCCATTTATTGATTTATTTTTTATTTTGATAGGGATGGCTCTCTGTAGATCTTGTACCAAGTTTATTTCCCCCATATGGATGAAGATGCCTATGTTCCCACATCTTCAACAGCAGGGATGTTAGCTAACTTTTTTTGTTCTTTGTCAGTCTTAAAAGTAGAAAATGGTATCTTCTTGTGGTTTTAATTTCCACTTCTCTTATTATACTTGATAGTGAGTATCTTTCATAAGGTCAGGATATGTATTGAATTTCCTTTTCTGTGAATCATCTGTTTGTATCCCTTGCCCATTTTTCTACTGTGTGATGGAGCTCTTTACCTTTTAAGGAAATTAGCTCTTTAACTGTGATATAAAGTACAAATATCTTCCTTATTTGTCACTAGTTTTCTGTTTGTGGGGTATATTATGAAGACATTTTGTAGTTTTGGAGTGCCCAAGTTCGGTTTTTATTTTAAGATATCTGAGATTATAAATAGTCTAATATTTCTTCTATTAGCCATATTTATGGCTTCATTTTAATATTTAAATCTTTGGGTTTTTTGTGTGTGTCTATGAGGTGGGAAACCAACTTTATGTTTTGCCAGTTGTTTTTCCAGTTGTCCTAACATCACTTCTCAGCTAACTCATTTTAACCTTACTGATTTGAAATGCTGATTTTATCATACTTTAATTTCCCATGTGTATTTGGGTCTCTCTTTATCTTTCTATTCTGTTCCATTGATCTATGTATTTGTGTACCAGTATCATACTTTTAAAATAGTTATTGTTCTGACATGTTTAAAATTTTTTTAAGTTTTTTTCCCCAACATTTCTTTATTTTATATTTTTAAATTAGGAAGAGTCATCTTCTCAGATAAACTTATTATGTTGATCAGAAATTTGGATGATTTCTTTCGGTTGAAAATTGTCCTGCTGTTGAATCCAACTTTGGGATGATGGTAATGACATTTATACATTGAATAACTTCCTGGTTGAACCTTGGTCTGTAGCCAGCTTTAGGTGTCATGGGAAGTAGTTGTTGTGGGATTGTTTTACTTGTCATTGAATTTAGGCATTTCTCCCAACCACGCAGTTAGCAGCAGCAACTCTGCCTGGGGGCTATTAAAATATTGGGGCCATTAACTGGACAATGAATATGAGCAGAACACTTGCATCTATTTTTCCGGAGCCTTACTATTATAGTGCCCTTTTTCTCCCCCACTGCCTCTCTTCTTCCACGATTTTTCTGGAATTTTTCTCCCACAACCATGATCATGGACTTTGTGTTAGTTAGACTGGGTTTACTAGCAAGGAACACGTATTTTAGGGACGGGGCGGGGGGAGTTACTGAAGGAGGATATTAAAATAAAATTCTTTAGTCTCAGTTAAACTGGAGTGGCAATATAACAGACACCACATCAGAGTAAACTGAGATACCACCATGCAAATGAGGCAGAAAACTGGTTTCATACCTTCAACCACTGAATTCCAGTCTGTAAAAGGAGTTGGATAGGTCAAACAAAGATTGTTGGAAATTAGGGGACAGTGTTTAGAAAGAGATCTTGGTGTGCTTTACGTCCTACATTGTCCCCCAAAGGGGCAGGTGAAGGGTACTTCCTCCTTCATCTCAAATCAAGACGAAGGGTCTTCAAGGGAATTCCTCTGATTATTCAGTATGTGTCTCCTGAAGTTTGGGAGACATGGAGGTCTAGTTTATGACCCACCCCTGAGAAATCTAAGGAATAAGGGACTAACTAATCATTCTGACAGCAGAGCAAATATGAGGAGGCTGCTGTCCTGAGCTAGGGCTGTGTCTTAGTCCATTCAGGCTGCTGTAACAAAGTGCATTAAATGTGTGTCTTATAAACAACAGAAATGTATTTCTCACAGTCCTGAGGCTGGAAAGTTCAAGACCAAGGTGCCAGCAAATTTGGTGTCTGGAGAAAATCCACTGCCTGGTCCATAGGCAGCCATCTTTGGTGGAAGGGGCAAGAGAGCTCTCTGGAGTCTCTTTTGTAAGGGCACTAATCCCACTCACGAGGGTTCCACCCTCTTGACCTAATGACTTCCCAAAGACCCCATCTCCAAATGCCATCACACTGAGGGTTAGGTTTCAACATATGAATTTTGGGGGACACAAATATTCAGTCTGCAAGAGGCTACACTTTCAAGAATTTGTTATGGCAAAGCATGAAAGAGTTTTTCTTGTGAATATGCTATGAGGGAGGGCTAGTACACTGTCCAGTTAGATCTCGGTGATGATGTTCCAACAGAGGAATTAGAGGCCAGCATGTAAGGGAGGGAGGAATATATTGAGAGCCAGAGGCCAAAGGAAAAGTTGTTAGCCAGCCATTAAGGACAGGACATCCCCCGCATCAAGGGAACTCAGGTGAAATAACTAGCAATGGGGAAGGTGGTCCTCTGAAGAACCTATAAGAACACCTCCATGAAAAAGACATCAACCTTAAGCATCAGCTAGGACCAGAAAGTGCAACATTAACTTGAGACAGTATCTGTCAAGTGAGAGCTGTCTTGTCCCTTTCCATGCTTCCCTTCATCCCTAAGGGAAGAGGAAGCTCAAATCAGAGGATATAGTTGTGCATCTAAGCTGGAAGGAAATAGCCAGAGTTTTGAATAAAATTTAAAGTTTTGTTTATTACAAAAGACTGGATATATTAATTACCAATTGAGAACCTCTTATCATCACAAAGGAAGCAGAAAAATCAGAAATTTGCCACATATCTTGTTGAGAGAATTACTAGCTTCACAGTATGAATTTTAAAGGGGAGAGAAAAAACTGAGGTTGCTTGATGTCCCATGGTCATGTTTGTTGAATATAACACTTATAATGAGGAATACAAAGTTTGAAGATGGAAACAGAAGCCTATCAGATAAGTGGTGGCTATAGGGATGGCTCCTCTCTACATTTATCTCTCACGGACTGTCTCCTTCAGATGTTCCTCTGCTTTGCTTTGCTCTGTCCTGTCCCCATTCTCTTCTTGCTTCCCAAAGACCAGTTCTTGCAGTTTTCTCCATCTCCTTCCCTATAGCCTAAGACCCCTGAGATTCTGAAGAGCTGGAGTGATCACCTACCTAATCAGAGATGAGCAAAGACCTTTGTCCATGCCTCCTTGTGGGTAATGAGTCAGCGCCAGCACAAACCATTCTGTGGTCAGCTATCCAACACTGCCTTATTCAGTATGTCCCTGAGCTCTAGAAGGAAGCGGGAGGAAGCACCTAGAGCTTCTTCCCTGAACTTTAGCTGGGAAATGTTGGGATAGTGGGTATAGGAAACATGGTCACTAATGTATCCAGGACAAGGCTCTGACTCTCAATAAAAGGATGAAGCCCAGCAATACAGAAAGCATGGGGTTATTAAGAGTCATTAGATATCAGAGCCACAGAGCATTTTTACTTTTGCCCTTCACCAGACATACAGGACAGGAATCTCTAAAATTTCTTTGTACGCTAATAGTGAGTTAAAAGATTTGGGTTCAAATACAGTTACAAAAAAGTAGCATTACTTCTTTGAACATTAATTTCTTCATCTGTAAAATGGGAATCCCCTGGTGATATTCAAGAGAGCGTACAAGACAGGCCACCACCACAGGAGGGGGGATGGTCAGTAGGGTGAAGTTGTGTGACACCGACACGTGTGAAAAGTGGACAACAGACCCCCAGAGAGCTGTGGAGGAACAAACCAACTCAGAGCAGATACAACAGGGAAGGTAGAACAATGCAAAGCCAGCTTCAGCCAGGGGGGGCTTTGAGCTCAGCTTCTGAGAAGCGGCCACAGAGACAGGAACCTGAGCAGTCCAGAGTTTAAAGGCACAAAGCCATAGTCGCCCATGCTCAAACTTCTATGAGGAGACATTTATATACTCATAGCTTCTTTGGCTGTATTCGCAAATGTGTGGTTAATAACTATTTCTCAAAACATCTTGTGAATCACAAAAGAGAGCAACGAGACTTTTACATCCTCCCTTGTGCTTGTTACTCTGCTTTTAAGAAGATAAAAAGTCCACTGAATTCTATATGGAACTTGGAACAGAGCTGGATATTTTTGTTGCTGTTTTAGTGTTAATATGGCAATAGAAAGAGGTATAATTTTAGTCAGAGCATATCTGATCATCTGTTTTTTATGATTTATAGCAAAGAATTAATATTTAATGTTATCAAGCTCCCAGTTTTACGGTTTCTTTCAGATGCTAAGAATGAAAAATCCACTATAACTAAACTCCTGATCCATAGCAACTTTTAGATTGCTTGTTGTGTATTGTTGGGTAGAAATTTCAAATAAATATCCAGCCTTAGTCTAGTGGACTAGGTACTGAATTGAAAACAATTTCTATCAGAGATGAGATTGGAATGATTAAAATATTCAAGTGATTACCCCGGATGAGTAAGAAAAATACAGGCTATATAGATGAGTACATGTGCGTTGGAATAACAAAGAGTTTCATTTTCTTATTCTCCAGATGTCAAGTTAGATTAGTCCCCAAAACACAACTCTTGTGTTTGTTAACTGCTGCCTCAGTCAGACACTCCTGTTCCAATTCTGTTAGAGGCAGAAACTGACCTGCCCCCTTTCTGGCCACTGGGCAACCTGGGAGAGCTCCCCCTTCTCGCCCTCCCCTTCCCACCACAGTCACAACTGAAGGCCATCATTTGCTGCTGCCCTACCTGGTGGTGAAGCCTCAGATCACTGCCCGCCAAAGACTTGCACATTTAATTTTCTTCAACATATTCTTCATTATCTGTTGTGTCCCAGAGACTGCAGGAGAAGAAAGGTATGGAAGAGGAATTTTTACTCTGGTCCCCTTTCCAGAACCTCAGCTCCAACCTACTAAAAGACCAGATCTGCAGATCTCCTTCCCTGTAGCCTAAGACCCCTGAGAGTTCTGCTTTGACGGACTTGCTCTGGGGAGAAAATGTTCCCTTTGACACAGTGTCCTAAATGGCAGTTAGGTTCCACAGCACCACTCCTACAAAAGTATTGTTTAGTTACAGAATAAGTTAAATGGGTTTCTGTGGACCAGTACAGAAATCTAGCAAATACTTATCCTTCAGATGTTATAAATAAAATACAACTAATAGCAACTTATAACATAGATGCTATCATCAGGTACAACTAACTTTATTCTCAGATTTGTGTAGTGTGGTTCCCTCCTGTTGCACATTGCTGACTACCTCACCTCATTCAGTCTTTACCTCCTCAAAACTTTCTCTGAAATGGAGAATTTTAGTTCTGCTTTATCACACATATCACCACCCAAAATATTATTTATTTGGTTGGTTACTTACGGTCAGGCTTCCGTACTGGAATGTACCTGTCATAAGGGCAGGTGATTTGTTTCTTATTCAGCAGTGTTCCCAGCACCTTAAGTAGTGACCTGCACATCAGAACACATTGCTCCTGGTTCGTTGAATAGAAGATTAACAAACTGGACTCATTATGCACCTTTCTTCCTCTCCACTCTCTACAGAGACCTTAATGTCACTACTTCACTTTCCTTAAACAGAAGTGTTGATATGATCACTAAGCATCTTTCAAGGCCTAAGATTTTATGATCCTTTGCTCTCTCCTTTCTGACTATGACACAAGAACCTTTGGAAAGAATAAAGAATCCTGCATTTCTTCATATCTCTCCTCCTTTCTTGCTCTGAGCCCAACTCAGAACCAGGGGCTGACTTCCACAGCCCCTCCACACCTCTCCCCTCTTCTGGCTCTGTCTTTCCTGCCCACGGAGACACATGCCTAGAATACTGGAAATTTAGTTAGATGAAGTCAGAAGTACAGGATGTTTCTTGTGCAGATAATCAGATCTTCTTTATGTTTCCATTGTGCAGTCAGAAGTGTGTGATATGAAAGGTAGATGGCTGCACACATACTAAAGTATTGGAAATTCTCCCTTTGGAGAGACAATTCTTTGAAAATACAAATATTCTTGGAAGAGATATCATCTTAAACCAATTCACATTAAGGTGTTAGTAAATTATTGGAGCATTTCTTCTAATTGAAGGTACTAGATGCTTCAGTAAAAATGTACCCTGAAAATTCAGGGGGGAAAAATATGTAGAAAGGAGGGGGGAAGATCATGGAAGATAACATTTATGAACACCATAGTTTTACCTAGGATTAGTCTTTTTTAAATTTTTTTAATATTTATTCATTTTTTGAGAGAGAGAGAGTGAGAGAGACAGAGCGCAGTGGGGGAGGGTCAGACAGAAAGGGAGACGCAGAATCTGAAGCAGGCCACAGGCTCTGAGCTGTCAGCACAGAGCCTGACATGGGGCTCTAATTCACGGACAGCAAGGTCATGACCTGAGCCAAAGTTGGACACTTAACCAACAGAGCCACCCAAGCACCCCTTTCCTAGGATTAATCTTGTTGAGACTTCTAATTTTCTTTTTAAAGAACACTATAAAGTCACTCTGGAAGATGCTAGAAAGAGAATAATCAGAGAAACTTTGTTGCAACTGGATCAAAAGAAGGAATGGGCCACGCAGGTATATTTCAATTTTCTTAAAAACAAAAGTTCTTCCCCTATTTTTTTCCCATGGTATATAACAATGATTAAGATCTTGAGTTCTAAAGTTAGTTTAGTTTAAATCACAGCTGTACCACTTACTGGGAATGTAAACTAAATTTATCACTTGACTTTTCTGGGCTTCAGTTTCCTAATTTATATATATATAAAAAGATTGGCAATGATATTTACCTTTAAAGACTACTATGAGGATTAAATGAGATTTTTTTTAAATTTTAGAGTGGGGGGGAAGGCAGAGGGGGGAGGAATCTTTTTTTTATATATATTTGTTCATTTTTTGAGAGAAAGCATGCCCATGCACGTGAGTGAGTGAGGGAGGGAGGGGTTGGGGTTGGGGAGGGGACAGAGAATCTGAAGTGGACTCTGCACTGATGGCCGGGAGCCCCATGTGGATCATGATCTGAGCCAAAGTTGGATGCTTAACTGACTGAGCCACCCAGGCACTGAGAGAGAGAGAGGGAGAGAGAAAGAGAGAGAATCTAAAGCAGGCTCCATGCTTAGTGTAGAGCCAGGCATGGAGCCTGGCACAGCACTCGATTCTACTATCCTGGGATCATTGACCTGAGCCAAAATCAAGTCAGATGCTCAACTAACTGAGCCACCCAGATTGAGCCACCCGGGTGCCCCTAAATGAGATGATTTAAGTAGCATAGTGACTCATAAAAAATAAAAAAATTTAAAAAAGCTCAGTAAATTGTTACTCAGTTATTTTTAAGTAATAATAATGACTACAACAAATTATCAAATAAAAGTTTTGGATGTGTTATAGAATGAAATATGATTTGTCTAAAAAGTACTTTCATATATATCCAAACCTAAGAAAGTACTCCACATTGCTAGAGGTTTAAAGATTTGGGACATAAAAAAATGTTTGAGATATGGTTTCCAATATTATATGTTTTCTAATCCTTTTGTTTTTCACAAAATATCTGAATCTTTTCTTTTCACTGTTCTTCCCCTGTCCCCAGACTACCTTCTTAGTTAGTGAGGTCCCCACTGGGATTGTCTCTTCATCAAGAATATCTCTTCTTCAGAATCATAAGCACTGGTCTTCTCTAAAGTTCCTCATTGAATTTCAGTTGCTTTGGTTTGTTGCTTACGTGTTAGTTTAGTTGTTCTTTCAGTTACCATCCCATTGCATGATTTTTACAGATTTATGCAAATATAGAGGACTATGGAGAACTTGCCAATAGTTTACTGCCCATAAAATTCAGCCCCTTTGTGACAGAATATGACTAAATGGTGAAATCAACATTAAAATGATCTGAACATAGTTAAGATGATTAAAAATGCATCTGTAGGGGCGCCTGGGTGGCGCAGTCGGTTAAGCGTCCGACTTCAGCCAGGTCACGATCTCGCGGTCCGTGAGTTCGAGCCCCGCGTCAGGCTCTGGGCTGATGGCTCAGAGCCTGGAGCCTGTTTCCGATTCTGTGTCTCCCTCTCTCTCTGCCCCTCCCCCGTTCATGCTCTGTCTCTCTCTGTCCCAAAAATAAATAAACGTTGAAAAAAAAAATTTAAAAAAAATGCATCTGTAAATCAAATATCTTTCAAATATACATATTCAATATATAATGAAGACTGTTCCAGATACTGTTCTGAGCCTTTTATATTTATGTCTCTCAATAATCCTATAAGGCAGGGACTTGCTAATGAGAAGGCTGAAGCACAGAGAAATTTTGTGACTTTCCCAGAGCAAGTGGCAGAATCGAGAGATTCAATTTGAGGTGTCTTCTTCAGATCACTGCTCTTAATCGTTACACTATACATTTTCTTTTCTCTACATAATTCACACACATGAATGAAATTTCCCCATTTTTATCTGGCTGTTTTAGCATACATTTAACTTCTGATAATCCACTGTTGTACAACCTCGGCTGCAATGTTGGAGTCACCTGAGAAATTGGTTAACTCAGTCAGTGCCTGGGTCCTGTGCACAGAGATGCTCATGTAATTGACCTACAATGTTGCATTGGCTTCTGGATTTTTCAAACGGTCCAGGAGATTCTAGCGTATGGCCAAAGTTGAAAACCTCTGCTCCATTTTTGGTAAATGAAGCCATTAGCCATTTAACTTCAGTTATGAGCTATGTCCTGCTTTTGTTCAAATGAAATTCTGTGTTCCAGGAAACCTTAGAATTATCAGTTGTAGCTGGAGTATAAAAGTTCCTAGTTCCTGGGAAATACAGGTCCACTCTTAGTTTAATTAGTGTGATTTAAATAAAAAAATTATTGCAAATCTTCCAACACTAAAGACTTAGATAAGTTTATTCTTAACATAGTTTTAAATTATTCCTGTGAATGCTTATGATCTATAAGAGTTTTCCTAATTTCTCTTCTTTAGGTTGTGCCCTTCAGTCACTGAATATGGAATTTATAACATGGTATCCATATAAAAGTACCTCACAGATAAATACAATCTTTCATCCACTATAAAGTTCAAGCAAAACTATAAATATACAAGTAATTGAAAATGAATTTACATTTTGTGAACCTACTGACAAAGTAATACTTTTCCTGTTTTCTTCATCTAAAATAACTTTCTCCAGGAGACTGTCTAGCTACAGCCTGCTACCCTGAAACTATTTGCTATTAAGTTTGTAAATATGTATATTGTTATTACTGACATACAGAAATATCTCAAATTAAAAAGGGAGTAATAGAATCTATTCATGCTTTTTGCTATATGTTGGATTACGACTGTGACCATAAACTTGAAGAATAGTTGATCACTGCAGTTCAGCCACCTTAATTATGGAGCAGATCACTTCTTTTTTTTAACATTTATTTTTGAGAGAGAGAGAGAGAGAGAGAGACAGTGCGAATGGAGGAGGGGCAGAGAGAGAGGGAGACACAGAATCCGAAGCAGGTTCCAGGCTCTGAGCTGTCAGCACAGAGCCGGATGCAGGGTTTGAACCCACAAACCTCAAGATCATGACCTGAGCCAAAGCCGGATGCCCAGCTGACCGAGCCACCTAGGCGTCCCATAGGAGCAGATTACTTAATGATTGATTTCACCATGGCAATCAGGTTCATTCACAATAGAAGCCAAATTGAATGGATAACTGCTATCGAGTTCTCTAAATCATCTGTATTAGGCAGTGCAAATCAGCAAAAATAATCCAATAGGAGAATAAAGAACAACTGAAGCAAAAGTTCTTAGGTATGTTTCCAAAGTAATTGCAAAACATAAGTTAAAATGAATGATCAGCTAAGTTGATGTTGAACCACCATGTTACAATTCTTCCTTAATACAGACACTTTCTTTCAGAATGCCATAAGGTTCATTGACAAAGGCAGCTACCGAGAGATCCGGGAGAATGACTGGCTAAAAAGAGAGGTGAGTGGAATTTTAAAAGCAATTTCTTCTTTCTCGTTTTTTTGAACTGAAAATGACTTTCATTTATGAGCTAAAGGCATGGGAAAAACACAGATTTGTGGCTAGCTGAGGTAAAATAAAATTCAAGTGGAATCCTAATCTTATTATAAGCTGTTACTCAATGAGTACCATCAACAATTTCATTAATAATCAGAAGTCATTTTTTGACATCATAATTAATGCAGTATACTCAAATGTTTGAAGTTTCTCATGCCCTAAATTGATCTGGTCTTTCTCAAGACGCTACTTCCTTCTGGGTGGTGGGAGGAAGGCTAAAGGATCATTCTAACCTCATTCTCTGCTGTTTTTAATTGCCCCTTTGGGATGACGTGGTCTCCTTTGCATAAAGGTTCAGTTGTTTGAATTTCCTTACTTCCCCCTGCACTTCTCGAAGATGGACCCTGTTGTATAAGAAGGTGGGGTTACATGCCCTCTTGTGGGGCGTATTATTAAAGAGGGTTCAGGTCTATGGGATTTCCTTTGGACCTTTGCTCCCTCTGCCTTTCATCTGTAGAGGACATGCATCTGTCTCCTCCCTGCACTAGTGACTTCTGAATGGACTGCTCTAGCCTTTAGGACATTGTGTTGCAGCCAACACCGAACCCACAATTACAGCCATTTGCCAATGATCAAGATGCCCCTGCCCACTGCAGTCTCTATATCCTATCCTAGCTTGGTCCTTAGACTGTCTTCTGGAAAGCATGCAGAAACCAGTGGACCCAGCATGCTGCCTTAGACTCAACTATCTACTTGTCTCCCTATACCAGTGCTACAATATTGCTCTCGCTGAATGTGATCATGTGAGGACTTATAGACCTTCTTTGTTATGAGGCACTGTCCTGTTTTCCTTACATTGTACATACTAGTCCCTCTGCCTTATCTCCTTACCTTCTCACCCTCCTCTGCCTGGAAAACTCCGACTCTTTCTTTAGACACAGACCTTGATGACTAATTTCTTTCTGAATCATTTTGTATTTCCCCCAGAAAGTCTTGAGTACTTTTTCCTCAGTGCTCTCTTGTTTCATTGTAACTCTTGCTAAAATATGTTGAAATTGTCTGTTTATGCATCTATCTCCTCATTGCACAGAGCAGGCTATGCCTTTTCAACTACGTGTACATGAAAACTAATACATAATCTATGTTCACTAAATAGTTATTGAATGAAAGAATGTCTATAAGTATAGATATACTCATTGGGGCAATGAATCAAGTACATGGCTTAGATCTTGGGTGAAGATGTGAGAGCATGTTATTGGATATAACAGGTAGATAATCTTTGGTCTAGATGTTACAAGGGTGCTACAGAAAATGTGCAAAACTCACTACTCTGAAATTGCCTTTACATTCAAACAAGGAGTCACCCAAACTGTGCTTAGATACCATCTATGAAAGAAAACTCAGTATCTTTTGAAAGAATTCACTTCAACTACACACAGCTCTTGTTGGCAAGTTATATGTATGTCATTCTCAAATCACTAACATGTAATTTATTCAGCATTATACCTTAGCTCTATACCTATATTTTTATTTGCCTACCAAATATTTCCACATGGATGTCCCAAAGGTACTCAACATACCTAAAGCAGAACTCATTAAATTTCTCCTTAAATTTTCACTTCTTGCATTTCCTTTTTCACCATCTGCTCAGACACTTGAAGTAAAACTGTCACTGTCACCTTCTTTTCTTTTTTCCCTGCCTCCTATTTGGCAAACAGTATTGGTGAGTCTAGGAAACAAGGAATTTAAAAATTAATGTGCTTTCTATAATATTGACAATTATCTTTAAGTTGCCTTCATAAAGTCATGGTCAATAGGAGTCCATACTACTTCCAAAATGAATCAAGAGGAATCCCCAGTTTTGAAAAATGAATATTGATTTTAAAAAACTCACAGTGAAGGGCTTAATCAGCTCAGAGTCAGACTCTTGACCTCAGCTCAGGTCTTGATCTCAGGGTCATGAGATCAAGCCCTGCTTTGGGGTCCATGCTGGGTGTGAAGCCTACTTAAAAAAAACAATAATAATAACAATAATAATAATATAATAACAAAATAAGTTAAATTAAAAAATTTAAAAACTCAAGGTGAGCTTAACAGTTAAAGAGTATTAGGGAAGAGTTTAGTTTTGATACTTTTATTGAATACAATAGTATAATCCTAATTATAATAATTTCACAATTCAAACCTTAAATCCTATAAGATGTCATAGATATTAGGTTCAGAGAAAATGATGGCAAACATTTATATTTGACTGATAAGAAAGGCTTTTTTGGTGTTTGGAGCCTTCCTACTAAAGCCACAAATTACATTTTGTTTTGTTTTCTTCTCAAAATTCAGTAGAAATAAAAGACATAAAAAATGTCAAATCTAATTAAATCATGAACAAAAGAGCTTAGTAATAAAGGACAAATCATTTTAAGGAAATTTAGTAGATTTAATTTCTCCTTATTTCAATAAATATTTATTTTAGCATTATTAAATTTACTCCCAAAATTAATTAAAACCATCTCTGATTATAAGTATTATCATAAGAATTGAAAATTGCCTGGAAATGGAATAATGTATGTCAATTAATTTCTTTGAGGAAGGTTTAGAATGAGTAACAAGGGATATTTAATAATGGAACTCCTGAAAATATTTCTCCATTTAACCATCTTTCAACAATAACCAAACAGTTAGATCTGTGGGAAGGATATGAAATGTCCCCTGCATGACTTCCATTATCTGGTTTTATTTAGTATGCATATTAAGGAAATGAAGAAAAACTGAAATTTACAAATGACTTAGACTAACTCAACAAATAGAAAGCAAATAAAACTAGACAAAGAAAGGGATTCAAAGAGGTTAGTAATCAGAGTTTCAAGGGTGAGGAGGCATAAAGCTAACTGGGACCTTGCAGGGGAAAATTTCAAGAACATGCATTTAATTCAGGATCCTAGGTCTCTGACTTATAATAGTTTTAACTAAATTCTTTCTCAATTTCTTGGATATTTGAGGATGGGGAAGATGAGGAAGGAAAAGCAGTCTTCTACTTCTTCCTTTTCAGTTTCTTACCCTAGAAATCTAAAGGTACTTTTCATCTCCCTAACATTTCGAAAGGCTGGAAAGGAGACATTAATTGCTGAGAACCTTAGTTAGTAGTCCAAAGGGGTACGTGATGCCACAAGACATCCTTCGCTTGAGAGGTCGGACCCCAAGGGGCCCTCATTCCAAGCTTTGGAAGAAGACCAAACACTGTGTGTGCTGCCTCCCAAGCATGCCAAGTCCTTGGGTCAAACATTTCCAAATGTTCTATCAATTCCTTCTGTTTACAACCTCTAAATATAATTTCTTTCTCATCCTTTGACATTTGAAAATTATTAACTTTACTTTAAGGCATTCAAGCCTGTAATTGAACTGTTTATCTCCCAACACATGAGATCCTAAAGCACCAGCCCCTTGCTTTCTAATTTAGTATTATGGACTCAAACGGTTTTGCTAAATTGTTTAAGGCAGGTAAAAAATATATGCTTTTCTTTTGAACTCCAAGCCACCAGCAATATTTGAGCTTTTTTTTTTTTTTTTAAGATTTTATCTTTAAGTAATCTCCACACCCAACGTGGGGCTCGAACTCACGAGATCAAGAGTTGCACGCCTTACCAACTGAGCCAGCCAGGCACCCCTATTTGAGCCTTTTCTATGGTACCAGTGTTGTTTTATGTTACAAACATTTGTGTATTTGTTCACTGCATTGTAAACTTCTTTGAAGAAAGGAGCTATGCCTTATTCACTTTTGTGTCCCTCTGTCTTGCACAGAATCTTGCCCATAGTAGGAATTCAAGCATGTAATACATGACTTATGTGATAGAGATAGGAATGTGGTAATATACGGAATGCTTCCCAAATCAAAAATACAATAAATATATTTAATTACAAATCAAAAATGTTAGCTATCTAAGTACTCTTGGCAACTCCTAACAAGAAATACTGAATCTAAACCCCTGAACCTTTTTTGTTTCATCATATTCTTCTGAAACACTTTTTCCAGTTTATTTTCTATTATTCTTACCAGTCTATTGCTTTCTCTTTTGTACTGTTGCTTCTAATTTTGCTATTGTCCTGACCTCTTTCTGTGAGCACCTCTCAGGGCAGCACCTGTATAGTTCATACTATATGAGGCAGGGAGAAAGGTGAGTTGGGAGTTCTGTCTAGTAACATTCTGTGTATTTTTCCCACTATCAAGCCTTCTTTAGACAAAAGTTATCAAAATACACTTCTTAAAGACTGATGGGGATTCTGTCAATAGAAGCAGCATGTTCAGATTTAAGTTAGCCACATTTCTTTACTAAACGTCAAACCTGCTATGTCTGTCAATGACCTTCCATCACCTGCAAAACAAAAACTAGTGCTTTATTATGCTAAGTGAAATAAATCAGTCAGAGAAATACAGATATCATATGTTTTCACTCATATGTGGAACTTGAGAAACTTAACAGAAGACCATGGGGGAAGGGAAGGGGAAAAAATAGTTACAAACAGAGAGGGAGGAAGGCAAACCATAAGAGACTCTTAAATACAGAGAACAAACTGAGGGTTGATGCAGGGGGTGGAGGGGAGAGGGGAAATGGGTGATAGGGATTGAGGAGGGCACTTGTTGGGATGAGCACTGGGTATTGTATGTAAGCAATGAATCACAGGAATCTACCCCCCAAATCAAGAGTACACTGTATACACTGTATGTTAGCCAACTTGACAATAAATTATATTAAAAAAAAAAAAGAAAAACTAGATCCGTTAGCATTATTTGGCTCTTCCCTAATTGTCCAATTTCTCTCCTACTTCTCCCCGCTTCCACTTTGTAGCTATCTACACCAAAATGATTGTGCCTAACATGTGGTTCCTTCTGCCTAGAATGTACCCTCTTTTGTTGCCTAGAGAATCCCTACTTGGCCTTCAAGATCCAGATTAGATGTCATCTCCTCTATTAATTCCCCTTTATCCCCTACACTAGACATAGGGTGAACCTCCCACCATACCTGGACAGCTTCCGTTATGGTTTGATCACACTGCTTTCTGTTTTTATCACCATCTTCCCCCACTTACATGGATAAGTTAATTAGTCTTATTTTTGTTTATCTATACCTCCAGCTCATAGATAAGTCCAGTGATGTTTTTGAAGGGTAGGAAAGGACAACTCCTACCATTCACTAATAACTGCCTTGCCAAAAAAGTACTGCACATAATCTAGAAAAGAGACCCACCTATTCCTTCTTAGAGAGGAAGGACAAAACAAACCCAGTAATCAATAATACAGGATAGATCTTCCCCTTAGGCAAATAGATTTTTAAGAGTTGAATTTCTTATAGAAGCCTAGATAGAAGTAAGTCAACAAGTACCAACATTCATTCTCTTCTTCTGAAAACAGATTGCAAATCACAGGAGGGAAATTGAAGAATTAGAAAATACTATTCATAAACTGGAAGAAGAAAATTTGGTGCTTATTGATCAACTATTCAACTGTAGACTTGTGGATCTCAAAATACCCAGGTGAAAGTCATTAGCATATCTAGAAAGTAGTTTGTCAATGTTTGTATCTGTAAAAAAGTTGTTATTTTTATTTATTTTTTAATGTTTATTTTATTTTTGAGAGAGAGACAGAGTGCAAGCAGGGGAGGGGCAGAGAGAGAGAGAGGGAGACACAGAACCTGAAGCAGGCTCCAGGCTCTGAGCTGTCAGCATAGAGCCTGCTGTGGGTCTCGAACCCATGAACCATGAGATCATGAGCTGAGCCAAAGCCATACATTTAACCAACTGAACCACCCAGGCACCCCCAAAAGTTATTATTTTTAAAAGATGATTTAATATTTGATGCTCCAGCAAGATGACAATTGTTGAAAAGAAAAGAACTCACAAAACAGCCATGATGAAGGTGTAATATTATAATCGACCATTGGTACAGTGCAAACTGTGGCTTGCTTTTTCTAGCAATGCACTGTAGTCATAATAGCAAACACTTAACATGAATATCACAACTGCTGACCTTCAAAAGCCTCCACGTCAGCAGGGAAGAGAGGCATAAAAATCAAAGCATACCTGTGAAGCAGAAGTATGAGGTGTGGAGTTAGCACAACGAGGAAGTGATCAACTTTGTGGTAACTTCCTGGAGGTCTTCTGGGCTTCTAGTTACCTTGTGGACTGTATAATTGTTTCCTTTAGTAGTTAGTGGAAGAGTCAAACTATCTTGTAGGCAGAGAAAATATTCCTGCACAAGAGAAACCAAATGTGTATTTTAGGTTCTTTTTCTTGCCTGACAAAAGAATTCTTAATACACCAGCCTTGAGGAAAACTAGGGCCCTGGAATATGGATTAAAACTCAAAGTGGTGATTATAATTTGGGCAGGTAGTCAGAAACAAGAAATAATCTAAATAGTAGCATGAGAAGGTAAAGAATCACACAAATGTAGGGTGTATATGTGTTCGATGGGAAACAAATGTCTAGGTCTAGGAATTAAAGAAGAGAAATTCAACGTGGTGGAAGGACCATGAAAAAATTTCTACCCAAATGGTTCCTGTGGCTTGTGTGGCATGGAAAAATTCCATTTGTGACATAATCAGGTATTTTTTGTTTGCAAACTTCCTGATGTGTGGATACAGGTAAGTTGTGGGGGTTTTGTTTGCTGGGCTAAGTGATGGGCATCAGGATACAAGATTGGAGAAACTGGGAGATAGGGCAGTTGCGCTGCAGGCTGAAAGCTGGGCGGGGCAGGGTAGAAAAAGGGACCCTCTGCTCCCTTCCACAATGTCCGTGTGATGCCCTGCAGAGGTAGACACCAATGCAGATGAGGCAGGCAGTCAGGCCGAATGAATTGGCTGTTTCCTGGACGCTTGAATTCCCAGTCTCTTGAGCTGATGCTCTTGAGGGGTCCTCTGGGGAGGGGCCTCAC
The DNA here is from genome assembly GCF_018350155.1 of Leopardus geoffroyi. Classification (NCBI taxonomy): domain Eukaryota; kingdom Metazoa; phylum Chordata; class Mammalia; order Carnivora; family Felidae; genus Leopardus; species Leopardus geoffroyi. The sequence continues at coordinate 46,736,497 of NC_059329.1, read as the reverse complement.
TGTGCCCCATAATAGGCACACCCACTTGCCAGCTGTCTTCTGTCTGATCAGGTCTCCAGCTCCACTCTCCTGTCCTGCCTGCTTCTGCTGCCTTCTTAGCAGTCAGGTCTAATCTCCGCAGCCAGTGCTGGCTCTGTGGTTTAACAAGCACTGCTGTACCTGCCATCCACCGTCCTCTTTCCCTTAGGAAGGAGCTACCCTCCAAACAGATGACTCCACTTGCTGCTTTGATCAGCTCAGTCTGGCATATCTGATTTGGTGCTGCCATGGATGTGAATTACTAGTTACAACAAAGAGGAATTCCTTCACTGGCCAGAGAGAACTTGGCAGTGACAGGCAGGGTGAGGAGAAACTTTTAATGGAGATTCTCATTAAGTTGTTTGCTGTGTTCTATGCAATTTAACCCTATCCAGTTTAACCCCTAACCCCACAAAAATCTTCAGTAGAACTGGCAACGTTCATCAGTGCCTTGTGGGTTGATTTTCTTTAGTGAGAGATATGAGTGTTTTGTCTTGCCTTAGAGTTGGGAGAGATGAATTCAAAATCTGACGAAGCAAAAAAGAAACAGCATGGGCGACATTTATAAGAACTGGGTTATGTACCCTGGTATATGCTTCCAAGGATGGTTTTCCTTCATAACCAGCATTTATCACACTCACGATTACTTATTTAATGTCTGCTTCTTTGCTAGATTGTAAATTGTCTGAGGCAAGTGTTTAGGACATTTTAGAAAGATCTGCATAAAGGAACAGAAATGTGTAAACCCTTCATTTCTGTTACACTACTTTTCCAGAAGGGTAACTCCAAGCATATTCAGCAGCTTTTACTGTAACCCATTTTCAAGTCAAAGAAATATAACACATATTGCATATTTTATGGCAACTTCCATGTTCACCTATTTGTTGAGAACTCAGTCCTATATAATACTAGAAGGGGGTGAGAAATAGACACAAACTGTGCCCAGAGGAAATAGAAAAAGTTGTTTTCCTATTTGGCTGAAAAATGGGGTATTCTAGCTAATAGAGTTACTACCTTTCCCATCCAATGCTCCCCAGACATTTTCCTTTCACAACTCACAAAGAACATCACAGTATTTGTTTAACACATGAGAGGAGGTAAATGTCCACCAGAGGTGACTTCCCAGGGACTCCAGTGCCACAGAACTAGACTAAGTGGACCAATACCTATATAATAGCATTCTTTAAATACTTTCTATATCATCAAGTGTTGCCCTATGATGGTATAAAAATGACAATAAATTAATGATTGAGACAGAATCCAGATTTATGAAGTTTATGACATTTAGTAAGATCATAATTATTCAAAAGGGTAAAACCACTTGGGCACCTGAGTGGCTCTGTCGGTTAAGCGACTGACTTCTGCTCAGGTCATGATCTCATGGTTGGTGAGTTCGGGCCCTGCATCAGGCTATCTGCATCCCCCCCTTCCCGTCCCCCATTCACACACTCTCATGTGTGTGCTCTCTCTAAAAAATAAGTAAACATTTTTTTTTAGGGGCACCTGGGTGGCTCAGTTGGTTGAACGTCAGACTTCAGCCTAGGTCATGATCTCGCCATTCCCGAGTTTGAGCCCTGCATAGTACTCTGTGCTGACAGGCTGGAGTATGTTTCAGATTCTTTCTCCCTCTTTCTCTCTCTGCCCCTCCCCAACTTATGCTCTGTCTCTATCTCTCAAAAATAAATAAACATTAAAAATAAGTAAAAATTTTTTTAAAAAAAGAAGTTTTATAAACATAAGTATTGTATGTAGTTACATTATTTGCTTGAAACTTAAGCATTTTGAAGAACGCTTTACTCATGTTCTTTAAATAATTGACAACCTGTAATCTGGGGGCTTCACCCTGACTGCTGAGCTGCTAAGCATGAGGGGTGGTTTGACTATCGACAAGAGTGCAATTCATGCTGTCTTCGGGAAAACTTCATGGAAAAGTTATATGGAGCTTTCCAGACATCGTATTTTCTGGTTGCAAGTTCAGTGGGCGCTGAAAAGCAGAGAACAGGATTAAACACATGCCCAGAGAGCTTCAATAGCAGACGTACAGCTCCCCAGGCTTGGAGCTGCAACATGGTACTCGGCGACAGCCAGCACCTCGATGTCATCTGGGATTCTTGCTGCTTGTTGTCCTTCTCTTTCCCTCTCCATCTTAAAACCACTCATTCAGGCCATGGCTGTTGCTCACCTGGACTACTACAACAGCACCCTAACTGGTGCCAAGCTCACTTTCATTTCCAGAACATTAAGTGTGTCATTCCCTTATCACACAATGCCCTTCCTCACCCCAAACTCTTCCCTGGCAAATAGCCCCTGGTTCTTCAAGACTCCACTCAGGTCCCATCTCCTCCTGGAAACCTTCCCTTACCTCCTAAAAGCTCAACCAGGTGCGCCTTCTCTCTGTGCCATAGCACTTCTCACACTACCCCCATCACCCATCAGGGTACAGAATGTCACCCTAAAGTACTGTAAGCCCATCTGCCACCCCCTTGGGCCTCATGCTTCTCCAGGGGAGAAACTGTCTCAATTTTCACCTGTGTGTCTCCAGAACCTAGCAGAGACACAGACACCAGTGACCAGATGGTACAATGTTTGTTGACAGACTGCTTTTCTCATTTGTTCTTTTTAGGCGACTGTATCTTACTCAAGCTGCTGGACAGACAGTGACACCTGAAGTGCCTTTGGAGTTGCCAGAAACATTTAAAGGTATTATTTTATCGTAATGGTGACAGGTTTTTTTTTTTTTTTTAAATAACAACTACTT